>NC_141891.1:38520477-38828489 GCF_030686135.1 Camelina sativa
ATGTTTACCATATCTTTCCCTGTGGTTTCCTCTTTGGCTCTAAAAATCGGTCTGATCCGAATCTTCTTCTTGATTAATCGTGGCCACCTGATCAGGGACAAAAAAATTTAAGAAAGCTAATCCTTAAACAACGAAACAAACGACAAGATTCATCGATTTTTGAGGTAGGACAAACTTTTAATATTACCTTGCAATGGGAGGATAATTTTACACCATAGAAGGTGATATTGACATATATTGTCTGTAAGGATACATAAGGAAAGTGCAAGACTCTTCTACGAGACTTTTGGTAAGTCCAAAAAATTTTACAGTCTCATATTTTCACCTTTTTTATACCGTCTCCTTGAAAGATTTAAGATGGAGAAACTCTCTGAATTTGATTTTGCAGGTGTTGAAGACCAAAGGGAAACTTGGAAATGAAGCAATAACATCCATGTAGTGTCAGTAGTGATGTTCTTCTCACGCCATTCGCTAGACAGCAAAAAGCTTGTTGTAAATTGGCCAGAGACAATGTAGCTTTTGAATTATGAAGGCTCAATTTGACCTTTAAAGTTTAAACTACTCCTTTATTTTTTCACCTTTAAAAAAAAAAAAAAAAAGTAAATTGACTATGAGTATCTTTTCTGGGACTATGGTTAAAATAAAATAATAATTTTTTTTAAAGTGTCTTTGATCAAATAATTTTGATTTGCTAAAACGCCCAAAGAATATTTATTATATAATATCGATTTGATAATCTAAACTAAAAAGCATGTAAAATTTTGTGTTATAGATTTAGTTCAAAAAATACTCTGGTGCTTATTGATTATAATTTATATTAATTTGTATTTAAAATATAGTTATAAACTCAAAATTATCAAAATGTTGAGGATGACTTGTAGTTCTTCGATAATAATATTAATGGTACTAAGAAATAGATTAAAAGATCCACTTAATTTCTGGAGTGCGCAATCTATCTGAGTTATAGCTAAATGGAGCATTATACATCACCAACTGTATACATAAAAATATGTTCACCTCACGTGAATACATACCATGAGAACGATTACTTTCACAGTTTCACAACAAAATACATTGTCTTATCACGCAAACTATTCGATATACTATATATTTAACCATTTTTGAAAAGATATTTTAACTTAAATAAAATATCTTCAGCTGTGTATTGTATTATATGATAATTTTTTAATTTAAAAACTATATTATTTTTAAGAATGACAAATGTTCTATTTAAGTACATTATAACTACTCTGAAATAACATTATATCAAATTTTTACGTTTGGCTATAAATTTATGCAAATTTTTTTTATTTTTGTCAAATTTAAATTAATATATATAAAGTAAATTAATTTAATATATTTTCTCGAGGTTAGAAACTTTTGTTTAAATGTGATTGTGGCGGTGTGACGAGTTAACATGGTGTATCATGTGGTTTGAATCACATTCCAGAGAACAGATAGGCCAAACTTAAGAAGAACCGTCGACGATCTCTGAATCCAGATTATTTAGGATGTTCATGAACACTTTCTTCACCTTTCCAGATTAGGGTTTGGTTCATGAAGATATACGAGAACTGAATTTTTTTTTCTGTGAATTTTCATAAAGAGGGAGTACAAATTCTTATATTTCTGACAACAAATTAATATTTTGACGTAAAAAGTTATGATATTTTAATAACAAATTAATATTATGATCTTTTCATATTTTATATTTTAATAATACTTTAGAATGAAATTAATTGATCTTTTGAATATTAATATTGTATTTTTTATTCCTGACAAATTTAATTTATATGATAATTATAACTACTAAAAAGAGATTAAAAATGATAAGATATTTTTTATTTAAATTATTTTAAAAAAATGAATTGATATTTTGGCATAAAAAGATGTGATATTTTAAAAACAAATTAATATTATAATCTTTTCATATTTTTATATTTTGATATTACTTTAGAATTAAATTAATTGATCTTTTG
Organism: Camelina sativa; assembly: GCF_030686135.1. Taxonomy (NCBI): domain Eukaryota; kingdom Viridiplantae; phylum Streptophyta; class Magnoliopsida; order Brassicales; family Brassicaceae; genus Camelina; species Camelina sativa. The sequence continues at coordinate 38,522,457 of NC_141891.1, forward strand.
AATATTAATATTGTATTTTTAATTTCTAACAAATTTAATTTATATGGTAATTATATAACTACTAAAAATACATTGAAAATGATTATATTTTTTAGTATAAATTATATTTAAATTTAGTGAATATAAAAAATAGTATATTTAAATTTCAAAATAATGACACATGTCAAAATAATACAACGCTACTTGTCAGCCTCTTAGAGCATGATTTTCAAGAAACTTTACTTCATTATATAAGACTAGATGATTACCCGCGCTATGCCGCGGGTTTTCTTTCCTTTTATTTTTGTTCTATTTATCATTTTAAATGTCATGTTTTGATGATTTGATCATTGTAATTTCTAGTTTTCTTATTATTCACTAATGCAATTTAAATTAACATATGAACAACTACTCTTTATATTGAAGTATTTTTCTAGCTAACAACTTTTTTAATAATATCACTCAAACAAAAAACACATCATAAGATTCGTTTATAACCTTGTTTCGCTGGAAAAGAGATAAGCTTTGTTAGATCTTATAATGACAAAAACTTTTAATCAAACAAAATCATAAACAAAGCAATTTGCCACACAATTAGCTTACTGAGCAATGTTGATTTTATTTGAATTTTTTTTTAATGTCTGCTCATTCTTGTGTGATCTTCTCCTTTAGAGCTCAATCCTTTCCCTTCGTCACAACGTCTTTATATAAGATGAAAAAGTTCAAATTTAGTTAATTGTGATATTTTACAATTAAATATGAACAATTATGAATGAATTATTAACTTTTGTAATGGAAGACGTAACGAGGCTATATGTTTTGCTATATGTTTTAAAGTTAACATTAATTATGTATTGCTCATTCGCCTTCCTTGGTTAGTCCCGTTTTTCTGTGAGGTGCTGAACCCAATCGACAAGCAAGAAATGAACGGAAAACTAGATATGTGGCAGATGCTGGAATGATGATGTGGCATTCATATGGAGAATGTTAGCCAACTTTCATATATATGACTAGGTTTTGAACCCACGCTACGCGTGGGTTTATTTGGATATATTTTGGTAAAAATTATATATGATTGATGACAGTTATGAAATATTAGCTTATATAAAATTTTAAATTACAATTGATTGGTGAAAATTTTACTTTAAAAAAATACAAAAGTCACTTATGTTAAAAATTCAAATCTGACAAAAGAATCATGAAATTATTTGGACGTCCAGGCGAGGCGGACCGAACTGGTAACCTAGCATATCTTAAACTTTTTTTTTGACCATCAGACAAACAAAACATTTTTATAATCATGAATTAATCTTAATTTCCCATATTTAATTGACCACAACTATCTATGTCTTCGTGATTTATTTTTTCATTATATTCTTGCTCTTCATATTCTTTCTCATCATTTTCATTGTCAAATTTTCATGATAAAGGTCATCGTTACTTTACCGTCGGGTTCTTCATTATATTCTTCTTCTTCCTCTTCCTCATCAGCTTCCTCACATTATTCCACTGAATAATTATTTAAAATCTTTTTTTAAAGACTACCACACAACTTGTTAACCCATCAAACTCTAATACCAAAATCATTGCCTCTTGTCTCGTAAAATTTCAATTTTACGGACTAGCTTAGTCACTACATGCACCCAACTATTGATACTTTCACATGTATACTTATTCGGCTTTAGATCCACACGTATTGAAACTTTTCAAACCAATATCCTAAATACTACAAAATTGCAAATTACTTGTAGAGAAAGTAAAATTAACACATGTATATCTTTATTCTTTAAACCTCAAAAATTAACTCAAACAACATCAAATCAAGATCTTGCGATGTCAATCCTTCTTCCTTTGACCCAAAAGATAATTTTACAGAAACAATATCAAATCATCTATAAAATCATACATAAAAACATGTTTTATATTTTTGAGATAAAATATTAATAATACTTAAACTTCTTATAGAGTTTAAATATTTATAATATTTTAAACTTTTTATGGAGGTATTTATAATATTTTTAAACATCCTATAAAGTTTAAATATTTATAATATTTGAACTTTTTTAAAGTTTCAATAATTTTAATATTTTAAACTTTTAAAATTTCAAAATTTAGACGCCTGATAAATCAAGCTTCCTGCTCATTCGTAGTTCGAAGCATAATAGTCTTATTTATAATGGTTCTCAGCCATTGTCTAAATTTTTCTAGCCGATGTGGGACGTTGTAAATACACTTATTTATAAGTATTTTAATATAGAAATTTAACATAATTTCAAAAATGTTAAAGATTGGTCGTTTAAAATAATTCTTAATATAGAAAATTCTAGAAATTGTATAAAATGTTAATAAGTGATATGCCAAATCCCGATAGGTTGTTTTAAATCCCATGTGGACGACTTAAGGAGCTTAAAGCTCCTACTTTTATAGCTCCTACTTTTATTTAGTATAGATTTCCACAAGTTCTAGAAAATGAGAATTTCCAATGAGCAAGTGAGATTATCAGGTTTAATTAAGACCCAAGATATATGGGCTTCCTATTGTTTTCTTTAGGCCTACGACTCTAATGAGCTTTTCCTGAATAATATTATTATGACTCCTTCCGTTTTTTTTAAGTTGTTATTTTAGAGTAAATTTTTTGTTTCATATTACTTCCTTTTGTATTTACGAAGCAAATTTATAAATCAAATTTCTAGTTTTGTTTCTACTTTTTAGCTTATTAATTATTTATATCAAATGAAATAGTATATTAATGAAATATAAAAAAGAAAATTTAATTGTTTTCTTAATCTATGTGAAATCACCTAAAATGACAAGTAATATGAATCTTAAATAAATTAATAATCTCTCTATTTCACAAAGAATGTCATTCTAGAGTTTTATTTTTGTTTCACAAAAAGTATCATTTTACATTTCTAACGACACTATTAAATCATCTATGCACTTCTTAATAGTTATTGATGATGAATTGTAAATTCCAAGAAAAACAAATTATTCCATTTGTCCTTATAAATCCATTTTTAATGATTTTTGCACATATTAAGAAAACATATTAAAAACTGATTTTACTTGCTTTATTTTTGTGATTAACAACTTTAAACCAATAGTATTCAGTTATTCGTTTTGAAGTTTAAAATTTACCATTTAATTACTTCCTCCCCCCACTCTTTTTTTTTTCCTCTGTTTCACAAAATATAATTTTCTAGAATTTTTAATTGTATCACAAAGATTGATTTGATGTAATTTTATATCAATTAATGCTAGAAAATTGTAGATTTCAAGATTCATTAATTAAAAATTTAAAATTTTGATGAACTACTAGTGGTTAATAGGTATGAGAAATATGTTATTAAAAATGCATTTACAGCTAAACATTAAATGTTTTCTTAATTTATATGAAAATCTTAAAAAATCATCATTTCTAATACAGAGGAAATAATTGATTTTCTAAGCTAATTTTTTTGTTCTATAATACATGATTTTCTCACATATCAATGCAAAATTAATTGTTTTTATTGTTAAAAAAATTTATATTATGCAGATTATTTTTTATTGTTTGAATTGTGTTGAATTGTGTGTAATTAGATATCGAATGATGTTTTTGTTCAAAATAAGCAAAAATTAAATGATTTTTTAATGTTTAAGCACAACTCTAGAAAATCATATATATAAAAACGGATGGAGTATTAAAAATGAATAGAAAACCTAAACTTTATATTTTTTGTAATAATTTTTGTTTTCTAGAAATTGGATTAATAAGGAACGGATAGAGTAAATATTATTGCTTTAGAGTTATAAAATTTTGTAAAACACTAAAAAATGATGCAGTTGTAATGAATTTTGAATGGGTTTGATTAATATGTGTAAAAGGTCTAAAGGTTGGATTAACTAGGACTAGGAACAGAGGGGAAGTGTATTTGGTAAACTTTATCAGCGTTGCAAGATCACAACTTTCTTTGTTGATTAATGGACTCTTTGAAAAGAAGAATATATTAAAATCACTTATTATATAATTCGTGTGTCGGCGGCGATCCTCAGTCTTGAGTAGCTTTCTTCTTTCTACTTCATAGTGACTTTCTCCTCTTGATTTGGTAAGATCTGATTGATAAGTTTACTAAATCCCCACAATTTTAATTGAGATCTTCTCTTTTGCTTGTTTCGTCAGTTCATTATTGGACATTTTTTCTGTTTGTATTATTTTGCATTTCTACTTTGGTATTCAAGATCGTATCTTAAACATCATACAATTGTATTTGCAGATCCAATCAATCATAGGTTCCAACAATATAATATGGTACAACTGGTGAATTGATGCAAAATATTGAAGTGTTGTAACGCTTAAGATGGGATCCGTATCGCTAAAGATTGGCGATGGAACCGCAAGATTCAGTCGATCAACGCTCTTCTCTTCCGCCATCAACCTCCTCATGCTCTTCTCTGTAGTCACTACAAACCTCTTCGCACTATACGCCTTCTCGTCTCATTCCCAATCCAACACCACGCAACATCCTCTTCATTCCAACAACGTCTCTTTGGTTTCTCAGCATCTCTCACTCATCCTCCGAGAAATCGATTCCTCCCACCGCACACTCTCTCAGATGGAGACAAAGATGGTCGGTTACGAATCTCTCGATCTCTCGCATCCTGAAGTCCCCCAAGAGCTTAAACTGTTCCTCCAACAACATCAGCTTCCTCTCGGCAAAGACTCTCGTACTGGTATCACACAGATGGTTGCATCTGTTGGACATTCCTGCGAAACGTCTCTAGATTTGTTATCTCAGTATATGTCGTACAATGTCTTCGACAAGTGTCCTGATGATTGGAGCCTTGCACAGAAGTTGATTCTCCGTGCTTGTGAACCGTTGCCACGACGTCGATGTTTGGCTAAAACTGTACATAAGCCAGGTCTCGCTACGTTTCCTGATTCGTTGTGGAGACCTGTTAGTAACGAGAGTGTTAACTGGAGCGGTCTTGGCTGCAAAAGTTTCGATTGTTTGAGAGGTAAGAAACTGAACCGGGATTGTGTTGGTTGCTTTGACCTAGCTAATACTAGTCATGAGAAGGATAGGTTTGTTAAGGTTAAGGTGAAGACTGATTTCTTGATAGATGATGTTTTGAGTTTAGGCCATGGGAAGATCCGGATCGGGTTCGATATTAGCAGCGGCTCAGGTACGTTCGCTGCTAAAATGGCTGAAAAGGATGTGAATATAATCAGTAATACATTGAATATAAATGCTCCTTACAGCGAGTTCATAGCTGCGAGAGGTGTTTTTCCGTTGTTCATGAGTTTGGAGCAGAGGTTACCGTTCTATGACAATGTTTTCGATCTCATTCGTGCTTCTAGTGGATTGGATTTAGCGGGTGGTAGTAATAAACCTGAGAAACTGGAGTTCTTGATGTTTGATCTTGATCGGATCTTGAAACCAGGTGGGTTGTTCTGGTTGGATAATTTCTATTGCGGGAATGATGAGAAGAAGAGAGTTCTTACGCGTTTGATAGAGCGGTTTGGGTATAAGAAGCTGAAATGGGTTGTTGGAGAGAAAACTGATGCAGCAGAGGTTTATCTCTCGGCTGTTTTGCAGAAGCCTGCCAGAGTTTGATTTGTTCCTATTTTTTTGGTATTTTCTCATAAAGGTTATTATTAAATTTTGAGCTCATTATATTTTTTTGAAATGTTTGATTGATTTCCAAGGGACAACCAGAAGTTTGCATTTTTGTTTTGATAGTTCTGTAACGTTTGTTTGTAGGATTGTGTAGTTTGTCTGGTTTTGTCCTAACGAATCTGGTCTAAATTCTTCCCGCAATTTTCAAAGTTAAAACAAAATCGAGTTCACAAGAGAAGTAATTTGGTTATGACCAATTTGATGTATCAGATTTCAGGTTTGTGTTATTTACAAATCTAATGACTAAAGGAATGATGCCATTCAGATTTTTAAGTTCAAACCTTCCACCAGTCGACAATTATGCAGATTTTGATTTCTATGCGATTCGAATTGTAACAAAATCATGTTTCTTGATATACACATGAGAGGTTGTAAAACCACATATTTTTATTAAAACAACCCGAGACCGGCTTAGGAGACAAACAAACAGAAATGGAAATGATACAATCTCAAAATCATGTGTAAACTATGAGGTTAAAAAAGAAACTTGACTTCTTTTCCCTCATTAGACTCTCTAAACGATAAATAAAGAAACATGTCTTTGGAGACAAAAAGTGGGATTTCACCACTTCATCCCTTTCAAGATTAATGCTTATTATCCAGAGAAAAGCTGATCTTCACGGGATTAGTTCACGACGTCGAGAACAAGCTTACGGGATTTGAGTACTGACCATTTCAGTCTCCTGTAATATGCAGCTTGAAGCAGAGCCAAAGACAGTAAAAATATCCATTTGAAACCCATCTGCACACACACAAAACCAACGTTAACAGAAATCTAAGCGCAAAGAGTCGGATCACCGAATTTTGCAAGTTCCTTTTGGGTTGGTTTAGGGCCAACATTACCGTTTTGAATACAGAGAAACAATACGCCCTAGAACATATAAGTCAAGTTCATGTCTCATAATAGCAGACTACGTAGTATCTAGAATGCTTTACTGTTGGCCTGGGATTAGCAGTCTAAGGACAAGAGCGGTGTTGTCAGTTGTGGTCAACACAAACATGCAACTACGGGATTCAATCTGCTAAACCGAACCAAGAATCCGAACATGGATAAAATGGTACAATATTTTTTCTATCTCTAAACCAAAATCCTACCAAACCAATCTAGACTATGCGGTTTTAGTTTGGTTACAAACTTCTAAAACTGAATCTGAAAACCAAATGACCGGAACCCCGATATAGACACCCCTACTGCAATCTTGTATATATAGAAACGACAGCTAAAACAATGGAATCACATGATCAAAGAAAGAAACTTACCAATTTCCTCTCTTCCATTTCTGGTTCAGCTGCCCAGGACAAGAATGATACAACATCTTTACCCATCTGCATTATATTTACACAAAGAAACATTATAGACTATTACTAACTCGAAGAAAGGTCAAATTTGATAAAGCTCTATGGTCTGTAATTCTTTTCTTAAGCAGAGGAAAACTAACCTGTGCTTCTGTTGCAGGAGTTCCATCTTCATATTCCACAGCTTCATCATTAAGCATCTTTGGCATAGCGATTGCTCCACCAGGGAAATAGGGATTGTAGTGTAACCCCTCTCTAATCTGTACCGTTGTCACATGATCATTTTTAACATCCAACAATCTATAGTTGTAAATTACAAGTGTTAGGCGAAAATAGGAGAGAAATTTACCGAAATTCCAGCAGGAGGGTCACGGTAACCAGTCAACAGAGCAAAGACATAATTTTGGCCATTGTGACGTGCCTAGCAGAACCAAACAAAGCTGTTTAGATCACAGACGATGAGTTAGATACAAGTAAACAAATTGAGTGAAATAGCACAAGACCTTAGTTACAAGACTTAGATCAGGTGGATACGCTCCTCCATTGGCGAACCTTGCAGCTGATTCATTTGAGTATGGTTGAGGAAGCCGGTCACTGAGTTTACCAGGACGGGTGAACATCTCACCCTCATCATTTGGTCCATCAACAACCTCGATTTCAGCTGCCATTGCCTTTGCCTCTTCCTCTGTGTAGGCAACACCAACCAAGTCTCGGTACGAGATCAGAGACATCGAGTGGCAAGACGCACAGACTTGCTGATAAACTTGGTGACCACGACGAATCCTGCTCATAACAAATCAACGCCGGTCTCGAATTTGTCAAGTTTTCAGCTTTAGTATTACAATTAAAAGAATATTGGAGACAAAAGTGTAGGTTGAATAAACACTCACGAAGCATGGTCATATGAGCTGAGAATGCCTTCATGTGGCCAAGGGTAGTTTGGACACTCCAAACCATGTTCGGCCTCATCAGCGGATGCCACAGTAGAAAAACTCAACAACCCTGTAATACCAGCACCCATGAGAGCAAACGCTTTAACACCAGCAGACCCAGCATCTTCATTAGCTTTCTTCGAAGACAACCATGACAATACCGGAGTTGCCTGTGGTGGATTGATAACACAGAACAAATGAACAACAGTAAGAAAAACCAAAAACAAAAATGGCCAGGACCAAGTAGCTAAGTATGCTTAACGAAACAAAAGTCTACTCTTTTCATACTCTCTAAGCACAAATCAATATGTCTAAAGCTGTTATATTCCAAAATCTCCAATGAATTGTATACACAAGAACCAAACAAAACCTATGACTTCTCTATTCAAACAGATCCTTAAAAGATGTTATAGGGAAAAACAAAACTCACGACTGATTGAGATTGAAGTTTCCTTCTAAGAAGCTGCTGGATAACTCCACCTCCAACCATTTGATGAACACTTTTGTACCAATCAACCTCGCTGAAACAACAAAAAGAGACGATTCTCAACCATTTGGTGCCATTTTACACATACACACGATTTTCGAAACAAGAAAAAATGCGTAGAGCCCTAGAAAAAAATCCGATTCTCTATATAGATCCAGTAAACAAAAATCAAAAGAAGAAATGGCTGATTCGGATATGAGATATGAAGAATCGAGGAAAAATTATAAAGACTCACAGTGAAAAATGAAGCAACGAGATCGGCGATTGACCAACACAAAGGAGGAAGAAGAAGAAGTAAACAGATACCAGAGAAATTGTATGTCTTCCAGATGACGCGACTGTGACACTGACACACAACAACTTGTAATTTTTCAATTTTTATGGGCCTAATATCGTTTATTAAAGCCCATTATAGGCCTATCCGTAAACCCCAACAAAAAAAATATATATATCTGGAATACTTTTCGCTGGGTACCGTACCAAAATATATGAAACTTTGAGGGAAAACTTTGAGTGATGAGTAACCACAGTAACATTCCTACGAAATTAATGTAGGTTAAGATTATAACATAATGTTATTAACATTCTAGTCTTGTTTACTAGTTTGTGTGTGTATATAACTATATATGTTCTTTTCACGCTTTGCACTAAACTCGGTTGCATGATTTAATTAGCTGCTTTTGAATACAAGAAGGAAGTAACATGATTGTAGTACAATATCCAGAGGATCTAGCAATTAGCATAGCTTGTGCTTTAGAGTCAGTTTCGCTAATTGTTGATAGCTAGGCAAAATATATTTATTACACGTCTATTTACCGGTTTAAAACCACTTTTATTTTGTATCCAACGTACGATTCTTCGTCAGGGAAAGGATTAATGCTTATAAAATATTGAGATCTATGGTATCAAAGTCATTATTGTCTAAGGAATCTAGACCACAAAATTCCTGACCGCATAGGTCATGAATGCATTTCTCTGGTAAAAAGAAGCAACTCATGGTGGATATATATAGTCACATTTCAAACATATCTCTTTACCAACTTATCATATATGACATAAGCAGAGTCATTAAATTTTTGCAATCATAAACTGTGTCTCGGCAAAGGAATCTAAAGTCACCGAAAATAATTTTACGTAAGATGTCAACGGAGCTTTTTCTACATATTTTCAAGCTATGATACATATCTTTCTTAACATAAATTGATTGATTGAACTTGTAAGTTCTTAATTTAGTGCTTAAAAGGTAAAGATATATATTATATATTAGGGGAAATGGGATCTTTTTGTTGAATGTCTCGAGTGTGAGTAATTTGAATGTCTTACGTGTTTTCCATTTATGTGAGACGGTTAACTTGAATAATGTTATCTAAGTCCTCTCGTAGCCTTTATAAGAGCTAGATAATGATGCTTTAATTTATTGTTGGAATTAAGGGAATGCATAACTATATATATGAGTACGTACGTAGAATAGTCTAGCGATTTTTGTACCTAAAATAAATGCTAAGTGAGTTTATGGGATGAGAGGCACCTCCTGAGCGGCATCTTAACTCCATATATATCATATCTAACAAAAAAAAAAAAAAAAAAAAATAGAGGTTCCATTTGAGACAATTTCCTTATTGCTAATTGGTCATCAGTGCCTAATCTATACTATTAAAAGGGAAGCATTATTTATAAGGCAAAATAAATTCTAAAATATATGACATAAAATGACCCTGAATAAATTAAAAAGCATATAATACAAAAAGGACATTAAAGTAATTTAAAACGTCCAAACGCGCGGATCCGTCTGTGACCCGGGATTCATTAATTCGGGTTATGTATACTGTGTTCGGAGTCAGATTAATTATTCCCATTAACAAACAAAGTCTCATTCAGAAAAAACAATCGGTCCTTGAATTAGTTAAACACGTCCGGCCCAAACGAAGGAGATCTAATAAGGCATTATCTAGAGTCCTAATAAATACAATAGTCCAAAAATCTCCAATCTTTCCAAACATAACATAATTTTTTAAATAAGAAATAATAACTAAAATATCGTCAACTACTAAGATACTGTATTCCTAAAAAAAAAATTCGAATATCAATAAAAATGGAAAAACAGATCTATACTTATGTCCCCATAGTCACGCAAAAATTAAGACTTTTCTAAATATGTAAAATTAACAAATTTGCAAAATTATCGTATGTCAGTAATAATGAAAAAAGAAAACTATACTTGTGTCCCCACAGTCACGCAAATTAAGGCAATTCTAAATATGTAAAATTAACAAATTTGCAAAATTATCGGCTGCAATGTTTCTAATAATAACAAGAAAATATTATATTTAGGAAATATCTTAACAATAAATGAACAATTAAGAAATTTATAAAATTTTTTAAGGTGATTTTTGTGTATTATTAATTTGTGTGCTTTGTTTTTGTAGATGGAAAATTTTGGTTCAATAATTTGGACTTGGGAATCAAACTCATGTATGTAATATACATAAACATTAAGATTCTCATTGTTGTTAATATTTAAAATATTTTTAAATTAGCTAATAATGTGGGTGGGTTTATACAAGGTTTAAGGTCAACATAGTCGAGAAGTATACGAAACTGTCTTCTTTTTGATCAAAACGAAATTGTTTTTTAGTTTTATGTTCATACAGAGAATAAATGACTGATAAACCTGAAAACTATGTACAATTCCAACTCATCCTAAGACAAACATCACACAAGAAGAAAGTATGAAAACCATTTTATGATAGCTTGGCTGCAGTCACTAAACACATAAGGATGTCCATATTTTTTGTGAGATTAGTAGTGTGAAGAAGAAAGCATGCATGTTGAAACATGGAGTAGTAAAATCAAGGGACTTTAATTATGACGTGAACAATATACTTACGTGCAAATCGAATAAACAATGCAAATCGACTTGTGATTTTATTGTGTTTAGACTTTTAAACAAGCAAACAACATGTTGTATATAAGATTTGTGCATCCATCCACACGTTTAGTATAAGATATATATATGTGTGGTATAAAATATAAAGTGTTTATTGATATATTTTACAAAGAAATTGTAAATTCACATTTTTTTGTTTTCTATTTTACCAAGTGTATAATAATATTGTTGAATGAAGGAAAAAAATGGACTCCTAGAATATCAATAGTTTTATGCCCAATATTTTTGAAAATCATTTTTAAAAGTTAACAGATCAGATTATTAAAGTCAATATTCTATATATATAAACTTATTTAATTTGATGGTATATTATTTGTTATTTCCAAAAACGACTATCTAATTGAATATGTCCATTATAAAATCATTATTTATTTTTTATTTCAAAAAAAAGTTTATCAATAATACTAATTAATTTTGATTATAATAAATAGATTAAGACCAAAAAAATTGATTTTTTTTTTTTCAATTATGAAAACAGTTATTATATTTGTAATATATAAGCTAACCATGATTTACTATATTGAAAAGTAGTATATTCTTTATATAAATTTTGGATTTTAGATTTATTAGTATCTCAAAAAATTTAAATATTATCAATTTCCAAAATATTAATTCAAAATATATGCTATGTTGAAATTTTGCGGATTTTAGTTCATAAGTGGAAAAAAAACAATTTTTAACACTTAAGAATAGTTTTAGTGGATTAATATCATAACTGCTACGATTCTAATAAATTCTATGGTGAAAGGGTTATAATTTTATGTTATAGATTCTATACACTAAATATATCTACAAAAAAAATCCACACATACGTGAGGATCCAAAACACTTACTTATTTCTTTATCTGATAAACTAAAATATATAATATGAAATGTGTAGATTATTATTAAAACCACGGTTATTAGATGGAAAATCATATATCGGACGGAACATACTACTTTTGTTTTACTATATTCTGTCCTGAAATAGATATACCGTCTTTCTCTTACTGTTTTTTTGTTTAATATAGTTTATCTTTACATATAACAAAGACAAAACTGATCACTTTTTAGTCTAAACCAAATTATAAACAAATTGAATACTTAACTGGTATGAGTGCGGATTATGAATGTTAACATTCCTAAAAAAAATATGTTTACAAACATAACTCCACACATGTAATATATTATAAATCTAATAGCAAACTTATTTTTTGAAAGCAAATTTAATTTTTGAAATCAATCCCGCACATACGCGGGTCTGAATCTAGTAAATAATCTAAAACCCCTCAAAAAGTTTGTGTTGTTTAGAAATTATATTAATACCATGATTAAAAATATTTATTTTAAAGACAACCCCATCTATTTATTTGATTGTAACAATGATTTTGGTTAGTCTTACAGAGTCTAGTCAAAGTTTTTCTCAAAGTTTTACTTTAACAGAATTGAAAGGAATTTAAATTGAACCAAACTGACAAAACTCATATGATCGATTCTATTGGGTTTATATGTCTAGTAAATGAATACTATGCTTTTAGTTTATTTGGTTTATTTGGTGCTCTATATAAAGAAAATGAATACAAAGGTTTATTCCTTGAATTTTTCTTTATCAAATGCAAATACAAATATCACACATCCTTAATATTCTCTAATTTTGAAATTTAGATTAAGGACAACTTGATGACAAATGAACCAAAACAAAATTAGAATGGAAACTCTTGAACCATATAAAAAGTATAAGATACAAATGAACCAAACTCTAATTAAACCTAACTATATACCCTAAAATTGAATCGAATTGAACTCTAAACGAAACCTATATGATTTTAAAAAGAAAGAAAATATGTATATATTTTTTTAAAACCCCCAAACCAGAACTTTTTGTTTTTCTTTTCTCAAACCAGAATTACTTTAGTTGTGTAGTTCAGTTAGTTTTTAAAAAACCAAATCTGAATGAGGGCACACCCCTAGAACCGGGGATGCATAGGTCCGACCACGGAACAATGAGAAGCCCTTATGGCTTATCGCTTTACACTTCCATAAATGGAGACACAATATAGACATATGCATATTTTAAATAGATAGAGATAGATATTATACGTATATATATTTCCAAATGTGCACTGACATGCCAGCTTTTTCAATTTTGAAATGGAGGACACTTCATGCAATTTGATTGGTTGTGAGGAGAAGGAAGGACCATATAAGAAGAGTAGTCTTGAAATGAGGTAAAAAAACACCAGATGCTGTTTTAGCCTGATCATGGGACCCATACACCTAATTTTATCATATAGTATAAATTTCATAATAATAAAAGAGCAATAAGCCAATCAAATCACGCATCGCAGTTCCCAGAATTATTGGGTGCTTTAGATAACCATCCAATTAAATTATCATGTCGACCAATGTGTATGTTTATATGTGGAGAGATGTATGTTATAAAAGTCACATTGCTTATAGTATAATTAATGTTTGTGTGTGTCTGCCTGCTTTGTAATCGGTTTCGACCATACATATTTGTTTTGTTTTGTTAATACGGAGAGAGCTTTGTTAATCTCGTATCTCAAGACCCGTTTATAGGATTTGAGCCCGACGAGATATTTCAGAAGATTTACAGTCATATTTTATACAAATACATGCTGCCAGTGCCAAGTAGTCTACCATGCCATTTATAGCTGGAACTAATATCGTGCAAAACCGAGCCATCTTGTGTCCGTACAGTTTTTATATATATTGCAAACATAGAAAAATATATATTATTCAGAACCTAAACCGAAAGATAAAAGCCGACTGAACACCATCTAGTGCAATTTGGTTTAGAAAATGTAATAAGGTTATGTATTCAACTTAATAAACCACGTGAATTGAAAACGAATGTGGTTGAGAGCAAATTGTGCAATTTTAAAAATAATAATAGTATAGTCATTTGTATTTTGTACTTTAATTAGTTAAAATTTAAAAAGCATAAATAGATAAAATACATGACGAAACAAGTGTATACCTACTAGATTTTATGATCGAGGACTTATTTTAAGTTTCTTTTAGAACTTCTCTATGCGTCAACTGATCAATACGGTAGTCACAAATAGACAACGTTTACAAGTTTTTCCAAGCTTCTTTATTGGATTTGATCACTCACACGCATGTATGAACTGATCAATCAAACGCATAAGAGTTTATATACATATATATAAAACATGAAGAAGAGATGACTTTTACCAAAAAAAAAAATTTCTTTTACCAAAAAAAAAAAAACATGAAGAGATGATATACTTAATAAAAATTATGTGTCGGTATATCAATCAGTCCATGACCGGTAATCGTTGGCTTGTATAATCCTTAATCTCTACAAAATAAAATAAAGAAATCCTTACTTAATCTTTTTATAGAGTGTACATGTCCCCTATAACTATATGATGTTATGGACTAAGAAATCTAATTAAAATCCGCCAATCAAATAAACGAACTACAATGACCCCTGTCGACACCTACCCAAATTGACATTATTTTACTGGGAAATGAAGCTTTTATTATGATAAGATAGATGGACGAAAAACAGATCCTAGGTTTAAAAAATTAGTCACAAGTAATTGGTTAGAAACGTAGGATTTGCATGCTTATAAACCGTAGAATTAAAAACCAAGATTATTTTAAGAAAATAATAATGGTTAAATTTATCCTTTTATCGGAAAAAAAAAGTTCAAACAAAACAAAAGAAGCAAAGAGACATAAAATTAGTGTAACGATGGCATAAATGAGACGCACACATAAACATTACCATCCACTGATCCAAGTACTGTCTCGCATATATATGTTTTTGCCCTAAACACGTGGCGTTCTCCTATTCCCAAATGTTAATCTCTTCGGCCACCGGAGAGACACAGAAAGAATATAGAGAAATAGAAAAGAGAGAGAGAGAGTGAGAGAGTGAAGAGAGAGAGATAGAGGAAAGAGAGAGAGAGAAATGGATCAAGATCATGAGTTATGGCGGACGCTAAGATGCGCAGGTAAAGCGCAAGATAACACCTCTGTTGATACTCTCATGCTTAAGTATCGTCCGATCGCTCCAAAGCCGACGACTACTGGTCAACCATTCGTCGGAGATACGAGTATCATGAGAAGGACGAAGAGGAAGTACGTTAGGGTTTCCAAGAATAGTAAAGCCACGTGTCGATCAAAAACGGACGACGGCGTCAGATCTAGCTCGACAGATCCGGAGAATGGTCGGGAAGATATCGTCACGCTACAGCTCTTGCCGGAGAGATCTACGCCGTTGAGTTTGGATCATCATACTAATCTGGATCCAACGGTGGAAGCAATGATCGGAGATGAAACCTGTGAAACGGACACGTGTCTCAAGTTTAACGGCGGCGATGAAGTGCTGCAACGGGTTCCGGTAGAGACGTGGGTGACGGTGGAGTCCGTTAACAGTGGCTCAGTATCCCATGCGGTAGGGTTAACAGACGAAGAGATCAAGGATGCTTTAGACAAAGACACGTGTCCTGGTTTCATATCTGATGGTTCGAACCGTGTTGTAATGGTTAACGAGGCTTACCGGAAGATAGTAACCGGAGACGGCGAGTTCGGTGGAGAGGTGATTGTGTGGTTGGTGGTTGACCAAACGGCGACGTTTTATGACTACCGAACTTTTACGTGTAAGGTAAGACTGGAATACACGTGGCGAGAGACCAAGTACACTAAAACGGTGCCGTGTGATGTGTGGAAGATGGAGTTTGGTGGATTTGCATGGAGATTGGATACTAGTGCAGCTTTAACTCTTTGGCTCTGATGAGGTATATAGAGAGTAAGATCAAGTTGTGGTTAAGGTGGTTTAATCTCACAACTTAATCACTCTTTCCAACTTTGTGTATTAGGAAGTTAATAAGTGTAATACAAAAGAGAAACGAATTTAATGCTAATATACATGGGGGAAGTCTTGAGAATCAAGTCTTCCGGAATAAATTTGTGTGTATGAGACTTGATTAGAAATTGCCATAATGTCAAATATTGATTGGCAAAGATCAGTAAAAAGATGGCATTGCTTGGCTTTTGAATTCATTTGGATATATACCTATCATTTGGGTATACAATATAGATCTAAATTTGCATGTTTTAAGATATGATATGTAATTTTACAGTTCATCGTCATAAAATAGAAACAAGGGAGATTAATTGGCATTTCAAGAGAGTGAACATGTCTAAATCTGTTGAAGTTATATATTGAATATAAATGTAGTTTATGGTTGAGAGATAAATGAACTGTACTGGGACACTATTATGCATTCATGCACCAAAGCCACCAACAACATATACATATTTGTATGTACTTTTATTTATGTATATTTTGGAGAAAAGATAAATAAACTGTTAACTATAATTAGTAATATATATGGATTTAAGCAACCGTGTAAACTGTACATATAGAGAATAATCCGATGTGTGTTCTTAAGAACAACTGAACAAGATCCTCGAGATTTCATTACCGACATGTGTATTAGTCTCTATATTATTGGACAATCTCATCTTGTAGTTTTTGGAGTTACATATGCTGCAAGAAAAAGATCTTTGGGTTAGGACATTTGAAGGTTTTGTACGTACATATATATATATATATATGTGTGTGAATATAGCTGAACTAGCTAGGTGTATATTTATGGCTTTATTATATAGAAGTGTCGATATGCTATATGCGCATGTTAGATAGACCCATTCTGCAGTAGCCAATAATGATGATTACATCACATCTAAAAATCTTCGTGGGCTTTTGAATCCCAACATATGGAGAATTCTCATTAGCTGAGCAAAAAGTTATAAGAAAAATATACAAATAATATAAATTTGCAAAAAGATCTATCGAAGGGAGGGAATAAATAAAGTGGTTATGGAACACTCAAACACACACAGGGGAAAAATATATTACACATGGCATCTCAACAGAGAAAGACATCAACCAATGAGCTTTCACGTTTTATGTTTTTTGTTTTTTTTTCCCTTTCTGTTTAATTGTCTTGTTTCGTTGAATTAGTGACGCCATGCCATAGCCATACCTGGGAGAGAAGTGTTTGGTTGGGGCTCAGTTTCATCGATCGTGGCCGTTCAAGTGTTGTTGTGAGATGAATCTAACCCGTACGTTGATGTCACGTTCTTGTGGACTCAGCTTGTGGAATTTTTATAACAGTGATGGAATTTTTGGTTGACGAGAAAACGAATTGGAGCCTATCACGTGTCTGTTTTTCTCGAATAAGCTAAAGTCTACAAAGAAAATAAAACAATATTGACCCTAAAAGAATTACGTAAGATATATATATACCTAAAGTATTATAAAAGCGAATAGTAAACTCAGTAGTCATCGCGATAAGTGAAACATTATATGTATTTTAATGCTGCATGATGATGTACTTGCATGTCTGCATTCTCCGTATGTAGCTCCGTAGATTAATAATATTGAAGAAGAGCAAATCCAATTGTCTTAAATTTACTTCATATAGGGTTAGAGAGACTACAAAATCTATAGGCAAATATAATTAAAAGTCTTTTACATTCGCTTCATCCAGTGTGAAGTTTTTGAAAGTATCTAAAATAACTAAATGAGTATTTTTTTTTAATAATTGCTGATCAATATATGCGCTTATCTTCAAATTACGAAAAATTTCAAGCTAGAAACAAAGAATCAAACTAGCTTAGCTAACTCTTTTAAGAGCAAATTTGAATTCAAATACAAATCATAATGAATGAAAATTTAACTTTTGATTTACAGTAAATGAGCTTTACCACTTTTTTCGTTGGATACTTATATTTGTTATGCAACTTCTGAAACTTTCAACTATTTAAACTGTATGCATGTAAGAAATAAAACCCAATTAGCATCTCACGATCTCTTTTTTTTTTTCCCCTTCTGATTTGATAGCATCTCTCTATCTTTTATTCTTTGTAAAACTAGCATCTCTCAATCTAGACCTATAAAGAAATGGTCCTATAAAATACTATTTGATCTATAATATATACAAATGTGTGATGGGGATAAATGAAGAGCGACGCTATTGGTGAGGAGAAAGTCCACGTGGATTAAAACTTTGCGTAGTGGTGGAATAGATGGTTGAGACTGATTGGTCCAGCACTCTCTGATTTGGACCAAAATCTCTAATCTCCCCATCACGATAGATACGCTTATATCTATATATCTTGTCGTGCCTTGCCTTTTTGAAATTCAAAAACTCAATAATATTATTTCTATTGGTTTGCTTTTGAAAAAAAAAAAAATAGTTTCTTTGTACTTGTTTGGCTCGATATAATCCTGAACACGTGTGTCTATACGTACGTATTATACATACTGCATTGCATATATGTACACAGCCAGTGAATCGTGGATGCATCATGCATGTACGATGGACCTATATATATTTGAGTTTATGTTTAGGTAATTCCGTAATTGGTAGAATAACTTTATTATTTAGCTATATGTAGTCCTCCATATTTTTTCTTTCTAAACAAAATTTAAAGAATAAGGTAGTCAAACGAACAATTTTTTTTTAACTGGTAAAAATGAAAAATGTAAAAAAAAAATTAAAAAACGAGTAATATGATTTTTAAGCATTATTGTGTTTAAATGTAAGTATAGTATTTATATTATCGTCCTTTTTAACCGAATAGTTTGAGTCCTTTATACCAACTACAATTGATGTTAGCTTCAATTTATAATAAACAACTTCTAAGGACATTTACATGTAGATTGCAGACTATATATCCATTTTTAAACGGGAACTAACTTATAGACAAAAATAAGCAATCACACCTAAATTGTAGGAAACTCTCTCTCACAAATCAGCCCACATGATAGATATCTTTGAACCCATATTATATATATATATATATATATATATATATATAAACACGTAATCAGTTAAATGCCGTTTTATAGTAAAACATTGTTCATTGTTAACGTTAAATTTATGAATTGCTTAGCATTTGATATACTGAGAGTGTACGTATATGACGATGTTTTTTTTTTATAAAGTACATGAGATATAATAATTCTGTTCACAGTAAATCTAATACTTTGATATTAGGACATTAATGATACTTATGAAGACTTTGTTTCAACAATTCGTATACATATTACGACAACAAAAACATATATGTACTGTATGAAGTTTTTGCTGTCAACATAAATATGTTGAAATGCATCTATGAATTGGGGACCCATTGCATAAATATGGAACCAATCATCAAATCATATATTCTAAATGTGCTAAACGCTTGCCCTAGCCACGTGTTTATGTAACTTTCCTCTTCTATCTCTCATATACTCTCTCAACTATTTTTTTTATTTTCCTTATCTTTTAAACAATATTGGGCAACTTCCTTATATCAAACACCATAAAAGAACATCTCAAAATTTTAACTCAACCGGAGAGATAGTGAGATCGAGGCAGACTCAAGTCATGAATGATAACGGAACGCAGCGGCAAGCTTCTTTTTGCGATGGTGCTACGGATCAGGACAAGACCGTTATAAGCAAGATAATGCAACGGTTCCGTCCGATCGCACCAAAACCAGTTGTTGGTGAATCTTCCGACGATTCAAAGAGTAGCAGTTTCCTTGGAAGAAACAGAAGACCGAAACGGAAGTATGTTAGGGTTCGGGATAGAAAAAGTAGTGGTGGTAATAATAATAACTCTAGGATACTTGGTAAAAAGAATGGTCGCGATGGTGGGAACAAAAAGACCGATCTACATAAAGAGAGAGATGGTGATGATAGAAGCGATATCGTCACGCTTCAGTTGCTGCCGGAGAAGGATAGAGATCTAGGAAACAATGGAGATCAAGCTAGTGAGTATTGTTCGGATCTGATCAGTGATATGGATCCAAAGAAGAACTTGTATGGTTCTATCATAGGGCTGTCGTCATCTTCAGATCGGAAGATGGTGGAGTCGTGGTTGACGGTGGAGTGTGTGAGTGACACGTGTACTGACTTGGGAGGGTATCACATCCTTGAGCAGTTAGGCCGTATGGATCAGGGAGAGGAGAGAGTGATGAAGATGTTGGAGGTTGACACGTATCCGTGGTTAGTCTCGGATGGGTCAAACCGGGTCTGTTGGGTAAACCAGGCGTACCGGGGGATGATGGGAGCTCGGGACGTGGATGTGATCAGGGTGTTGCTGGTGGTGGCCATGGACCTTATGGAGGAGATAGCATGCATGGTGGAGTTATACGGTGCGGTGACGTGCAGGGTTAGGGTTAAGTATGAGCCGTCCACGTGGAGGAAGATGACGGTACCGTGTGATGTATGGAGGATAAGATCAGGTGGGTTTGCTTGGAGATTGGATGTTGAATCAGCTCTAAGGCTTGGCATTTGACTGAAACAGGAAAGACGAAAGAAATCGAAATAGTATTGACGTTGGTAAGCGACATTACATTTTGAAACCAACATATATATAGATCTATATATACATATGTATCAACATAATTAAACGTGTGTATACGTAGTAGTTAGAGCTAACTTAGAGTTGTGATTAGTTTGCATTAGAGTTGTCTTCGACTCCGGCTTTAGTACTCTTTGTCTGATCAGTACATATCTCTTTTGGAATGAGAAGATATATATGATATTACAATGGTTTTTTTCTTATTACGTGTTCCAAATATATAGGATGTAGTTACTTTGTTGTAGATGTCTTTTCATATAACTGTAGCGTAAATAGTAAAAAATGTTTAGGCGAAAATAAAATGAGGTGTGATTTACAATTATGTATGAGAAATATTCTAAAATACCACATAAGTTGTACGAAAATTATATATGGTTTTAGTAGATACTAATGACAGTTTTATTTTCAAAGTTATTACTTAACACTATAGTATATACTGAAATCACGTTCTAACACTTAACAGATGTTCCAAACTTCCAAAGATAAAGAAAATGTTGATATATCATGGATCCTTTTATACATTTTCTCTATACTGTATATGCTGTAAAAAATATAAAAAAGAAAGTAGTGCATACATCGAGGTTAGTTTCCAAAACGTGCTAGACGTTAAGCGGTCGTTACAAACCCACGTTAGTAAGCAATACCGCTGTTATAAGCTCGAATTTATTTGGTTACCTTACACATCAATATATATTTTTCATCCAATAGTTTTTAGTATACTTTTAGTTCTGAATCAATATTTTAAGTGAAAGGTCCACATTTCAATTTGTTTTTTCCTGTTTATTGTTTAATTACGTGCGTACGTACAGTAGTACAACATATATATATATATATATATATATATAAAGAAATAGAAGAGTGAAGAAATCATAAGTGAACAGATGGCATTTTTTGTTGGAGGAGAGCTCATAGAAAGGGCTGTCTTGGTTGGTCCTTGTCTATAAATAAGGTTCTTTCTTTCTCTTCTTTTAACGACAAAACCCATGATTTATGGACTTAACCTTACAGCTCACACATGCATATAGCCTACATTTCACTGGATGTAAATGTAATACTCTATTAAGTAGTATATTATTTTGTGTTTTTATGTATATGTATGTTTTAATTCACTCGTGCTTATTATATGCAAAAAAATCGAAAATCAAAAGAGAGTCAAATTTCACATGCTGAACATAATTTGGTGTGCATAACACCGAGGATGCAGAACAAAGTGATCGCGATTGAAGAAGATTGAAAAGCACTGGCACCGCAAATAAAATTTATCCACATTTTTAATGTTTTGTAAAAACAATTTGTATTCGTTTCAGGGAAGTTCGATAGTCTAGTGGTGTGATTAGTATTTTTTGTGTGTTTTGAGGTCACGATTTCGATAAACTAGTAAAACATAAACTGATACAAAGTTATACTAACATTGATAAATGTTTTTTTTGTAGCAAATACAGTAATATTAAAAGTGAGCAAATGTGGTTGTTAAAATCATCTCTCTTTCTCTCTCTCTATCATATACTTAGCTCAATCCTAACTTGCCTTGACCTTTAAAGGCTTGGTAGAAACACATCAAACGACACCATGCTATTCATGAATCTGCAAACATAAAAAAAGGGCTCAGTATAGAATCTGTAAGAAGCCAAGTGTGCGGGTCTAACTTTGGGAACCTCTTATTTTTCGCCTATTTTGTATTCATTGTTGAATATATTAACTGTTACTCCAATGTTCAGATCAGGGAATCGAAATATTTTAACCGCCTATTTTCATAATCTTCAATATATAACAATGGAAACGAAAGAAACCTGCTTCACGATCACTTCATATTTAGCGGCTAACTGCTCACTCTAGCTTCTTCTCCTGACTGTCTCACCTGCTTAAGAGCTTTGTATTCTTTCTCAACAGCTTTCGCATTGGTTTACCTGTAACATCATTAAACACACATAAAATTGAAAGACAAATCCAAAACTGGACACATTAAATCGAACAATATCCGCAGTGAACTAGGACTTGGTAATTTCCATCAGTTATCCATCAAGTTGCAAAAGATGTCCTAAATGCATTTAGCTACGTGTTAATCAATAGGACTTAGTAATAATCTAGAATTTCATTAGATACCATTTCATAGACCTCAAGAATGGCAGCCTTTTCCTGGAAAGTTACCATTGCTGATTGCCCAGCTTTCGTTGTTTCCCAAGGTACTACTAGCTTCTTCTCTTCTAAGGTTCCCTGACTCCACATCACGCCAGTGTATACACAAAATTTTATCTTACGACTAGTGCTAGTAGGAACAAAAATATACCTGCAATTTGTCTTGGAGATTGAACAATTTGTGAGCGGAGGTGTGCATTTTCTTGGACAGTTTGCAAAAGATGAAGCTCTGCTTTGGAAATCTGTACAGAGAAATACACATGTCAGGAGCAGAAAACACCTCTCAGATTGAAGCATATGCAAATCGTCTGATTGACAAATGGGATTTGTTTCTTCACCAACTTGATCAAGGTAACTTCAAAATGAACTAAATCACAGAACCCTATTAATAAGTTTAAGGAAGGAGCACTCAACTCAAGATCCTGCTGTTTCTTACCTCGTTATCCATCTGTGTACTCTTCTCTCTCATTTTTTGAAAGGTAGCTCGCAGTGTCATCTGCTGATTCTTCAGTCCTAATATTTTCTGATTGAGTTCTTCAATGTTCGCTTCTAGCTCTTGGACAAACGTTAATAAATCCCTTTCAACGGCTTCATCAAATTCTCCAATCTCCGCATTCAACTGCATGGATAACGCCATTAGAAAAAAAGATAATGGCTACCTATGTGATAGATATTTATCTTGCATTACTTGGGAAAACTTTTGCCTCGCACTGCTTCCGCTGCTCATCAAGGAGAGTCATCTCCTAAGCCTTTGGTCTTACCAGATGAATCTCTGGGGTACATACATAAAGAAGATGCAAAATAATCATGAGAGCATCAATTTTGAATCTCTAGTACAGGAAAGAAAATGTAAAATAATCATGAATGCGCTAAATTATAGAGAAATTGTAAAATCTGGCAAGGAAAAGAGTAATATGTATCCTCATCTTGAATGCTATAACCACTTTTTTCTTTATTTTCTGTTCCTTACTAAACTTTGTGCACATTGCAAACTCCTAAAAGCAAATATTTTTACTATTGCTTCCATCAATATGAACTCATATTTTTACTATTTCTTCTCGAAAGTTGAAACCTGATTAAATAAGGTTTCTTTATATCCTATGCCTTGCTACACCCATATAGAAACTAGAGAGAACTCAGCTAACTTTACTTTTCAGCGGTAAAGAAGAAGGACATACTTGTGTAGACCATACCTCTGTTCGGCCTGCTTCTGAGGCATAACAGATCCTTGTAATACACCATGTCTTGTCTTGTCTTCTAGCATACTTTGCAATAAAAGATTCATATCTTGCATAGAGGTGACATGATGATTTCGATTCTCAAATTACTCCAAATCCTCAAAATCAGCTTGCCCTTTCTCTTCTCTACAATGGATTTGCAAATTCAAAGACACAATTCATCAGAAATTTCCAAATTAAAAATTAGGGTTTTCATAAAGATGAATAATTTAGGACACAATTCGTTTGAATCAGACGAAGTATTTCAAAAATCGATGGTAAAATTGAGTGAAGGAGTTAAGAGAGAGGAACTAGGGTTTTGGAGGAATACATACTCGTTGAGAGCGTTGAGATCGATAAGAAATTCGGAGACGAACTCGGCTGTGTTGTGTGTGGGATTCGATGACAACAGAAGACACAATTCGAAAACGAATTGAAAGAAAAGAGAAGAAGAGAGAGAGAGAGACCTTGTGATTTTCCCGCCTAAGACCACAAGGAAGAAGAAGAGAGAAAGCAAAAGGTCGCAGGGGAGCGTGAGAAAAAAAACAACACACGGAGCTTTTTAAATTAATGGGCCTATATTTAACCGAAAGAAAAGAAACGCTAATTTTCTCCGCCTCTAAAACGCGTTTGCGGTCTGTTTAAATTGCATCGTTTAGGACCGTGCGATTTTGTTCTCCCCCTCTCAGCCTTTATTATGGCTGTTATTTAAAATTAAAAAAATGGGTTGAACAAAATTGGGTTGAATAATATTCAATTCATTTATCTCCAAAATAGTGGCCGAACAAGTTGAATATTTTTTTTTATTATAGGACCGATTTATTTTTCTAACTTTTTAAGTTAAATGGGCTGAATAATTTTTTCCAACCTCTCTACCTTTTCAATGCAAATGGTAAAAATTGATTGAATAAATTTTTTCAACATGTTCAATCTCTCTCCAAATTTTTCTCTTTTTTTTTTTTTTTTTTTTTTTTTTTTTTTTTTTAAATTCTCAAAGCAGAAGAAAAAGTCTTCACGATTCGTGGAGATTGGTTTCAAATTAATCTTAAGGTTAGTAGTATGTATTCAATTTCTCTGAATCGCGTAATCGATTTTAAGATTGATAAGTTTTTTTTTGGTAATCGCGTATATATTTTGTGTTGATCTTTCTAGGGTTCTTGTTTTTGGTTTGATTTAGGCATGAAACTATTATAATCGGTTGGGCTTCGTCTCCTTCGTGATGATTGGTTTCAAATTAAGGTTAGTAGTATGTATTTCAATTTCTCTGTACCGTGAATTCGTTTCTAGGATTGATAAGTTTATTTTGTAATCGCTCTTATGTATGTTGTATTGAATAATCTAGGATTTTATTTTTGGTTTGATTCGAGAACGAATTTACAACAATCGGCTGGGCTTGGTCTCCTTCGTGATTGATTTGGTTAAGGTTCTTCCTCCTCTGATCCTCTTCGTGTTCTTTGTTTTTTTAGGATTTCTAGAATTACTTTACTCACTAATCATTCATATATATATATATATAGGTTGTACTGATCTGATCTAGGGTTGTTTTTTTTCTTCTTACTTTCCTGTTTTTTGGGTTTTGTAGGCTTGACGTTTATATATATGATTATTTGGTGAAGAAGAAACTTCATAATACCGCAAAGTCATTTATGACTGAAGGGAAGATTTCACCTGATCCAGTTGGTATAATAATACTACTTTCTTGTTCCACTTTAATCCTTATTTGATTTTGAGTTTTGTTATGTAATTGTTTTCATGTGCTGTCAATCCAGACTAAGTTATTACCTAACTCTTTGGATTGTTTTTTTTAATGTAGCAATTGATGCACCCGGAGGGTTTCTCTTTGAGTGGTGGTTTGTGTTGTGGGATATCTTCATTGCAAGGACAAATGAGAAACATTCAGAGCCTGCTGCAGCTTATATTTAGGTGCCTTCCTACTAACCATCTCGGAAGATATGCTCTTTTTTTTTTTTTTTTTTTACCCTCTAGTTTCCACTTTAATAATTGACCAGTGGATTTGGAATTTTAGGCACAACAAAGTTAAGCGAAGGAGCAGCAAATGCAAATTCAGCAACTTCAATTGATGCGACAAGCTTATATGCAACATAGAGAACCTAATCACCCTTCTCTTGGGGGTCCAATGAATGTTATTGGTTCTGAAGGGATGATTGGACAGTCAAATGCTAGTGCTTTGACCTGGTTGCTCATTTCCATGGTAATCCTCCTCATCCTGGAAAAATCTTCGTTGACCTGAACCCCATATGTGGGAAGGATGGCCGTATCAACATATGATGTCTCCCTAATGGATTACTTCTCAATTCTCATTTACATTCCCTAGGCAACTCGTAAATAGGTATTGGACGTAGTGATGCGGAGCAAAAGTGATGGTAGCCACTTTTTAGCTCGATCTTCGTAAAAATAGAAGCTTCGCCAATCTGATCCAAGAGGTCGACCAACCGTGGAATCGAAAAATGCTACCAAACAGTAATCTTATTGATGGCACGACTATCAACGCACATCCGCCAAGTACCATCCTTCTTAGGAATCAACAACTCTGGTACATCACACAGACTCAAACTCTCCCGAATATGTCCTTTGCGGAGAAGATCTTCCACTTGTCGTCGAAGTTCTTTGTGCTCGGTAGGACTCATGCAATAATGTGGGCGGTTTAGAAGAGTAGCACCAGGAACAAGATCAATACAATGTTGAATCTCTGAAGAGGAGGCAATCCGGTAGGTAACCCTACTGGGAAGACATCTGTAAACTCTGTGAGAACCGTAGTCAAGACAGACGAAATGGCCGGAGGAGGGGATGAATTGGCAGATGGGGACAACAGTAGTGCAAACGCCAAACTTTCCCGCCGAAGCTCGATCTCAAACAAAGCATGAGAACAAAGCAATGGTGCGTCTCGAACAGGGACTGGCGGGTCTGCCGGTGGTAGCTCCTTGGGCGTAGTAGATAGTGCTGGAACTAGGGACGGCTTGCGAGATGGAAGCAAAACAATATTGTGCGTTTCCCAAATGAACTCATAGCTATTCTTGACACCATCATGGATAATTTTACGATAATACTCCCACAGACGTCCAAGAATGAGGTGACTAACATCCATTTTTGCGATGTCGAAGTAGCAACGATCCTTATAAAAAGGACCAATAGAGAATGGAACAAACGACCTATGAGTAACATGAGTAGCACCACCATCTTGCATCCACGACAAGGTATACGGGGTCAGATGAGCTTCTACTGGTAAATCCAACTTGCGGACAGCAGATTCGGAGACCAAGTTCTGACAACAACTCGAGTCGATGAGGAAGGTACAAATCCAACCATGGTTTGGTACACGTCGAGGGGAATATATTGGTGCAAAACCAGTATGATTCCCGCTGCTGAGGTGTGAGACACATGTGATGAGCAACCAATATTTGCCTTTGTCAGCAGAAGTGAAATGAACTTCATCATCATGAAAGTTGATATCGTCGTCATTGTCGTCAAGGGCTTCTGTATCAGCAAGAAGACCTCGCTTAGGCTGATTGGGACATGCAGTTTGAAGATCGCCGGGTTAAACACAGGTATAACAACGGAGAGCATTATGGAGTGACCGTCGCAAAGCTTGTTTCTCGTTTGGCTTGGTTATCTTGTCAGGGATATGTTCTACTCCATCTTGAGGCTACGATGCACTTGGAGAGGAACTCTGTTCTGTAGACCGAGGTCGAGAAGAGCTATTCAAAGTCAGGCCCAGCTCATGGGGGTCACGAGAGGAGCAAAGGCCAAGGGACCAACCCAAAATTCAGAAAATTTCCTTCTAACCAAGGGGACCAAAAAAAAAAAAAAAAAATTTAGTGTGAAAAGGGTCCAAAATTTTTGGTTCACCTAGGGTCCAAAAAAATATTGAGACGTGACTGTTCCAAGTGGTTGCCTTCAATTTCTGTTCGAAAGAAGTGGCTCACCGATGGGCTTCGGAGACTGTAGCCGGATCAAATTGCGACAATGCGTTCTGCAGCTGCTGACGAATACCCCCAATGAAGCGAGACACCAGCTGAATATCACTATCATAGATCTTTGTGCGTGTTAAAAGGAGATGAATTTCTTTAGAGTAATCATCAACTAATCTGGAGCCTTGTTTCAGATTCTGCAAACGAGTGAAGATGGTACGTTCATAGTTGTGCGTAAGGAAGGTTGTCTTCAGTTTCTGTTTCAATTTTTCCAAGAAATTAATCAGAGCTTTCCCAATACGAGACCTGGTTGTTTTGAGTTGTTGCCACCAAGAGGTTGCATGACTACGAAAACGGGTAGCAACCAACGGTACTCGACGATAATCAGGCACTTTCTTGAAATCCCAGATTTCTTTGACAGTCACTATCCAATCAGAGGAGAGAGTCACCACGAATGCCTTAGTGAAATTCAGGTAATTCAATTTTGAATCCTGTTTCCCAACAGCAGAGGACGCCAATTGTCAGCTTCAACAATACAGTTTTCATGGGCCACCTGTAATTGTTGATTTGGATTTTCAGCAGCGGGAGCAAGTTGAAGTTGTGGTTGTTGTTGATTTGGTGCAGGGGTGTCGGTTCCCTTAATAGCTTGAACGATCAGGGCTCCCAGCTCTCGAAGAAAATCATAGCAGCATTTGGTTAATCTATCACCTTGTGTTTTTGTTTCTTTTGCAGATGCCTTTGACACTGAGCAGCTTTTGCATTGTGCTGAGACTCTTAAGAGCGGGCTACCTTATCAAGTTCCAATCTACAACTTTAAGACCCATCAACGTAGATCTGATACTTTTTGTCAGGTGCATACTCTTGTTTCTTAAAGAGTATATGCGTTGTAACTCTCGATCGTAACGTACGGTGAACTTGGATAATGACTGAATCACGCACAAGAGCACTTTCCTTAAAGAGTATTTTGACCCTTATCAAAAGCCTTGGGTTACACAAAATCTATCGCAGGATACGACAATCAAAGTTTCTCTCTTGTTCTAGGCTAAGATACAAGAGAAACAAATAGAATTTTTCTAGTGTTTGTTTTTGTGTTATCACAAGAGATTCGCTCGACCTCTCTCTCTTCTCGTGATCTCTCCTCTGTTTTTTTATGCAACAAAACAGAGTGTATTTATATATATGTCCGACGGTTGTTTACGAATGTTTGCAACCATTCATTTAATAACCACAAACCAAAAGTCACAATGGTTTATTAATATAACCGTTGATACACTTAAATTACCAACATTCCTCCCCCATTTAAGTGTAAAATTTGATTCACGACATTAGTAACACATAAACCAAACTCATGCATCAATATAAATATCGTAACGATTGAATTTATATCTTAGTGACATTACACATTTCAAATGCCCGAGAATTAGGATGTCCTATGTATTGAATCCTTTCAACTCATTTTGGACACTTGAAGATAATACACACATGAATTTTCACACTATTCTAAGTGTTTATACTTGACACTGTTATAAGCCATGTGTCCCTATCCATTCATGAGCATATAGGAAGCTAAGTCCAAGCTTCTTGATGCGGCTCCACTTCATGCTCATATAGGTAGATCTTTTAATCTTGCACCTGCAAATGCAATTTTTCAAAAGATCTATTAAGAAGAGAACTTCAACCTAATCCTTTCTTGCATGTTCAAGCACTTACTTTGGGATGATATACAACAAGTGCTTCAATCTTTAACTGTAAGCTTTCCACATTGAATTCAGCCTCTAACGTTGTATTAGATGGGAATTGGGTATCCCACAATTAAAAATTTCAAATGGACTTTAAACCCATCCCTCTAGCCGACTTGATCACCAAGTCTCTAGCTAACCCTTTAGTCAAGTGATCAGCTAGATTTTGCTCAGACCGAACAAACTGTATGGTAATATCCCCATGAGTGATCAGCTCACGTATCATGCTATGTCTAACACCTAGGTGTCGTGACTTACCATTATACACTTGGCTATAAGCTCTAGCCAAAGTGGCTTTACTATCACAATGTGTAAAAATTGGTGATACCGGTCTCGGCCACAATGGAATCTCATAGACTAAGTTTCTTAGCCAATCTGCCTCTTTGCTGGCAGCTGCTAACGCTATGAACTCTGATTCCATAGTCGAACTTGTAATACAAGTTTGTTTCCTAGAAGCCCAAGAAATCACACCTCCTCCAAGCAAGAACACCCAACCACTTGTAGAAGAGTTACTTTCTAAGCTGGAGTTCCAACTTGCATCGGAATATCCTTCTAAGACCGAAGGAAATCCAACATAAGACAAACCATAATTTATGGTTCCTTTCAAGTACTTAAGCACCCATCTTATAGCTTGCCAATGGTGAGTATTAGGGTTACTAGTATATCTACTCAACTTTCCTACCGCATAAGCTATATCCGATCTAGTACTTGTCATGGCATACATTAAACAGCCAATCAGTTGTGAGAATTCGAGTTGTGAAATTGCTTTTTTTGTATTAGGCATAAGCTTCACACTTGCATCCATGGGAGTGCTCACAGGAGAACATTTCTCATAATTGAACCTCTTAAGCACCTTTTCAATGTAATGAGACTGAGATAAACATAGGCCTTTGTTCTCACGCTTGATTTGAATTCCAAGAATCACTTCCGCCTCCCCCATGTCTTTCATGGCAAAATTTGATGACAAGAACTCTTTTGCAAGTTCTACTTGTCTTAAGTCAGTACCAAAGATCAACATGTCATCAACATATAAGCAAATGATTACTCCATTACCGGAATCATCAAATTTTCTATATAAGCGCTTGTCTGCTTGATTCAACTTGAATCCATTTGATAAGATAGCCTCATCAAATCTTTGATGCCACTGTTTAGGTGCTTGCTTCAGCCCATATAATGACTTTATTAACTTTCACACCTTTTGCTCATTTCCGGGCATAACAAACCCTTCAGGTTGCTTCATATAGACTTCTTCTTCCAAAACACCATTCAAGAACGCTGTTTTAACATCCATTTGGTGGATCACAAGATCATTAATAGCAGCCAAAGCAATTAACAATGTTATAGAAGATATTCTAGCAACATGAGCATAGGTATCAAAATAATCGATACCTTTTTTTTGTCTAAAGCCTTGGATTACCAATCTAGCCTTAAACTTATCAATTGTTCCATCGACTTTCATCTTCTTTTTGGAGATCCACTTGCAGCCTAAAGGCTTGCAACCAGGTGGGAGATCAGTTAGGATCCATGTATTATTCTCTACGATGAAGTCTATCTCATCGTTTACCGCTTCTTTCCAAAATGCAACTTCTATAGACTGCATAGCCTCATCAAACGTTCTAGGGTCCTCATCAACATGATAACAATATAAATATTGATATTCAACCTCATCTCTTGATCCTTCAACTAAATAAAGCTGAAAATCAGGACCAAAAGATTTTTCAATTCTTCCTCGCTTGCTCTTGCGGAGCATAGGTGACGCATTAGAAGGAATGAGTGTGTCACCTCCTTCTTTTGTTCCACTTGAATTAGGAACAAAATTCTTTGGTCTAGGTATTGATGAAAAACGTGTCTCATCAAATATTGCATCTCTTGACTCAATCACGGTGTTAACCGATATAGAATCATTAGGTTCTATGACATAGAACCGATAAGCCTTGGAATGCTCAGCATATCCAATAAAGATGCAATCAATACCTCTTTCTCCCAAAGTTTTAATCTTTGGTTGGGGTAGTCTAACAACCGCCCTACAGCCCCAAACTCGAAGATAATTCAAGTTTGGTTTCTTTTTGTATCGAAGCTCATATGGGGTAATCTTGTTCCTTTTGTTAGGAACCCTATTTAATAAATAGCAAGCCGTTAACATGGCTTCACCCCAAAATCCGTTACTTAATCCTGAGTAAGATAACATGGAATTAACCATTTCTTTTAGGACTCTATTTTTCCTCTCAGATACACCATTTTGTTGTGGTGTATATGGAGCCGTAGTCTCATGAATAATTCCCACAGACTAAAAATAAACAGGATCATAATACTCTCCACCTCTATCGGTGCGTAACTTCTTAATCAAGTCATTATGTTGTAATTCAACCTCGGTTTAATAAACCTTGAACTTATGCAGGGCTTCATCTTTAGCATGTAATAAATAAACATAACAGAACCGAGTATGATCATCTATGAACGTGATGAAATACTTTTTGTTCCCTAAAGATGGTGTAGCATGCAAATCACATAGATCACTATGTACAAGTTCTTGCACCTTAGAATTCTTTTCAATACTCTTAAAAGGTTTTCTAACTATCTTAGTCAACATACACGTACTACACTTCTCTAAATTTATGTCAAAATTAGGAATCAATCCTTCTTTAGACATATCAATCATTCTTTTATAGTGCACATGACCTAATCTTAAATGCCATAGAGAAGAATCATTTTTGCTAGAACATGCCATGTAAATAGAACTCACAACTTTATTAATATTAAGCATAAACATGCCATTACAAAAATATCCAAATCCAACAAAGACACCAGCTTTAGATAAAACATACTTATCCGACTCATACACTTGTTTATAACCACACTTATTTAAAACACTACCAGAGACTAAGTTCTTCCTAATTCCAGGTACATGAAGTACATTATTGAGATCAATAGATTTCTCGGAACTGAACTCCAACACCACTTTTCCACGGCCTAGGATAGGAGCGGTTGACTCGTTGCCCATATGAAGTACAGAGCCATATTGAACTAGTTCATATGTCTTGAACCAGCCACGATCATTGCAAACATGTGTAGTTGCACCAGTCAATCCACCACGTCACTCCATCATCTGCATATAAAATGCCTCAGAAATGTTTGATACATAATACACATGTGAATGTGAATCATTTACAAGATTCTGACCTTGATGAGTGATTTGGCCTTGGTCCTTAGACCCTTGCCCTGAACGGTTTTGTCCCATTCTGTTCTTATCCTTTGCAGCTCGACAATCACGTCTAAAGTGACCCGGCATGTTACAGAACCAACAAACGCTCTTAAGCTTTTTGTTAGGTCCACCGTAAGTGTTGTCATTAAAGGGACGTTTCTTCCCCTTATTCTTCATCTTAGAACTCCCACCTTCCTCCATCATATTGATTGAAGAAGGTTCAGCCTCTTTGGGTTTTCCACCCTCTTGCACCCTTAGAGATTCCTCTATGCGCAAATGGCTACCAAGTTGTACTAGAGACAACTCTTCCTTCTTGTGTTTTAACATGCGCCTAAAATCCTTCCATGAAGGCGGCAACTTGTCGATGATACTCGAAACTGAGATGGATTCATCCATCTTCATGTTATGTTGAGCGAATTGCCCTAGGATGCGAAGCAATTCATTGTATTGCTCCATAACAGGCCTTGAATCAGACATCTTGTAATTATTAAAATTACTAACAAGGATCTTCTTACTAGAAGCATCCTCAGCCATGTACTTTGATTCCAACGCATCCCACAGTTTCTTTGCGGATTCGACATTTTGATAGACATCTAAGAGAGGATCAGACATACCGTTAAGAATGTGGCCACGGCATATGTAGTCATCGTTCTCCCACTTAAGTTGCTTCCTTGTCTCCTCCACAGACTCATTCTCAGCATTCTCCGTCACGGTAGGCATTGGCATGCTTAGAACATACACCACATTGAGTGTGGTGAGAAGGAAATGCATCTTCTTCTGCCATCTTCGAAAGTCCACTCCCAAACTTATCCAACTTGCCAAACTTTGAAGTCATCTCACGCACTGATGCACTCGTCATAGTTCACCAGAAAATACTCTTTAAGAATGTTGTATATGCGGTGTAACTCTCGATCATAACGTACGGTGAACTTGGATAATGACTGAATCGCGCACAAGAGCACTTTCCTTAAAGAGTATTTTGACCCTTATTAAAAGCCTTGGGTTACACAAAATCTCTCGCAGGATACGACAATCAAAGTTTCTCTTTTGTTCTAGGCTAAGGTACAAGAGAAACAAATAGAATTTTTCTAGTGTTTGTTTTTGTGTTATCACAAGAGATTCGCTCGACCTCTCTCTCTTCTCGTGATCTCTCCTCTGTTTTTTTATGCAACAAAACAGAGTGTATTTATATATATGTCCGACGGTTGTTTACGAATGTTTGCAACCATTCATTTAATAACCACAAACCAAAAGTCACAATGGTTTATTAATATAACCGTTGATACACTTAAATTACCAACACTATTAGCCTAAATTTATTTGACTAGAGAGTAGAGAGACACTAGAGGAACTTGTATATCTCGTCTCTAAAGATACACAAGCTTGTGCCATTAATATTTGTTTCTCTTATGATTTATGAATCTCTTCAGTCGAACTATTTTTGGAAGAGACATTAGTTTTCTGATTACTAGATGTTAGTTCACGCTACGCGTGAGTTCTTATATAATCGTTATTTTATTTGGAAAATAATATAAAATAATATGTTATTATTATTTTGTTTTTCGGTATATATCAAAATTTAAAGACTACGTAATATGAATTTAACTAATGTAAAGAAATAAAATTTTCTTTTGATGATAATATATTTAGTGTAATTAAGTCATACTGTATCTTACATGCCATATGCCATATGCCATAT
Source organism: Camelina sativa (assembly GCF_030686135.1). NCBI lineage: Eukaryota > Viridiplantae > Streptophyta > Magnoliopsida > Brassicales > Brassicaceae > Camelina > Camelina sativa. The sequence continues at coordinate 38,557,081 of NC_141891.1, forward strand.
ATTTTTGTAGTTGTAGTGAGAATATTTATTTATAAGATTTCAAGGGATGCAAGTTACATTTCTAAAATAATTTTATTAGAAGAGTTACAATTATAATTTATATTTTATAGTGTGAATGAAAAAAATAGTCAATTTGTAATTAATGTAATTTCAGTTACAATTTAGTAGTAAAGTATGGATTTAAAGTATATAAAGATTAATGTACATTATTATATTTTTATTTAATTAAAAATAAATATTATTTTTTAGAAATTAAATGCTAAATGGACAAATAAGGAGAGAGTGAAACCTTATAAAATCATATGAAATGCAATAAAAATCCTTAATATTAATTTAATTTCTAGTCTCTTTTATATTCACCTTAATTTAAGCTATATTGCTAAGTTAGATTCTAATGATTTCCTTTTAGTAGTAAAATTTTGGAAATGAAATATCAATTTTTTTTTACTATTTGAGAGTTACAAAAGTGCAATTAAGTGCATACTTATACATTTTTAACATGTTCTATTATATTAAATTAAATTCATTGAGAACACTACTATGATATTATTATGGGAGTTACAAACAAACTTTTATACTTTTCCAACTCCTAAAATTAAAACCCATTTAATTTAAAAGTGAGTGTTGGTGGGTCCATAATTTGATTCAAAAGTATAATATGTTATACATTAATCATTTAAAAGGAATAGGAACATTTAATTCTCAAATAAACTTGATTTTTTGTTGAATCCAACATATCTGAATTTAAATTTTACTATGGAAATTTTAAAAATAACTATGAATAGATTAGAAAGGCAAGAAATATTTCATTTTAATATAAAATAAAATAAAAATTGAAAACAATGTTAAATATGTATAATACTTTCTAAATTAAAATATAAAATCAAACTTTTACAACACATATGAAATATAACAACATTTGATATTGGTGGGAGAGGAGGAAAGAATGATTACATATAAGATGATAATCCAAATAGATAATGGAGATGAATTTTTAAAAATAAGAACAATAAAAAATACATATCATGTAGTCTCTAAAATTAAAATTTAGCATTAAAAAATTACAATGATATTTTATTTGTTTTTTTTTGTAACCCATACAACAAAATAAAAAATTGAAAAAAAAAATGAACAATGATTTGAGGTATTATGAAAGAGAATGAGAGAAGTGGAAGAGAATGAGAGAATGTGAAAATAAAAAAGTAAAAGAATGCCAATATGAGAGAGTGAGAGAATGAGAGAATGCTTATTTATATGATAAGAATTGATGTAATGGTTCCAGATTGGCTAATATCCTCTCTTTGTAATGACATTTCCTAAAGCAATATAATTTGATTTGAGTAAAAAAAATGATAAGAATTGATGTGAAAATTATGGTGTTACAATAATAATTTATTGTGTTTGAATAAAATTGAATGGTTGAATATGATTAATGCATAATTTATTTTATTTTCAGTTATAATTTTATTTTAGTGTCTGAGTTAAATGTATTGTGTTAATTAGGTCTTAAATATTGTTTAAGGCAATTAAACAATTTAAAATCAAATTAAAAAAATTAGAAAATATTCAATGAGAATCAACCAATAAGGAGAGACCAAAATCTTACTTTTATATACTATATGATTTTAAGAAATTACTAAATTTTCTGTCTTAGATTAAAAAAACACAAACAACTAAAATTTTCCTAGAAAAGAAAGTTTAAGAGAGAGATGGCGATCGCTAAGGCGATTTTCCCGACGGTTAAACTCTGGTTCTGGTTTCTCAAGCACGTTCTTTTTGAGACGGTTAATGTCAGTTTTGCCGGCGTCGTGGGGCAGTATACACTCTGCGATTGCGTGGCGGTTATCTCCACGAAGTGCCCTCTGCTTTGTGATGTTCATGGAACGGTTATCCATAGAGACTTTTTCTATAAAAGCCGATCGAAAGATGTTCAAATTCTTCACAACCCAATACCAATTTCAACTTCTATCATCTTTCCCTATCGCTTTTACTGTGTTCTTGTCCAAATGGCTGATGATCTGCGAAGAGCGGTCCAAGATATCAACTTGGGGGCTGATGATGCTCCTATTGCAATTCCGGCAGATGTTGTAGCCAATGCGGCGGCGGAGAATCGTTTTATTCTCATGGGTCGTCTTGTCATGCCTCGTCGCCAAAACATCCATTCCATCATTGCTTCAATGCCACGAATTTGGGGTCAGGCTGGTCTGATACACGGGCGTATTGTGGGTGGAAACCAGTTTCAATTCATCTTCCCCACTGAAGGAGAAATGGAATTGGTACTCCGTCGAGGGCCCTGGGCCTTTAATGATCGAATGCTGGTGATACAACGATGGTACCCGAATGATAATCCACCCCTCATCGATTTCATCCCCTTCTGGGTGCAGATTCGTGGAATCCCTTTTCAGTTTCTCAACAGAGAAGTTATCAGCCATATCGGTCGTTCTATTGGTAACCTCTTGGATGTCGATTACGACGCTGAAGCTGCTGCTCGTGTGGAGTTTGTACATGTCCAGATACATTGGGATATTCACCTTCCTCTCCGTTTCCAGAGACAGATACAATTCCAAGATGGTGTCAACATCCTCCTACGCTTTCGCTTTGAAAGGCTTCGTGGCTTTTGTGAAGTTTGTGGTATGCTAACTCATGATACCGGTGCTTGCATTCTTCAGAATGGTGGTGAGGAGCAGTTTGATGACCCTGATGATGAGGAAGAATTACCACCACTTGCTGACCACCAGAACAGAGGTGTCATCATCCGAGAAATTGTTGAAGAAGAGCAGCCAAGAGCAGAGCATGGGGAAAATCTGATTCCTGCTAACCAGAACCAGGAAGAAGCTATGATTGAAGATATCCCCCATCCTGAAGTCTTGCCAATCCCTGAGGTTCAGAATGACGCTATGGACATTCCCGATACACTTACCCTGGCAGACATGAAGGCTCGTGGCAAGCGTAAGAGAGATGACCAGGCAGATCAGTCGGACAGAGCTGAATGTTCAAAGGTAATGAACTGCGAAGAGGACAACAACTACGGAGGAGTATCTTCTCCCAACGGACGTGAAGGAGGCGCGGTGGGCCCTGAACCACCACTTCCCCCATGAGGACAACAGCTTGGAACTGTAGAGGACTAGGCAATGACCTCGCAGTTCGACGTCTTAAGGAGATAAAGAAAAACTATTCTCCAGACATCATATGCCTAATGGAAACAAAACAAGGAGACGATGCGGTTAGATCAGTATGTGTGGAACTAGGTTATGATAGAGTTGTAACAGTTCCCCCTGTAGGCTTAAGTGGTGGCATTTCTCTCTTTTGGAATAGTAGTATCTCTGTTTCAGTTCTTTTCCAATCCTCAAATCTTGTAGACACTTATGTTAAAATCAATGGATTTGGTTTCTACTTATCTTGTGTTTATGGTAATCCAAATCCATCTCTTAGACACTTGGTTTGGGAAAGATTGGAAAGAATAGCAGTAAATAGAACCGGTCCTTGGATGGCTATAGGGGATTTCAATGAGATTAATGGTAACCATGAAAAGAGAGGAGGCCCTCAACGGCCTGAAAGTTCCTTTGCTGAGTTTCGGAACATGATCCAAGTCTGTGATTTTCATGATCTGAAATATCATGGAGACCCCTTTTCATGGACAGGAAAACGCCACACTCATGATGTTGCTTGTTGCCTAGATAGAACAATGGCTAACAATGAATGGCTAGCTCAATTTCCAGCCTCCCATGTAGAGTTTTTGGAGCTCATAGAAACTGATCATAGGCCAGTCATAACCACCATTTCCAATGATTTCAATCCGCGGGTAGGTCAGTTTTATTATAATAGTCGACTTTCAAACAGAGACGGGTTCAGTGAAGCAGTAAATCGAGGATGGAACCGCACAACACCGGGGAACATTACAAACATGAGTACTCGTCTGCGTGAATGCAGGAAAGCAATCTCTTACTGGAAACGAAACAACAGGTCTAACACCCGTGAGGAAATCAATGTTTTGAAGAATTTGATTGATAAGGCTCATACCAATGGTTCTTCCACGCATCATATCCGAAACCTACGACACAACTTGAGTTGTGCTTATGATGACGAAGAGGAGTTTTGGCGAATAAAAAGTCGTAAAGAGTGGATGACATCTGGTGACCGAAACACTAAATACTTCTTTGCCACGGCTAAGAGTCATACTGCTAGGAATAAGTTATTCTCCATTCTTGATGATGAAGGTCAGGAGCATCGAGGCGATTCACATATTGGTTCTGTTGTACAGACGTATTTCACCAATCTTTTCAAAAGTGAATTGTCTCCTCAAAACAACCACTTTCATGTTTTCCATGATTTCCAAACAAGAGTAACTTCGGAGATAAACCAAGACTTGACAAAACCGGTATCAGAAGATGAGATTAAGAGTGCAGTTTTCTCTATAGGTGCAACTAAAGCCCCTGGTCCCGATGGGTTCACTGGTGCTTTCTTTCAACAATATTGGGACACGACCAAAGATGCAATCACTCTTGAAGTCCAAAGTTTTTTTAATGAGGGGTCTTTTGATAAAGATTTAAATCACACCAACATCTGCTTGATCCCAAAGGTAGAAGGAGCCAGACATATGAGTGAATTCAGACCGATTGCCCTCTGTAATGTTAGTTACAAGATTATATCAAAAATCCTGGTCTCAAGACTGAAGAAACATCTTAACAAGATAATATCTGAAGAACAAGTGGCCTTCATACCTGGTAGAGTCATCACAGACAATATTCTTATCGCATATGAGTTGATTCATGCTCTCAAGGTTAAACGTCGTTGTGCAAACTCCTTTATGGCGATCAAAACAGATATTACTAAAGCCTACGATAGATTGGAGTGGGATTTCCTGCAAGAAACAATGTTCAGGTTTGGTTTTGATGCTAAGTGGGTTCAGTGGATCATGACTTGCGTACGAACTCCAACCTTCTCTGTTAATATCAATGGTAACCCTCAAGGTTTCATTGAACCGGAAAGAGGTATACGACAAGGAGATCCCCTATCTCCATATTTGTTCATACTCTGCGCTGAAGTCTTAAGCCACTTAATGAAGAGAGCAGAGAGACTGGGAGAGATTCAAGGAATAAAAATCAGCAACGCAAGCCCTCCAATCACTCACCTCCTTTTCGCGGACGATTCTTTGTTCTTCTGCCAAGCTAATATGAGCTCATGTATGGCTATCAAGGAAATACGCACTCAATACAAGCGTGCATCAGGTCAACAAGTGAATGTCAGAAAATCAGCTCTAACTTTTGGAAAATGGGTAAGTGAGCCAACCAGAACTCAGCTCAGAAGGTTTTTACAAATTCACAATGAAGGTGGCTGTGGAAAATACTTGGGGCTCCCAGAACAGTTTGGACGAAAGAAAGTCGAACTCTTCCAATACATCATTGAAAATGTTAAAGGCAAAACAAAGGGTTGGAACAACAAGTTTCTCTCCCAAGGTGGTAAGGAGATTCTGCTTAAAGCCATAGCAATGGCAATGCCTGTTTTTACTATGAACTGTTTCAAACTACCAAAAGGAATTTGTGAAGAGATAGAGAAGATTATTGCACATTACTGGTGGAACACCCAACAGGATCAGCAACTCACTGGGTGGCATGGGATCGTATGAAATATATGAAAAAAGAAGGAGGGCTTGGATTCAGAGATATTGAAATGTTTAATGACGCCTTATTAGCAAAGCAGGCGTGGAGAATCTTTCATAATCCAGACAGTTTACTAGCACGTATTCTGCGAGGAAGGTATTTCGCAAACTCTGACATTATAGAGGCTAATAGTGGCACACAACCATCATTTGGTTGGCGTTCAATCCTTGTTGGTAGAGATTTACTGAGGAAAGGGCTATGATACACTGTTGGGGATGGAGTTAATTTACGTACTTGGACAGACCCCTGGTTAATCACTCATCCTCCAAGACCACCCAGAAAAGCCCCAAACCACCAATCAGATGATATTCCTACTGTTGACAATCTCCTACTCCCGGACAAAAGCGGCTGGAATGAAAGGCTTGTCCGAGAAAGGATCCACACAGATGATATAGCCTTGGTCCTCTCCATTAAAACTAGCAGATGGCAGCACAATAACTACTTGGGGTGGCATTACAATGACAATGGTTTATACACGGTGAAATCGGGATATTGGCTTGCAACACACCACCCGGATCATATTCTCCATGCACGACCGCCAGATGGTGATCCCCAAATCAAGAATGAGATATGGAAAACACGAACCCCTCCAAAATTCAAACACTTTTTATGGCGCTTGCTCTCAAACGCCTTAGCGACAGGAGCTGAACTTGATCGAAGACACATCTCCTCGAATGTGTACTGTAAAAGATGCATAACAGGGATTGAGACGACATACCATCTTTTCTTCACTTGCTTTCACGCACAGCAAATTTGGCGTGGTTCAAACGTCCCAATTGGCTGCCTCCTTGATCCTGCAATTACAGTTGAAAACAAGCTCAAAGCAATATTTGCATATCATAAACATCAAGGAATCTATGATCGCCTTTCCCATCTTCCATTTTGGATCTTATGGAAGCTATGGACCAGCCGCAACAAACTCACCTTTCAGTATAGACAAAGTAGTTGGTATCGAGATCTCCAAGAAGCTAAGAAAGAAACAAATGAATGGATAAATTTGGATATTAGGCATGCAAGACTTCATCCTAATGGTCTAAATTCAAGGTTACCTTGACCTCCAAGGCGTTCCTGGCGTCCTCCCCCTGATGGTTGGGTTAAGTGTAATTATGATGGAAGCTTTACCAATAATAATAGCCCTGCAACTGCAGGATGGCTAATTCGAGATGATCACAAACGGTTCAGGGAAGCAGGACAAGCAACCGGTATGACTGTCATTACAACACTTGAAGCGGAATGTCAAAGTCTCTGTTCTGCAATGAAACAAACCTGGCTAAGTGGGTACACGAAAGTGATCTTTGAAGGGGATAATCAAACACTATCAACATTCTCAACAACAATATGCTACGCTTTGACCTCTACAATTAGATTCAAGAAATCAAAGGATGGAAGTCTCGGTTTGAATCAGTTATTTTCATGTGGACACCAAGAGTAGCAAATGTTCCTGCTGACACGCTTGCGAAAGCTCAACGTTTTACTTCATTAGCAAACTATCTTCATTTATCAATTCCTGTTTGTATTCGTTCTCATGTTTGTAATGTTCTAACATCCACCAATCAATAAATGCAGTTTTAGTGTTAAAAAAAAAAAAATTAAAAAAACACATTTTAAAATTAATATTAGGGTTTGACCATTAAATGGACCAACAATGATGGGCCTAAGTTAAGCCCAATAAAAATATGGTGTAACCTCCACCGCTCATCCAGCATTTACAAGCCGAGGGTTCTATTTCATTCTCGCTCGACTCGTTTTCTCTTTTTCTGACCTCCGTCTCAAAACTTCCTTTTTTCTTCGCTCTCTCCGATCGAGTTGCAAAGCGTTCGAAGATATCTCCAGATTCTACTCAGGTTTGCTTCTACTTCGACTACGCTTTCTCCGCGATTATGATGATGTCTTCTTCTTCGTACTTTCACTTTGGGTTGGGTTTCTCAGTCTTCTCGATCCTCTTTTTCGCATCAACACCCAGAATTTTAGGGTTTCCACCGATGAGGATGACGGAAAGCTAGGGTTCGGATGATGGATCCGAGTTTTTCTTCTTATGTACATTCGTCGGAAGCTAGATCTCTCTTTTTTGGGGATTTATCGTTGTTATTCTTGTAATTAGGGTTTTGATACTCATCGAATTGTTCGTGATGATTTTCCTACTTCTATTGGAAACTCGGATGATCGATCGTTCTTCGACTATGGCTTTGTTTGGAATTGAGGAGATGTTTCGTTTTTAGTGGTATTTAGGGTTAGAGTTCTTTATGGTGTGATTGAGATTAGAGATTTATTTGGTTGTTTCTGTGGACGTGGTGCTCTACGATTGAATTTGGGGTCACAGTCAGAGGATTGGTGCTTTTGATTCTCTTCTTACTTCTAACGATTGGGGAATTCAGAGACTCCTTAGTTCCAGGCGCCTCTTGACTTAAATATGCTTTCTATTATCTTAATTCTATGTTGGTTATGCTGTTAACGTTTTTGTTTATACAAAATCCTGCAGGCTTTTAATGTTCAAACCAGTAAAGATTTACATCTTGACGGGGTGGTTGGTCAGGTGACTGTTGCAAATGGAATTCTTTTTGCTGGAACAAGTGTAAGCATTATCTCTCTATCTCTCTACACATGTGTTATTTCTCTGCTTCTTTGGTGATTCTAAATTAAGTTCGTTTTTGTTATTTTGGAATTACAGTCTGGCAGTATATCAGTCTGGAAAGCTACCAACTCTGAGTCTGATCCTTTCAATACCTCACATCTCTCGAGGGACATCACAGTGGTGAAGTCAAGTCACTTGTTTTGTTGTTGGAGGTCAACTGCTATACTCTGGCTCTGTCGATAAAACAATAAAGGTAAGAATCTGGCTGCCACTAATTGATTTCAGCTTTAATATTATTTCGAAGGAACATTCCAATCAATTCTGTTTCCTGTGATTCGCCAGGTGTGGGATCTCAACACCCTGCAATGTATAACGACCCTGAAACAACATACCGACACTGTCACGTCACTCTTATATTGGGACAAGTGTCTGATATCCTCTTCCTTGGATGGGACCATTAAAGTTTGGGCTTGTTCTGAAAATGATGTTTTGGAAGTTACTCATACACGCAGACAAGAACAGGTAAAGATTTATTTGTTTACCCTTATGCCATTCTTCATAAAAACAACACTTGGTTTTAACAAAAAGCATATCTGATTGTTTGAAACAGAGTGTTGTTCATGCTCTTTGTGGGATGCACGATGCAGAGGCCAAACCGATCATATTCTGCTCTTACCAAAATGGAACAGGTGAAGCTTAACAATCTATAATTTTGTTGTACTTTAATCTTTAATCAACTTATCACTACTTTTTTCTGTATCTTTTGGGTTATACACAGTTTTGGAGAAAGAGGAATGATTTTCTCTACGCACACAATCCGTTTAAAATACTGATTTTTTCTGTATTTTATTTCAATCCGTTTTGTTTCTTCTTCCTCGTAAGTTTCTTACCCTGAACCTCTTCGTGATTTTGTTTAAGGTTTCGAAATCCTACTAATCCTTTGTTGTATTTAACTTTTGTTTTAGGGGTTTCGAATCTAATCCATGGAAGCTTTTCTCCGCTTCGTCGAGGTATTACTCTGTCTCTCTCGTTTTGTTTTTGTGTTTTTTGTTTTGTTTTTCAGTTTTTTTTTGAGAATTGAAATCGAACCAGTACAACTGATTGAGTTCATGATCTGATCAGATTTATTTTCCTGTATTTAAGCAATTGGCTTTTTGTATGATTGTGGTTTTGGAATCAAGATTTTAAATTTGGTTTTTGTTTTCTTGATCCAACTACAAAGAAAGAACCTCTCTCTAACAACGAATTCAAAAGCCTTTATTTGGTTCTGGCTTCTTGTTTTGCGGATTCTTATGTAGGGGATTTTATTTTTTGATGTTTTTGTTTTGGTTTTGTGTTTTCAAAACCCAAAAAAGATCATGGGCAGACACTAATCTAATAGTGTTCTGTCAGATTCTATTTTGGGGACATTGTCCCGAGCAAAATTGTGAACTGTTGGGAATGGTAGTGCATGCATGTTGGGAACTGGAAAAGAGGTTGCGATTTGTTGGATGGGAATGACCCCTACGGCTTAACAAGTCTTAAGACAAAAGACATAAAAGAACCATCGGCTTTGAAAAATTATACCAACGGCTTACTGAGATATAAGACAAGGACAAAGAGTCAAAAAGGGAAATGATTAAGAAGTCTTAAGACAAAGACTAGATCGAGATGTTTAAGAGTTGTACCATCGGCTTTGAATCAGACCAACGGCTTAATGAGATATATGACAAAGGATAAGAGTCAAAGGGGAATGACTAAAAAGTCTTAAGACAAAGACTAGACAGAGAAAACTAAAGAGTTGTACCATCGGCTTTGAATCAGACCATCGGCTTAATGAGATATAAGACAATGATAAGAAGTCAAAGGGGAATGATTAAAAAAGTCTTAAGACAAAGACTAGAAAGAAAACTAAAGAGTTCACAATTTTGTGTACCATCGGCTTAATGAGACATAAGACCATCGGCTTAATGAGATATATGACAAAGGGGAATGACTAAAAAGTCTTAAGACAAAGACTAGACAGAGAAAACTAAAGAGTTGTACCATCGGCTTTGAATCAGACCAACGGCTTAATGAGATATATGACAAAGGATAAAGAGTCAAAGGGGAATAACTAAAGAGTTCACAATTTTGTGTACCATCGGCTTAATGAGACATAAGACCATCGGCTTAATGAGATATATGACAAAGGGGAATGACTAAAAAGTCTTAAGACAGACTAGACAGAGAAAACTAAAGAGTTGTACCATCGGCTTTGAATCAGACCAACGGCTTAATGAGATATATGACAATGATAAAAAGTCAAAGGGGAATGATTAAAAAAGTCTTAAGACAAAGACTAGAAAGAAAACTAAAGAGTAAATTGTGTACCATCGGCTTAATGAGACATAAGACCATCGGCTTAATGAGATATATGACAAAGGGGAATGACTAAAAAGTCTTAAGACAAAGACTAGACAGAGAAAACTAAAGAGTTGTACCATGACAAAGACTAGACAGAGAAAACTAAAGAGTTGTACCATCGGCTTTGAATCAGACCAACGGCTTAATGAGATATATGACAAAGGATAAAGAGTCAAAGGGGAATAACTAAAAGGTCTTAAGACAAAGACTAGACAGAGAAAACGGCTTAATGAGACATAAGACCATCGGCTTAATGAGATATATGACAAAGGATAAAGAGTCAAAGGGGAATGACTAAAAAGTCTTAAGACAGACTAGACAGAGAAAACTAAAGAGTTGTACCATCGGCTTTGAATCAGACCAACGACTTAATGAGATATATGACAATGATAAAAAGTCAAAGGGGAATGATTAAAAAAGTCTTAAGACAAAGACTAGAAAGAAAACTAAAGAGTTCACAATTTTGTGTACCATCGGCTTAATGAGACATAAGACCATCGGCTTAATGAGATATATGACAAAGGGGAATGACTAAAAAGTCTTAAGACAAAGACTAGACAGAGAAAACTAAAGAGTTGTACCATGACAAAGACTAGACAGAGAAAACTAAAGAGTTGTACCATCGGCTTTGAATCAGACCAACGGCTTAATGAGATATATGACAAAGGATAAAGAGTCAAAGGGGAATAACTAAAAGGTCTTAAGACAAAGACTAGACAGAGAAAACGGCTTAATGAGACATAAGACCATCGGCTTAATGAGATATATGACAAAGGATAAAGAGTCAAAGGGGAATGACTAAAAAGTCTTAAGACAGACTAGTCAGAGAAAACTAAAGAGTTGTACCATCGGCTTTGAATCAGACCAACGGCTTAATGAGATATATGAAAATGATAAAAAGTCAAAGGGGAATGATTAAAAAAGTCTTAAGACAAAGACTAGAAAGAAAACTAAAGAGTTCACAATTTTGTGTACCATCGGCTTAATGAGACATAAGACCATCGGCTTAATGAGATATAAGACAAAGGATAAAGAGTCAGGGGAATGATTATAAAAGTCTTAAGACAAAGACTAGAAAGAAAACTAAAGAGTTCACAATTTTGTGTACCATCGGCTTAATGAGACATAAGACCATCGGCTTAATGAGATGTATGACAAAGACGGCTTAATGAGATATATGACAAAGGATAAAGAGTCAAAGGGGAATGATTAAAAGGTCTTAAGACAGACTAGACAGAGAAAGCTAAAGAGTTGTACCATCGGCTTTGAATCAGACCAACGGCTTAATGAGATATATGACAAAGGTTAAAGAGTCAATTAAAAAGTCTTAAGACGAAGACTAGATAGAAAACTAAAGAGGTCGTAAGACAAGATTGTGACTTGTTGGATGGTAAAACCGACCAGCAGAGAAAAAGATGGCTTAAGTGAAGAAGAGGTAAGTATATGGCATTCACTTAATATGAAAGACTAACAATTCTGATTTGCGCAGGTATGTGCTTCTGGAGATGTTCAGATTTTAAGATGGGTAGATTCAATTGTAGCAGACTTCTTTGACAGGTATATGCTTTCTAACCTTTTTGTTTTATGTGCTTTGCAAACTTGTTTGTATATGAAAATCACAAGTGAGAGATTGAAGTATAAACTAATTGATTTCCTCAGGTTTATATTCTCATTGATGCCAAGGATAATTTCTGAGCGTAGCAAGGTTTATGATCAGGTATATGCTTATCTCGACTTCTCCATGATAAATTGATTTTATAGAACTTAAAATTACAGATCTAAGCACCATATATAATTAAAATGTTTTATTATGTTAGCTGTCTTAGTATCATTACTATCCTTGATCTATTCGTCAAATTCTAGAAACTTCTTGCTAAAATATCATTGATAAAAAATGTTGATTTTGCTTTGGGTGTTCGAATATTACATTGTGTGTTTTAAATTGTTATTGTTAATCCTCTCTGGAAGATATTTATTTTGACAATATATGTGACTTATGTAGATTATGATTGTAGTTTCCTTGTATCTTGAAAGTATTTGTTTTGAGTTTATGTAAGTTATGTCAATTATGATTGTAGTTTTCTTGGTATCTTGAATTGTTTTGAGTTTTATGTTTAAAACCTTAAACATGTGAATGTCATCCTAGAATTCTGCATTACATTTTGTGTTTAAAGTACTATCTCTGATTTTGTGTGACTTATGTAGATTATGATTGTAGTTTCCTTGTATCTTGAAAGTACTTGTTTTGAGTTTATGTGAGTTATGTCAATTATGATTGTAGTTTTCTTGGTATCTTGAATTATTTTGAGTTTATGTTGAAAACTTTAAACATGTGAATGTCATCCTGCATTACATTTTGTGTTTAAAGTACTATCTCTGTTTTGGTCTTTGTGTGTATGATAGTTTCTTTTAGTTTATGAAACGTAGATGCATCTTGGAGTCTTCTGTAGATACGTATATTGAATCTATGTGATTTTCCTGCACATTATTTATGGTAATAATATTCTTGAATTTGTGTATTTGTTTTGCGTTATGCTCGAAACCCTTGGTGATTGATTATTCTAAAGCTTGCGAAAATTTTGCATTATCAACTAATGCTTATTGTGCTAGATATTATAAATTATACCCCCTGGCGTGATTCTCTTGTTTTATGTATGAAATAGATACATGTATGAGTTTCCTGTACGTCTTTGTTTTACGTAGTTGAAATTCTTGCAGATTATGTTAGTATTTTTCTTGAATCATGAATAGATTTGTTTTGTGTTATGCTCTCAATCTTTGGTGGTCGATTCAAACATGTAAAGTGACATTCCCAAATTTTGCATCATACATTGATCACTATGATTTAGTGTGTTATCACTTGTACTCTTTGGCTTGTTCTTTTTTAATATAATGATCTGAAGTATATTCTATTATTGTCCTACTGCCTATCCTTTGGTCTCTTAGAGTTGGTGAAACTTGCTTCTCGTTTGAATCATTCATTGGTGTGTGTATGTTCAGTTAGAATATGCAAATGATATTTTTTGATCTTTTGATTCTTTACCATATGCCTTTTGTTTTAACCACACTTTTATATGATTGATGTCGAAGTTCAGCTGCAAACCTTTCAATATATGATATGTTCCATTATTTTATTTAATCTTTCACCTTTATTGTTGTCTGTTTGGTTAAAATGGCAATTTGAATTTGAATTTTAGTTATGCTTTTTTTCTGCATTTTGTAGCTTTGTGGTATACTGTATGAATGGTCATGACTCATGATCATGAACACAATTCTTGCATTTTGGTTGGTAGACTTATCTTCTTGCGTAATTACCATTCTCTGCATCGTTTACTATCTATAGTGGTGTCGGATTTGTAGAAAGAGTGATTTCATTATTTGTCTGATAGTTTTTTTTTCTTTTTTCTTATCATTATTCTATGGATGATAACATTTTTTATGTTATTTTGATCAGATTTTAAATCTGAAGTTTTATTTCAGCTTCTTCTTATCCTTTTGCTTTCTATAGTATTGTATCATTTTGTTGTTTGTTTTAATTGTTAGCCGCATACTGTGGTCTATGGGTTTGGCTTCCCACGGTAGTACCTCCAAATATGCTAGTTAGATTAGATGAACGGAATCTAAAGAGTGAATATATAGTCCGATGCTGCGGGAGCAGTGTCACTCCATGTTAGGAATGTCTTTCGCTTCATATGTTTGAGGTTTAGATATTTATACCCTATATAATGGGTTTCTCAAGTTTATGTGTGGAATGTGTTGTACCCTTATAGTTGGGTTAACTCTCGATCTGATCTAGTACAACTAGTTGGTCGAACAAAGCACAAAAACATAAACATAAACAAAAAAGATCTCAGGATAACTCTCATGACTAAAATAATTCACAAAACTTTTGCTGTAAACTTATTTTATTAATTTGAACCAAACTTAACACAATTCTTGATTAAGTCCATATATCCTCCAACATTAAAAATTCTCTGTTTTATCCTCTCCAAAAGCACAAATACTTAAGAACATAAGCAATAAAGTTCCATAAAACTCATACTTGATGACATCCATTAGACTTTATCATCATCACATTAAACTTAGTGCAGAAAGTTTTATAAAACATATATTTAACAAGCACAACATCCATTTGACTCTTCACTGTTAGATGATAACTTTGAAACAGAAACGTCATTAGATGATTAAAAAGCTACTAAGAAGCTGAGAGAGGGATTGGTTTCACAACACTCTGAATCCGCTCAAAAGCTATTCTTACTCTTTCCTCAAGACCTGAATGATCAATTTCTACATTGACATTACCATTGACCTGATCACCAGTTTTCCGTTCTCTCCTAGTTTCACCAGAACACCGCTCAATGTATTTTCTGCCAATCTCCCAATGGTTTTTGCCAACGAAGCCATATCAGAATGAAAAACAAACAAACTTTCTTCTGAAGATAAGGCAATGATGCTAGGTGTATATTGGTTTCACCCTACTTTAACAGGCCCTCACAAATCCTATCTACGAAACACTCAACACAGCTCCCAGAAGCGACTGGTATGTAGCAGATACTCCAGACCGTATCCAGCAAGCCCAAGTAGAGCCCTCACAAATACCAACAAACTGGGCCCCGACAACACCACACGGGTTGAACGGCAAAGGAACAAGCGCCTTGGACGTAGGATCAATGATGAGGAGTATCCTCGAAAAAGTAGAGGCGCAAGATAGAAAGACAGAGGGAGGAAAAATATAGCGTTTCACCATCCTCTCTCACATATGTGCAAGCCTTTAGGAAAAAGCCAGGCAGTAGGAAACCAACAACGAGCCAGAGGGAGGTCAGGATGGTGAGATAGCCGAGCTCAAAAGCCAAATCCGAGATGTAACGAGCAAGTTCCAGCGGACTACCAGCGTTGCACCTGACGCAGACCATATGATGGAACGATCCCAAATGACGTCGTTTACGGCTCGAATTCGTTGGATCGTCGTCCTAACGCAATCTTAAACGACGTTAGGTGATGAGTTGGATCCAAGTCTCCTTTGTAAGGGATCACCTTGATTTTGAATTTGCCCCAAAAGAGCTTGACGCTGGAAGATGCCAACTATTCGTAGAAAATTTAAGTGGTGGGGACTTGGGTTGGTTCTCCTCCCTACCAAATCGATTGACAGTTTCCACAAGCTTTCGTTGACTTTCCTAAAATAATATTTAATCTTGGCTATCCCAACCGCAACTAATACCGACCTCTCCAACATCGTCCAAGGGAACATGAGTCGTTACGAAAGTTTATGGAAAGCTCGTCACACAAGTAAACGCCCATCATAGCGTGTCAATCGCTGTTCTAAAAAACGCCTTGTGGTATGAGTCAAAGTTCCGAGAAGACTTTTCGCTGAACAGGTTTCTTACATTCTAGGGCGCCCTTCACTGAGCGTTAGTTTACATTGAGATGGAGGAAGAAAAAATCGTCCTGGCAATGAAATACTCCCCGGCAAAAATATCAACCAGCAAGGCAATAGAGGTATACAACGAACCCTGACAGCATCTACACAAAGATAACATAGCAGACAACAAAAAAGAGTAAGGGAGTTTGTCAACGATGCCCCGCTACTCCTAGTCGCTAGTTTGTGAACTCCGATACCGACGACCCCACCTAAAGGAGTAAGGGAGGAGCCCGACCACAACCTTCATTGCGACTTACATGAATGTACCAGCCACTCAACAATATATTGCAGGCACTAGCAAAATGCGTTGCGCTGCAAATATTTAAATGGCGAAGTCAGAGTGCAGTTGAGGCAATACAAGAACAACACCCAACGAGGCCAAGGCAATGCACGCAGCCATCTAGGACAGCAAGGTCGTCCGAATAACCAACCCGCACCAGGTGGAAATAAATAATCAGGTCGGCGAACAAGAAAATCAGCAAGCTGATGCACCAATACTCATGGCTCGTTGAAGGATTAGCAAAATTTTGGGAGGCATACCATTCGACCCTGAGCCATCTCAATCTATACGCCCTTTTCACGATGTCTAAGGTACAATAATCGTTTGGCTAGCCGGTAGTACACCAATCTGCCAGTCATACACCCCAATCGCATTCAGGGAGGAGGATGCCACCAGGTTACCTAACTCGCCCACCGGGCCCGTGGTCGTCGTTATGAACATTGGTAATTGTTTGGTCCCACACGTCTTGATTAACACCAGAAGTTCAGTGAATGTAATTTTTAAAAGCGTGCTTCCCCGAATGAGAATCGACTTACATCTTGCCGTACCATAAGATGACTTTAAAAAGCTACTAAGAAGCTGAAAGAGGGATTGGTTTCACAGCACTTTGAATCCGCTTAAAAGCTACTCTTACTCTTTCCTTAAGACCTTAATGCTCAATTTCTACCTATCTACTCTCTTTATCGACATTACCATCAAGCCTAATCACCAGTTTCCCGTTCTCTCCTAGGTTCACCAGAATACCGCTCAACATATTTTCCAACAATCTCCTAATGGTTTATGCCAATTTCTAAACTAATATCAGTTTTAATAGACTCACTCACAGTTCTTCCGGATCATGATATTTGGACTATTTCTGGACCGGGCCTTATGTGGGAGTGAGAATCCACCCCCAAGAGTAGTCTCCCCCACTTTCAGTTCGTAGCTTTGCGGAGAGCTTTGTTGTGTTGTCCGATCGTTTCCCCCCAATTTCAGTTTGTAGTTTTGTAGAGAGCTTTGTTTTTATCCGTAGCGTCAAGGCTCGTCTTCCTGAATGTTGACCGCCTGCTCCTTCATGAGTTTCTGTCATTACTCGCACTGTTCTGTCGCCATGCAGACACATCAGCAAGGCTCCTGATGCGCTCCATCGAAGTAGATGTTCCTTAATCAAGGTGTAGTGGGCGGCTTTCGTTTTCAGTCACAGTGCTGCCCACTCATCCGTTGATAGGTCGCCGTCCGCCAAGTAAGCTCTAATCTCCCCTTGCAGAAAGCTCGGATCCGCTTGTTCTACATCCCGCTGGCGATTTTTATCCGACGAGGAGCACCTCGTACTCGGCGACATTGTTTGTTGCTTGGAATCTGAGCCTGAACGATTGTTTTAAAATTTATTCGGTTGTTGACGTCAGGCGGATTCCCATGCCGGAGCCGAGGTGAGAGGACGCACCATCGACGTGTAAGGTCCACTATCCGTCGGAAGGGTCGGCGGGAGTTTGCTTGGTGCCCTCCAAGACGTGGGATTTGGCGGCTGGGCAGGTTTGAAACTCGATGTAGTACTCCCTGAGCTCGATTGCCCATTTTAATCGCCCAGACTGTGCAATATCGATCTCAAGGACTGGTTGGTTAGGACGGCGATGGTATGGGACTTAAATTACGGGCGGAGTTTCCTTGCTGAAGTGACGACTGTTAGGGCAATCTTTTCGACTGTTGGGTAGCGAGTATCGGAGTTGTCAAGCGATTTACTGATATAAAAGATTGGTCGCTGTTCTTGTAACGCCCGCGATCCTGAATAGGATCGTAGGCCGGGACTTGGTTAAGATGGAAGGGAGATCTCGGACAAGTCGGCAAGGAGCTACTCGATAGCTCGGACAATGGGGAACACATGCTAAGTAAGGGAATAAAGATTGGCCAGCTACAGACAGCTCTCGTCCAGCTACGGACAGCTCGACCAGCTATTGGCCAGCTAGTGTCAGCTCGACCAGCTAGCGTCAGCTCGACCAGCTGCCAGTCAACTACCACTAACTCGACCAGCTGCTTTTCAGCTACCATTAGCTCGACCAACTGCCTAGGAACTTGACCAAGCTCAGTTAGTTGGACGGTGGTGGACAGTGTGCAGGTCAGCTGGGGAGCTTGTGAGCGGTTATGGGATGCGGTGACCGAACATGCATGACCGAACGTGTACGATCTAACGGGAGCGATCGAATGGTCTTGTCGGATAGGTGAATTTTGGGGCCTAGATTTCGGCCAAGACCCTACATATAGAGGGTGTGGCCTTCATTCCAAACCATCAGCAGAAATAAAAAAAAACTTTGTAAATTCTCGAGTGTGATCGAGAGAGAGATCGAGAGAAAGGTTTTCAAGGCCGATAGTCGGCAAGTAAGGTTTGAGAGACCGAGGTACAATGAAGCAATTGTGCTTACTTAGGCTTATCTTGCTTCGAGCTGTCTAGTAACTTTGAAAGATCATGCTTGGCGAGTTTCTGTGATCGTGTCCTTGGAAATTCGATGAGTTTGCCAATACGATCTTTTGTGGCCAATATGAACTGCCCATCATAACAATCGCAATACGCTAAGTGATTAATATGCATCTGTTATCGTCTGCGGGAACATAGAGAGTTTGCCGAGACGTGTCAGCTTTATCGTCTGCGGGAACTTAAAGAGTTTGCTGAGACGTGTGTTGTATCATCTGCGGGGATTGGGAGAGTTCGCCGAGATATGTTTGTTGTATAGTCTGTGAGACCTCAAAGAGTTTACCGAGATGGGTCTAAGGTATCAATGATTTCTGTAAGCGCAACCTTGGGAACTAGTGGGTTTGCCAAAAAGTGTTCTGAAAGAATTGGCAATCACCCGAACATGTCTGAAGATAAATGGTGATCTGAAAGTGTTTGAAAGGATCATAAGTGATCGAGAGATGTTGTGGGAACCGAGAGTGGTTGGACTTGATGTTTGTCTATGGGATCGCTATTCTAGATGTCAGTTGTCGTACATAATGTCTGTCTGATATGGGTGCGTCGGCCAAGGAATGGTCGCAAGAAGTTCTGAACATGTCTAAATATCAGGATCAAATCTGTAGAAGATTGTGATCAGGAATGGTGGACTAAGTCTGGAAAAGAGTTAAGGGTTGGAATGTGATTCCATCAAACGCCGAATTCGAGGACGAATTCATTCTAAGTGAGGAAGAATTGTAACACCCCTATCCCAGTATCGTGATTGGGCTGATTACCGAGGATTAATGATGGGATAGGCTGTGGTTCAAGACCTGGTCGAGCGTGTTGGGGAGTCCGCGTTAACTGTTTTGGCGGGAACGGTTATTGGCGTGAGGAAACACGCAGATTTAAATGGATTCTGTGGCGTCCCTCTTGGACACGACAGTTCTGTTCGCGAGTTTAGACGCGAGAGAAAGAAAGACAAAGGGAATCGTCGAGATAACTCCTAGATTTAGAGAGGGTGGTCAAGTTTTGGGGAGTCTGTTCGATGATCAATTTTTGTATGTCCGGCGATGGTATGTTCACCGAATACCAATATTCGTGATTGATGTGTGGGACCGACAGGCGGGATGAAGAGATCGATATGGGAGATCGAGCCCGAGTCAGTGGTGGTGTACGCTTGCTGAGCGAGTAGGAGTATGTGATCGGGAGTACAGTTGGGGGAGGAACGAGCATCTGGTGGTTATCGAGTGTATCCGGCAGTTATCGGAGGACCGAGCGATAACCGACAATTTTGTATGCGGGGGTGAGTAATCGACACGGATCAATGATAGTGATGGTATGTGGTACGCATCACCGAGAGTGGTGGTACGCGGTACCGGATTCTGATTGTGATAGTACACGGTACGCATCACCGAGAGTGGTGGTACGCGGTACCGGATTCTGATAGTGGTAGTACGTGGTATTCATCACCGAGAGAGGTGGTATGCGGTACCGGATTCTGATAGTGGTGGTACGCGATTAGTGGTATTTGTTCTGTTTGATGTTCTGGAAGTCTGGTTAGTGTGATGTGGATTCCAGACATCTCTCTCTCGGGCTAGTCATGTGGGGATGGTTGGCTGAGTGACTAGATTCCGAGGGGAGATGTTGGATGAAACATCTATAGTCGATGGTTCGGATGTTCTGGATCGGAAGAAAGTGCAGAGACGTGCGAGAAGCCATGTGTATCAGAGTGCGCACCGGGAGCGTCCGAGGAACGAGTCTGCTTCCATGAAAGACTAAGGTATTTTTACTAAGTCTAGCTTGGTCATGGTATTGTTTCTGCTGCGTAGATTGGTTCAGATAGGTTTCTAGCTCGAATCTGTTTGTTTTACGAATTTTATGTGAGAAGTTAAATCGTCGCCGGAAGTTTTATCGGAATTTTAGTCCCCGGCGAAGCTACGTTTTTTGTGTGTTCTGTGCGTCCTGCGGCCGAGGGTTTTAGAAACTGGGTCAGGGCATTTCACTGACCTCCGGGGAAAAGACAAAGCAAGAAGAAAGCCCAACCTAGTCCAATGAACATCGCGGGAGGAAGATCAAAGAAGAGAGAGCTCCTCCAGTTACAAGTGAACCCGCGCAGGAAGCTGAATATGGACCCGTTGATACCTACTCATCCCTCTAGGAGTTCACACAATTCTCTCCAAGGGGACCAAGGGCATGGGTTGATGGGTGGTACTTCAGTAATCGCAGGGGTTGATACTTCTCAACCTTCCGTTTATGGTTTGATGAATTCCCTCACATAAAGATAGCGAGTTGGAACTTTCAAGGGCTGGGGAATCCCAAGACAGTTCGGCGAATAAAGGCGATTCATCGATGATGGTCTCCTGATTTCTTATTCCTCATGGTACCGTTCTGTCCAACTGAGGATCTCTAAGGTGCGGTAGGATCTAGTTCGCTGGAACAAGGAGAATTTTTGAAATAGCAAAGAAGCGATTGAGCTTCTGCAATTGGAGCTGGAGAAAGCAATTGTAAGTCATGTAAATGATCCCCCATTGCTAGAAAAATTTAATGTCCCCCTAGATACAGTTTATAAGGAGGAAGAAAGCTTCTGGAAGCAGCGTAGTAGGCAATTGTGGCTTTTTCTCGTTGATAAGAACTCGTGATACTTTCATGCGGTAACCAGAAGATGGAAGGCAATTAACAAGTTCACGGTCATAGAGAATGAGGCTGGAGAAGTCTTTTTGATGAAGTGAAGATTGTGGAGATAATATCTTTGTATTTTCATAATATGTTTGGATCAACCGAAGCCACAGTTGAGGGTGTGGAGGACATTGTACGTCAAGCGTTGTCTCCTTGTATCCCTGAGGATGTAAATCAGAGTTTGATTAGAGATTCGTCGGTCGAGGAGATAAGTGCAAAAATATTCAGTATCCATCCTGATAAAGCTCCAAGACCGGATGGTTTTTCTGCCTGCTTTTTCCAAACTAATTGGACAGCGATTAGTCCTGCCATTGTTAGTGAAATCCAAGAGTTCTTCATATCAGGGGTGGTGCTTCCGAAGCTTAATGAGACTCATATTCATCTTATCCCTAAGGGACAGGGGCCAAGAGTGGTGGCTGATTGCAGACCAATTGCACTTTGCAATGTGTATTACAAAGTGATTTCTAAGCTTTTAGCCAAGAGATTACAGCCACTATTGGAGTCTATTATCTCAGAAAATCAATCCGCATTTATTCAGGGAAGAGCAATTTCGGACAATGTCCTGATAACTTATGAGATTTTACACTTCCTCAAGCATTCTGATGCTAGGAAATACTGTTCAATGGCTAAAAAGACTGATATGAGCAAAGTCTACGACATAGTGGAATGGAGCTTCATTCAAGCCGTATTCCAAAGATTAGGCTTCCATCCCAAATGGATAAACTGGATCATGCAATGTACTTTTACAGTTTCTTATGCCTTCCTGGTTAATGATTCTCCACAGGGGCGGGTAGTTCCAGTATGAGGAATAAGACAAGGGGATCCCATCTCCCCATATATCTTTTTCCTATGCAGCGAGGTCCTATCGGGACTTTGCCACAAGGCTCAAGCGTCGGGTAAGATGAAAGGAATCTCTGTTGCGAGAGGATAAATATCTCGGGTTACCTAAAGACGCTGCTTGGTAAGTATGAGAAAGCGTCTAGTCAGCGAATAAATCCGTCAAAGTCGTCTATATTCTTCTCATGAAGAACTTTAGAGATGCAAAGACAGACGGCGATGAGAGCACTAGGGATTACCAAGGAGGGAGGAGTGGGTAAATATCTCGGGTTAACATTTTGGAAGAAAGAAGAAAGATCTAGTCTCCTCTAAATAGATGATAGAATCAGACAACGAGCCTTGTTGTGGTCTTCCATGTTCCTCTCTCAAGCTGGTAAGCTTACTATGATGAAGAGTGTGTTGAAAGTAATGCCAACATACTTCTATGTCATGCTTCCAGTTGCCGGTGTCCCTGTGTAATAGGATCCAATCTACCCTGACAAGATTCTGGTGGGGTTCAAAGGCTGAGAAGAGGAGTATGTGCTGGGTGGCTTGGGAGAAGTTGACAGGTAGCAAAAGGGATGGTGGGTTAGGTTTTCGCGACCTCAGTGTTTTAATGCGGCCTTGCTGGGTAAACTGAGCTGGAGAATTTACTCGAATCCTACTTGTTAGTTGGCCCGTACCCTACTGGGAAAATATTGTCAAGACAAATCCTTCCTGGAGGCGGACTGCCCTAGTTCAGCATCTCATGGTTGGCGAAGTGTCCTTGTGGGGAGGGATGTATTAGCAAAGAATCTGGGATGGGTTGTGGGTAATGGGAAATCTATTAAGATCTGGGAGGACCCGTGGCTTTCGCTATCAACCCCACTGCAAACTTTTGGTCCGGCTACCTTAGCCAGTAAAGATTCATTGGTCTCGGATTTATTCATGTCAGGAACCCGGGAATGGGATGTGGAAAAGGTTGGGATACTTCTCCCCGCTTTAAAGATGTAATCCTCAGCATCAAACCAAGCAGATTGGGAGCTCAAGATAAGCTGGTCTAGTTGGGAAATAACTTTGGATCTTATACTACTAAATCAGGGTATTTTGTGGAAAGAGGAACCTTTACTATTGACTTTGGGCAACATCTAAGGTCAGTAAACCGGAAAGCAGAAGTGTGGGCTATCAATACGGCCCCTAATCAAGGTCTTCATCTGGAAGACCCTCCACGAGGCGTTGCTTGCTAAACAGCAACTTAAAGATAGGCATATTGATATTCCGGTGGCTTGTCACCGCTGTGGAGAGGTAGAATCTATACTGCATTTGCTCTTCCTTTGTCCGTTTGCAAAGGAAGTGTGGAGTTACAGTCCTC
The DNA here is from genome assembly GCF_030686135.1 of Camelina sativa. Taxonomy (NCBI): domain Eukaryota; kingdom Viridiplantae; phylum Streptophyta; class Magnoliopsida; order Brassicales; family Brassicaceae; genus Camelina; species Camelina sativa. The sequence goes on from NC_141891.1 coordinate 38,580,644, forward strand.
TGTCTCAGGTGCTTCCTTACGAGCAAGTGGACAGTGTAAGATTAGGACTACGTATAGCAAACAATTTCCTATTTCTTCCCCGTCGGGGATAAGTGAGGGCCCATTGGCACCATGGGTTTGCTGGAATCTATGGAAGGCAAGGAATCAGGGGGTCTTTAACAATCGCTTGTTCGAGGCTCAGGAAACCATGATTAAAGCTATTAATAATGCGAAAGAATGGTTTGGGGTACAAGAACAAATACTGAAACGGTCTCGACCTTCTGTGCCACCTACTAGGTTTTTCCAACCTCATGAAGGACGAAGCATGATATGTGCTTTGGATGCATCATGGCGGTCAGATCTAAGAGTAGCGAGTCTGGGATGGACAAGCTCCTGCTATCCTCTGGGACCATATCCCACCACTCAGAAATCTGCGAAATTGTGTCTTCAGCTCTTATGGCAGAAATCCTTGCGTGTAGAGCTGCAAGTCAAACTGCAGTCAGACTAGGTTTTGATCACCTTTACATCGAGTCCGATTGTCTACAATTGGTTGGAGCTATAAACTCTCGATCAATTATTTTGGAACTACATGGAGTAATTTCGGATATCTTCTTAGCGCTGGATTCTTTTGCTAGTTTTACCTGTTGCTATATTCCAAGAGCAGCGAATGTTTTAGCTGACTCTATTGCGAAAAACTATCTAAGGGTATATGTTCAAAACTTTGGTTGATTAATATATATTTGGTGTACAAAAAAAAAATTAATTTGGCTGTAAACTTATTTTATTAATTTGAACCAAACTTAACACAATTCTTTGATTAGGTCCATATATATCCTCCAACATTTAAAAATCTCTGTTTTATCCTCTCCAAAAACACAAGTACTTAAGAACAGAAGCAACAAAGTTTCATAAAACTCATACTTGATAACATCCATTAGACTTGATCATCATCACATTAAACTTAAAGTGCAGAAAAGTTTTATAAAACAGATTCTTAACAACCACAACATCCATTAGACTCTTCACCGTTAGATGATAAACTTAGAAACAGAAACGTCATTAGATGATTAAACTCTATGATGAGAAAAGAAACCTCAACGATGACTTTAAAAAGCTACTAAGAAGCAGTTTTCTGAAATTTCCTTTGTAAACTCTTATCCTCCGGTTTGGGCAATCAATCTTGGGATCATCTTTTAATTTAATGTTTGGTTGAAAAAAAAAACTACTAAGAAGCGGAGAGAGGGATTGGCTTCATAGCACTCTTAATCCGCTCAAAAGCTACTCTTACTCTTTCCTTCAGACCTGAATGCTCAATTTCTAGCTCTCCACTCTCTTTATCGACATTACCATCGACCCTGATCACCGGCTCACCGTATTTTCCGCCTATCTCCCAATGGTTTTTGCCAATTTCTCAACTAAAATACATTTCAACAGAGTGACAGACTCACTCACAGTTCTTCCGGGTCATGATCTTTGTGTTTCCATCGGGAAAGTCCGTGAAGAAATTGTAGATGGCCTTTGTGGTATGTGTCATGAAAACTCGTCCGTTGAATGACGTCTAATCAAACATTAATAATCTAAATTAGTTCCTTGCTATATTTTAATGCATTTAACATTACAAATCATACGCAAACAAGTACTTTGAAGTTTTTACATTCTTAGCAGAAAAAAAAACAGTACTTTGAAGATGTTATAGCAACACGTACAAAACTATGTGGTTTGTCGTTCCACCCTCCCATGCTAATTATTAAATAAAATAAAATTTATCGAACTCCTTTGCACCATTTTAATCCAAATTATCTCTGTCCAATCCGGTATACTACTGTCCTGAAGCATATATACGTAAAAATTAGTGAGTTGTGTTGGAAATCGCAGTGAATAGTATGTATATCATATGGATAGCCATTAAGTTTTTAAAATAGTTTGTTTTCCCATGTCGAACCTTAACTGTATCTGTATTTCTATATCTCCTCTAACATATATCTCATCACTTGTTGATATGCTGGATACACGATCACAATTCACAAACTTTTTTGCTCGTAACAAGTTATTAGCACGAAATCCTAGATTCATGAACATCGATATAGTAGGTTATTTCATGAGTCTAGGATTTCATGCTGATAACATATTGTGAGAAAAAAGTTTAGAAATTGTCTTTGTGTATTATTTGTTAATGAATGATAACCAGAGATATATAAGAGATACAATTAGGGTTCACCTTGAGGACCAACTAATCTCGAATCTTCTAAAACATTCCAATGGGACCATCATTAACATCTATGAATGATAAACGTATTGTTCATAACATAAATCAATTTTTTTTTCCACTGATTTTAGAAGACATCAGCACTAAGCCACTAATGGTGAGAATGATGTTGGTGTTCGGCCAGCCCATATTCTCGTTTTAGAAGTGGGTCCAATACTAAATTAAGAGGCCTAGTCTGAAAGTCATTAAACCCACATTTACAAAAAGAGTAAAATTATTTCAGCTTAGTCCAACCTTTGTGCAATCATTTGAACAAATTCGAATTTAGAAATTAAACTCAAAAACTAAATTTAACAACAATATTCTAGTGCAACTGTGAATTAAGTTTATTAAAAAATCTTTTTTTGACATGTGCAAATTCGGCTGGCGAACACTGTCATCGAATCTTTGAGTAAGATAATCAGAGTTATTGATTAGGTTTTCCCTATCTGACTAATCAAATTCTAGATTCTTAATTCAAATATAAGAAACAGTGGAAACATTGAACCTTACAAATATCATATATGTATGTTTTCTTTATGTATCTTGTTTTGTAATGTATTAAGAATCTATCTGAATTGATTTTTCTTCGTTGACTCACTAAAGTTGCAAGTCTTCTAATACTTGTCGTTATATGCAAGATTTGAAATCTCAATCATGTGGTTTTAATAAAATCGTTTACTAATCATGGATTTTATATGGCTTATTATAATACTCCAGTATGACTTAGAAGAGAGAAAGATATATCTATCATTTTCTTTTCTTGAGAACACAAAGAATCAAACTCCGCATAAAACCAAACAATTTGAGACCTGATTTTTTTTTTTATATAATGTAAACACACAAAATACAAAAGCTAAAAACTACATTTTAGAATCAGACAAGACCATCGATTCTTCTATGTCTCATGTTGATCTCTTAAAAAAACTTCTTCACACACATATTAATATATAAAAATATGTTTCTTAATTAGTCATAATAGCAAATTTACGAGTAAAACTTGTAATCCTTTGCTTGAATAACGATTGTTCTTAACCCTCCGATCGGCGATAGAATCATTAAGCAAAGACCGAACATGATACATACCTGAAATAAACAGCAAACAAATAAACACAGTTTCACAAAACGCAACCGCAGATCGAAAACGCTAGAAAAAAACTAGTAAATGATAATGGTTACTTACCCAGTTTGCACACCAAGACAAGCTGTATTTCTTGGGTTTGTAGATTGCTAACCAAATGACGCAAGGGATCTGGAAAAAAGGGAAAGATTAAGTTAGTCTAATAATTTCTCAAGGTTTTTAGTTTTTTATTTTATTTTCTTATGAATAATAATTCATTCGAGCGTTTCAAAATCGAAAGCTTACAAAGTATGTGGTTGGAGCAAACGCAAATCCACCAAAGAACGCCAAAAGGCCACCGAAGAACGGAAACGTCATACCAACAAACATAGTGGCAGCTGTAATTTATAGTTTTAAAAAAGTAAATACACATAGAATTATGAAAAACTACTAAACGAGAATTTTAATTAATTTACTTACCAACGTAGAAATTACGGACACAGAACCGAAGAGCTGTGGTCGGTCTGAAATTTAGCTTCTTGACCAATAAAGTCTCCATCATGTCAAACACCGGCATTGCATAGATCTACAACAAAACCAGATTTTTTGGTTTAGGTCTGGTTAAAAACGGTTCTTTGTACCAAGATGGGACTTGGTTAAATTTTCTTGTTTAGAAAAAAACTGACCTGGTAACTACCGATGACATGGATTACGACGAAGATGTTGGCGGTCGCGATTAACCATGCTGGTTTCTTAAGTGACATGAGAATGTTGTCTTCAACACCGTTTCCGAAGATATAATAACCGACGAGAGCCACGGGGAAGTAACAGAGCGCGACCACGATGTAAGCAACGATGACTCCTTTCCACATAGGACCTTTCGAAGGCTTCTCAGGCGTTGATGGGATAGTTGCTTGGATCTCAAGGACAACGTTGTGACCCGCGTAAGCGAACGCCACATCACCTAAACCGCTGAAGAAATTGAAAACCGTACCGGCTGTTGATTTCGCCTTGTAACCATATTGAACATCTTCTTGAACGCCTTTGCTCACTGATGCTCCCCATGCAATTGTTGAGTAGCTAGAGAAAAAAAGGAAATTAATTTAGAACCGGTTAAATCAAACCAAACCAATTTCAACATTTTAAATTACCGAACCGGTTTAACTGATTTACCTGAGAGACATAACGGCAGCAGCGAGAGAAACGCCAGATATGGAATTGAAATTGGGAAGATGAGAGAGGACGAAATGAACAGAAGCGAAGATCATGATGAAATAAGTAAGTTTGATTGGTTTACAATCGTCACAAACTAGTTCATGAAATTTCTTTAACGATTTGCCTCCAGTGACCATATAAACGACGCAAACGCCGATTTCCACGATCAACTGTTGCGGCACGATGATATAAAGACCGAGCTTCTCACCAAACGCGTGCTGTCCGAGTTCGTGGTAACGGTCAAAACGTTTTCCCGGAACCATTTCGTGCATTTCTACCATTTGCCATAATGTGTATAGTGTTATGATCCATGACAGAACCAATACCGCAATTCCTGGTCCCCTAAATAAACAAACAAATTAAAACCGGTTAGTATTTGATAGATTCGGTTTTGGTAAATTAAACCGGTTTTTGGTTTTGGGGAATTTACCATCCGAGCTGAGACATGGCGTAAGGGAGTCCAAGAACCCCGGCACCGACCATGGCGGTGACATTGTGAAAAGCAGAGTACCACCACTTAGCATTTCTTGACGAAGTAATTGGTAACCAATCTTCGATCTCTTTTTGTCTTGCTAATTTCTCCTCATCCAGCTTTGTTTTCACAAATTACAAATGAAACAAAAGTCAATGATGGGACTAATGGGACAAAAAATAAAATAAAGTAAATGTGTAAATAGGAGTGGATTTTGGAAGATCTATTGGTCTAAAATTTAGGTTTGGTAGAACGTCCCTAAAGTTTGGAAAAGTCAGAACTGACCCATACTGATAAAGTTCAGATCTAAGACTAAAAAGTAAGTGCAAAAGGTGAAGGACAAAATTAGAAGGAGTGAACAATTAAATTTAAAAAAAAAAAAAAATCTACAAAATGAATGGAAGAAAAGTCAGCGGTTATATGTGGGTTACTAAATGATTTTTGAAGATGAAAAGTTTCATAGTATTATAATTTGTAGGTTAAGAGGAAAACAAAGTAAAAGTATAAGAGTGGACTTTTGAAGATCCCCTTGGTGTAAACATGGTTTAAGGTTGGTAGACCAAACTAAAAAAAAAAAACAAAAATAAAGATCTAAACTAGAGAACAAGTCGATTTTGTTGATTCTAAAAATCCAATGGAAGAAAAGTCAGCAATCATATATGCTGTGATTGGTTGGCTAAAAAAATGGGGTAAAAGGAAAATTAAGTAAAAGTATAAGGATGGATTTTTGGAAGATATCTCTTTGGTCTTTTCTGACGATCGCTTAGGTTGGTAGGATAGGATCATAGGAGTTCCATAGATTTTGGAAAAGTTAGAAACTGACCCATGTACCGTACTTCAAAGTTAATATCCTAAACTTACGAACAAAAAGTACAGAACTAGTGGATTAAATTATTTTTTTTGTTTTGTTTTTTTTTTTTTTGTAATAATTCATTTACATAATTTAAAAGAAAAACTCAAGAATTGAATTAAAGGATTTTAAACCTCTGAAATTGAAGAAAAAAAATTGTAAGCTTTTAATGAAGTCAGAGGTTTATAAGTCAACAAGTCAATAGCTTACAATAAATTAGTTCTGTCTTTAAGTTCTTAAATTCTCTCAACATCTATATATCTCTTAAGCAGTAAGCACCACAATTTATTTATTTTCTGGATATTTAAAAAATTGCGAAAGAAAATTGAATCTTTGCAAAAAAAAACCTTTGCAAAAGAAAAAATATTATAAGAAGCTCCGTGGGCGAGAGACTAAAAACAAAAGAAATATTTTTGTTTATTATTTGATAATGAGACTCAGTTTTCATCTTTAGTTTGTTTTTCTTTTTTCCCCAAGAGAAGAACTCAACATTCCAATTTGCTTTAACCAAAAATTAGTTAAAATGACGTACGACAACCTTTTTTATTTATTAAAAAGAATGAAGATCGATTATCGGAAACTACAAATTAAAATGAAGATCTGAATCACAATAATAAATAACGTCGTGAGATCGAGAAAGAGAGAGAGAGAGACTAACATGATCATCATGAGGAGCTTGAGCTACCATGGTGAGAGAGAGATAGAGAGAGGTTGAGAGAGAGAAGAAAAGAGAAGAAGAGCTTAACGAGTTCTCACACTTCTAAGAGATATTATGCTCAATATATATAGAGCTGCTCATGAAGATTATATACACACTTAGTTGGATATTATGAGAGAGAGAAAGTGAGAAAATTTTAAAAGTGGAAGTTTTTGTTTGACTTCACAAACTACTTGTGGTGATGGGCATGATTTGTGAGCTGGACTCGGCTAATATATTCAACCTAGCTAACATTAATCTTTAAAATTAGTCGTAATAAATTATTACTCAAGTCACAACTAATTCATCTACTAGATGTTTAATTAATTATGAATCTAATTTCGGAGTATGTACTATCCCTAGCTAGTTTCATAACTTAAATAGGGTTGGCTAAGAAGAGAAGAGCGTTTGCTTTATTAGATGCTACTATACTTAAATGAGTGAAGCTTTATCTAACTCGAATTTTGTATGTTTTGCAAACTTAGTATGTGTAGTAATTAGATTAGATGATAGACTTTAATAAGTGAAGCTTTATCTTGCTCGCATTTAGTAGCTAATGTTTTGTAAACTTGGATAATTTATATATATGTACCGCTTTAATCTAGTCACGGAATATTTATTTTAATATATTTTCAAATACATGAATGTCGATGTAGATGACTCTTCAATGTATGTTTTGCTTTATAACTTAACTTTTTTTTGACTAAACAATAAAGAGGGAGAAGAAAGCCGTTCTCTTTGTTCACACTTAGATTATCTCGTCTATACAGTATTATTTCATACGAGATAGTAATAGATAGAGTCGACCTTAACGATAGAAAATTTCTATAGTTTGCTGGGTAATATTTACCGATTGGGATCGGTTATTAATTTAGTTGAATTTTAATGGATATGTGAACACTGAATTTTAAATTACTACCAGAAATAATATATAATAATAAGAAATAAATAGGAAATATTAGAAAAAAGAATATTTAATGAGAATGACTTTTATATGTACGTAACACAAACGCTGGAAAAAGCGTTTGGTAATACGTTTAGCGTTGACCGCCGCCAACTTGTAACCAAAACAGCCCAAACACTGATATTTTGAGCATTCTCAACACGTTGTTTTGTAAGTTTTTGCTTTCTGTCAACATGTATACATTAATCTCTCAGTTCATACATTATTAATATATCAGTTCAGACTTGTGAGTTGTGTGAGTCGCCAGACAAAACCATTTCTTTATTGGTTTTGAAATATATACAACTACTATCATTTGTATACTGTGACTTTGAGGGAAACCACATCGACGTATGGTTATTAAATATCAGAATTGACTAATTTGTATACACATAAGATTCATAATGGTTTCATCTTGAAATGAATGATCGATCTGTTTTAAAATAACTCGCATAAACACAAACTAAACCTAAACACAATCCAATCCAAAAACTCAAGTAAAATTTTAATGGATATGTGAACACTGAATTTTAATTTACTACCAGAAATAACTGATGTGGGGATCATAAAACTATTTTTGTATATACAGAATTTGAAAGAAAATCCCAAACTCGATTATAAAACTTTGTATATACAAAACTATACAAAGGTAAGTCGAGCACTCGATTGACAATCATTTCTCATCCCTCTCGATCGAATGTAAATGATTGTTTTGAATCTTATAGCTAGAGTTTCAACCTTGTTTTGAGGTTCAACCTTTTCTTTTTCTCTCCCTTTTCTCCAAACAGTAGAATGGGTTAGATTTCTCTTTTCAAGAAGACGAAAATCTTATCTTTGTTTCTCTTTTTCTTTTTTAATGTGGAAAACATTTTATATTTATATTTATTTTTCCTATGTAATCAGGATAAATCTATTGAAAAAAAAAACTATTTTTTTCTTTCAGAAAATACCGTAATTATATTAATATGATAAAGTGACATTTGAAAAACGGTAAACAAGACGAATTTTTATTCACTAAACATTGTAAAACGGTAAAAGGATTAATTATTCACTAGCCATTTGAACAGTTTGGTTTTTCTCTGTATTCAGTACCCTAAACTCGATTTTTATATACTATTATACTTTGCCCAAAAAAAAAAAAATCATAATATATACTGTATTAAATTACGTGTGCACATGTGTGCGTATTTGTTGGTTTCACGCCTTCTTTAGAGTCAATCATTTTCTATGAATATGAGACAAACAGTTTTATGATTGTTTAATTTGTAGCCAATTATCCTTAGCTTTTACAGTATATATCAGTTATCAAACATATCAGATCTATTCGCTACTCATTTCCTCTTTGTCATGTTTTAAAATTTTCTGAAAAGGAAAAAACAGGTTCTTGTACCATTTCGACTATTAGTGTTGTGTTTTTCGTTTGTCTATCAAATTAGATCAACAGTATTATTGTTAGTGTTTAAAATGTGAAAGTAGGAAAGTTCATAGAAGTAACAGTTTACTTCTGAGAAAATGATAGAGTCAACGAAAAGAGGAGATAATGAAGTGTATGGTTCACTTTTAACAACCTCTGTTTTCTTAAATTAATTTTTCATTTCCAATCTTGTCATGTTCTTGCTGTTTGGTCAAGTGGCTTTCTTCCATTGACTTTTATTTATTGTTGCGTATTCAATTAGTCGAAATATGATTTACGGGGACGTCCATATTAACTCAAATACTATACTAACTAAGAATATGTGTAAAACAAAACTTTTATATACGGGTCAGTGGTCACGGGTTCATCGTCATGGTTGAAACAATTTTGCTGTCATCATCACATTAATTAGTTGACGATCAGTTTTTCAAAACTAAATTCATCATCATCCGAAGTCCGATCACTACTCCAGTATACGCAATGAATATAATTATTCTGGAAAACTTTTATCTCGTTGTTATGCATGTGAGCATTTATGTGATAACATGTTATGGATGTGATAACATGTTATGGTTTGTAATGATAATAACAATGATTTCAAAATCTTATTGAAAGTTTAAAATTCAAAAACTGTCTCAGATATTTCTAAGGCTTTTGTCTTGTTTGAGTGAAATATATCGCGATTAAAAAAAATGTTTAAAGGAAAACTTAGCCATATATATAAAAATTTTAGACTGGATCTATTACTATATATCCCCAGCGAAACGTTTCTTCAAATAAAAAAAATAACGCGAAAATATGGTGAATTATTTAACTCCGATACCATATATATACTATGGTATGATGGATTTAATTAATCTCTTAAAATTCAAAGCATGATGGATTCAATCTCTTAAAATTTGTAAAGATACATTAGACAAATTAATATAAAAATCGATAATAATAGGAAAAACTTCCACACTAAATAATGTTTTGATCGATATCATGAAAATGGAATTGCGAGCATTGTTTAAAGTAGCAATTCACTAAGTGTTACTAGATCATTATCCATATGCTAGAATACGGGTTGGATATTCATTCGGGTACAGTTTTTTTGTGCAGACCTACGTTGGCTTATATTTGGTTTCTCTAGTGTCATAAACAGGGGCGGATCTACTCACAAGGTTAGTAGGGCACGTGCCCTATACAGATTTAAGAAAATTATCAAATGTCTACAGGTAATATATTGTTTCTAGCTGATTTGGTTTAATTTGCCCCATGCTATAACTAAGGTTCTGGGTTCGATTCCTCTTTCATGTTATGTTTTAAAGATTTTTTTTTTATGAATTAATTGTCATTTAGTTTGTGCCCCATGTAGAAATCTGTTCTGGATCCGCCACTGGTCATAAACTCATTATTCTGGGTTTGTCATGCATGTTTGCTTCAGTATATAGAAGCATACCGACCGACTAACTAACCGACAATCGGCAACTTGAGTGTTTCGAAACTATTGTACTAATGTACGAATTCGTCCGTATTGAAGGGATTTGAGATACAAAGAGAGAAACTTGAATGATATTTTTGTATTTTTCTGACTGATTACATTTAGTCTATACATCTCTTTTTTTATATACAAGAGTAGAACAATCTAGAGCTCCTAAAGTAACCTTATCCTCCAGCTGTAGTGGATGACTCATCGGTTTGTTGTTGCAGAACCTTGAACCTGTTTGGACTGGAGTGGAGCATCTTCACCGTACTAACGTTCCTCTGTTTTGAAGACGAGACTGCTTTAGTCTTTGTCATCTTGTGCTGACTTTGGATTTGGGCTTCAAATGGGATCGAATTGTCGAGGCCCAACAAGGGTGTTGGATCTTTGTCTTCTACACTCTCCCTCAAACTTGGCGTGGGCATTGTCGTAGCAGAGGACAGACCAATTTTGCGTCGAAGATCATCAAACAGTGGTCTGGACAAGGATTTGGTGAAGATATCAGCAAGCTGGAGATGTGCCGGGATGTGATGTGTCTCAATGTACCCCAGAGCTACTCGTTTACGAATGTAGTGAAAATCTTTATTGAAGTGTTTGGTCCTGTTGTGAAGGGCTGGATTTGCAGAGAGGTAAACTGCTGAAAGGTTGTCACAGAAGACCTTTGTTGGTTGATACTGGGGTATACCAATGTCACGAAGCAGAGACGAGATCCAGGTAAGTTCTTTGGCGACAACGGAGAGGGTTCTGTACTCTGCTTCGGTGGAGGAACTAGACACTGTCGGCTGTCTTTTGGCAGACCAAGATATTAACATGGAGCCTACGAAAATGCAGAACCCTCCAGTTGATCGTCTAGTATCCTTGCAGCCTGCGTAATCACTATCACAGAAGGCTGATAGAGTAGGATTGCCATGCTTCTTGATTGGGAGTCCCATATCCCGAGTGCCTTTGATATATCTAAGAATCCGTTTGAGCATGCTGAAGTCGGAGTTCGTTGGAGCGTGCAGTTTTTGACAGACAAAGTTCACAGCGTATTGCAGATCAGGGCGTGTGATAGTTAAGTATTGCAGCTTACCAGCCAAGCTCCTGTAATATGTAGGTTCAGAGAAAGGTCTTGTATCAGGTCTGTCATTCTGCTGTGGAAGTGGCGTTGGCATGGGATTACAATCTGCCATTCCAGCTTGAAAGAGTATGTCTGTCGCATATGCCATTTGATGCAGAAACAAGCCATCGTTAGTCGTTTCAATCTCTATGCCAAGAAAATAGCGAGGTGGACCAAGATCTTTCATAGAGAATCGAGAGTGGAGAGCTTGAAGCAAATGTTGTAGAAGCTGTTGATCATTTCCTATAAGGAGAATGTCATCGACATAGAGAAGTAAAACAAGAATTTTCTCACCTTGAGGAAGAGCAAATAAAGACGGATCAGCCATACTGCAGACGAACCCAAAATCAAGGAGGAAGTTACTAAAAGTGTCGAACCACGCCCGAGGGGCCTGTTTTAGCCCATAAAGGGCCTTTGTGAGGCAACACACATGATCAGGCTTGTCCGGATCAACAAATCCAGCTGGTTGATACATATACACTGGTTCCTGTAATTCTCCATGTAAGAAAGCATTTGAGACATCAAGTTGCTTGATTGGCCAACCGAGTGCAGTTGCAGTGTCAAGAACAAGCCTTATGGTAGCAGTGCAAACCACTGGACTGAACGTTTCTAAGACCATCTCCAATGGTTTTCTCTATTATAGAGGAACTCTATAATAGAGGTGAGTTTACTCTAATGGTTCTCTATTCTCACCTATAAAATAGTGATTACTATTTTTTCCTCTATTTATAGAGGAACCTTTGTAAAAAAAAAATAGGGTTCCTCTATAAATAGAGGAAAAAATAGCAATCTCTATTTTAGAGGTGAGAATAGAGGACCATTGGAGTAAAACTCACCTCTATTATAGAGTTCTTCTATTATAGAGGCAAAAATAGAGGACCATTGGAGATGCCCTAAGTAGTCCACGCCTTCTTCTTGACCAAAACCCTTAGCAACGAGTCATGCTTTAAGCTTATCCACCTCTCCATCAGGTTTCAGTTTTGTTTTGAAGACCCATTTTGAATCCAAGATATTTCATATCTTCGGTTGGAGGGATGAGATACCAAGTCTTGAGCAGGTATATCCTTCTTATCTCTTCCATAACGGCTTCATTCCACCATGGATGTTTCATGGCAGATAATATGCCTTTGGGCTCATTATGCACAGACTTAGCAACAACAAGAGCATACCGAGTGTTAGGCTTGTGTATACCAGCTTTCGACCTGGTCACCATTGGATGTGCATTGTTGACTTGTTCGTCACCAAGCTCTGCAACAGCTTCTTGTTCAACTCCTTGTTCATGGTCTGAACCGTCATCATCAGATTCCTCAGTACTTGTTTCTTGATCATGCTCATTGTTTATATTAACTTGGTCTTCTCCAACTGGAATAGGATCCTGAACCTCAGCAAAAATAGGTTTTGGTAGACACTGAGGAGAAGGAGAGACTGGAGTCTCTAAGTGAGGATCAGTAGCATGCCTGCAGAAGCGGTGTTTTGTAGTTTGGCACCAGATGATTGTAGTTCTCCTTGAATGGAAGAACCTCCTCATCAAAGACAACATGTCTAGAGATGTTGACTTTGCCGGTTGGTGGATAAAGGCATCGGCAACCTTTGTATTGACTGTGATCACCGATGAAGACACATTGCAATGACTGAGGATCAAACTTATTCTCAGCAAGAGGCCGCAGACATGGATAGCACGCTGATCCAAATACACGCAGAGACGAGTAGTCTTGTTTCTGATGCAACAGAGTTTCAGAGGGACTTACATTCTTTAGAGCAACAATTGGTAGCATGTTAATGATGTGATTAGCAGTGTAGAACGCCTCTACCCAGAATTTTTGAGGTGTATGACTATGAAACATCATCGACAAACCAAGCTCAACCAAATGACGATGCTTTCTTTCTGCAATGCCATTTTGTTGTGGCGTATAGGGACATGAAATGCTGTGATGTATACCATTTTCACTAAAGTGAGCTTTGAGCTGGTTGCTAGTAAACTCTCCACCACCGTCACTCTGAAACTCCTTTATACGAGTGTTTAGTTGATTCTCGACTAATTTTTGGAAGGCAATAAAGACTATAAAGAACTCAGATTTTGCTTGTAGAGGATATAACCATGAGAATCGAGAGAACTCATCAACCAAAACCACATAGTATTTAAATCCTTGGTTTGATACAACCGGTGAAGGTCCCCAAAGATCACAGTGAATTCGATCTAGGGGGTTCAAAACACGAGAATCAGAAGCAAAAAAACTTAATCTAGAGTTCTTCCCCATCTGGCAAGGCTCACAAACGGAGGATGTTCTGCTCTTATTGACTTGAATATCCTTGCTTGATTGAAGTTGCTGGAGAATCTTGTTATTAGAGTGACCAAGTCGATGATGCCAAACTTCTTCACTAGCTGCACATTGTCGATTGGAGTAGAATGTCAGAAGCACTTGATTCTCCAACACATACAGACCACTACTGCGAGGACCCCTGGACACTACCTTCTGAGTATTTATATCAATAACACATACTTTAGAGTCAAAATATACTCCATATGGATAATCATCACAGAGCTTGGACACAGAAAGCAGAGATTTCTTTATGTCTGGACAAACTAGGACATCATTTAAGGGAATGGTACCTTTCGAAGAAGAGATGGTAGTTGATCCAGTGTGAGTGATAGGGAGGAAGGTTCCATCACCAACCTGAACAGTATCATTCCCGGTGTATGCGGAAGCAGAGTGGAGCATGTTGGTGGAAGATGTGACATGAGCAGAAGTACCAGAGTCAGGATGCCACTCCTTACATGTGTCGTCTGAGATTTGTAAAGAAGAGAAAGCTTGATCAGCCTTGGCTTGATAGTTGTTATCAAACCTGTTGTAGCACTTGATAGCTGTGTGCCCTACACGACCACAGATCTGACAGACTGGTCTTTGTCCAGTAGGTTGAGGAGAGGACTGATGCTGAGAGAAACCTCGACCTCTGCTGGAATAGCCTCCTCTTCCCCTGCTTTGATTGAAACGACTGCCTCTCCCTCGCTGTGTAGACGAGTATTGTGGATCACAAGGGTTTGTCTTTTAAATGTTGAAAACGAGATGAGGCGTGGTCGCATCTGTGTTCTCATAAGACTGGAGCTTGCTGTCGAACCCTTGAACTTCAGATATAACATCATTGAAAGTCGGAGATGGAAGTTTGCTCAGAGAGCTTTGTATCACCGTTGTAATCGAGTCGTATTCTCTGCCTAGACCATTGAGGAACCCAAATATCTTCATATGGTTTCCCAATGGAGCTAAGAGAGTCGCAAATGGTTTTGAACTCCCGACAGTAAGCAGACAGAGACTTATCTCGTTTGGACAACAGCTGGAGACTTCGACGAAGAGAGAACTCCCTGGCAACGCTGCTCTTGTTGAAGTTCTCGGCAAGGGAGATCCAGATCTGACGAGAAGTGGCTAGATTGTGAACATGACCGAGGACTTCTTCTGACAGAGTACCGAACAACCAAGATCTGACAAGCTGATCGGTGCAGAACCAAGCTTCATATTCAGGATTTGGGACTTCGGTGTTGGCTTCACCGTTGACGACAAGACGTGTTTGGGCTGGAACCGTGACAGCTCCATTGACTAACCCAATGAGCTTCTGACTGGACAGTAAGGACTCAAACTGTGTCTTCCACAGCAAGTAGTTGGTGTCGTTGAGCTTCAGTGTACAGAACTCGAGACATGAACATTATCCGAGAAAGGATAAGTCGCCATTGCTTCGCCCATGAAGGTTTACAAGGGCTCTGATACCATAAAGGGATTTGAGATACAAAGAGAGAAACTTGAATGATATTTTTTGTATTTTCTTGACTGATTACATTTAGTCTATTCATCTCTTCTTTTATATATAAGAGTAGAACCATCTAGAGCTCCTAAAGCAACCTTATCCTCCAGCTGTAGTGGGTGACTCATCGGTTTGTTGTTGCAGAACCTTGAACTTGTTTGGACTGGAGTGGAGCGTCTTCACCGTACTAACGTTCCTCTGTTTTGAAGACGAGACTGTTTTAGTCTTTGTCATCTTGTGCTGACTTTAGATTTGGGCTTCAAATGAGATTGAATTGTCGAGGCTCAACAAAGATGTTGGATCTTTGTCTTCTGCATGTATCTCCAAGATATATTCTTAATATGTACCGATGTACGTATATACTATAATCCGGCGGTTTGTTTGTATATGTACTTAATGTTTGTGCAAACAAAAACCAATAGATCAAGTGTTAATGCATCCGGTTTCAGCACCCCGGAAGCTGCATGCATACGAAATGAAGTTTTTGTCAAATGGAGGAATTTGGGGGGGGGGGGGGGGGGGGGGGGGGGGGCTACTTTGCTCTCCTCAAAAAAATGTTCAGTTGACTTGGTTTGTTACGTCTCACCTTGTTGTTCTTTCCTTCTAACTTCTAAGGGTGAAAAAATAATCTCCAGCACAAATAGGAATAGCAGATTTATTTTTCTTTATTCAATCCATATCATCGTCGTTAGAGTGGTCAACGAAACTATTGTATATTAAAATTAAGGAGTAATTAGGTTAAACCCGCGCTACGCCGCGGGATACTTTTTGTAACTACTTTCAAATATATCGAATTATTAAAAATATATATTTTTTGGAATTTGATTAATTGTAAAAACTATGGTTTATTCAATAGTAAAATATAAAAATGCACTAATAAAATAAAAAATAAATAAATCTCAAATTTAGTATGATTTATAAATGTTTACTTTTAAATCGATTAGACTTAATTATATAAAAAGCCTAACTAACCCTAATATATGTTCTTTTTTTCTTTTCTTTACCTTTGGTGAGAGATATATTAGTGTAGTTTGAATTTGTGGTGTTTGTTTTTGTATTTTATACAAATTTAACAACATAATTGTTATATAGTATTTTTATTGTTATAAAAGTTATTATTTGTAAAAGTACATAGACATATTTTTACTTTAGTCTCGTTTTGTGTATTATTTAATATTATTAGGGACATTTACAAAAATACCATTTTTCATTACCCTTTTGCAAAAGTAACTCTTGTTGTCCATTTCTAATAATACATTCTTTCAATATACAAAATAACTAAATTCTAAACTCTAAACTCCAAATATTAAATCATACCCTTTAAAACTATATCCTAAGGTAAAACAGAGAATCCAAACCTAAAAAAAAAAATAATACAAATCAATTTAACACATTGTAATTATGCAAAAAAGGACAAAAATGAAATTGACCAAAAAATGATATATGTATTACTAACAATTTCTCATATTATTAGCAGAGCGATTAGGTTAATATTGTCAAAGTAATTTTTAAGTCACTGATTTTAAACTATAATATAAAACCTTCAATTTTGGAACTTATATATTGTTCAATTTATCATTAGTTGGTGTTCTTATATATAAAATCACTATCAACACTAATCCCAAACTTTATTTTATTTACTTGTTGTAGGAGATATATTAATGTAGCTTAATTTTATGGTATATTATTTTTGTAGTTTATACAAATTTAATCACATAATTTTTATATAGTCTTTTTGGTTAATTTCGATTATTCTACTTTATTTTCGCCAAAGGATAGTGAAATCAAAATCAATCTGAATATTTATTGGTTTTTTGTTTTGTAGTTCAATCAAACTTAGGAGTAACTAAATCTATAAAATCATTCAAGTTTGTTTTCAATTTTATTTAAACCCAAATAATAAATTCATTTATTTAGTTGCTACGTTTTCAATTAATCTAGAATGAAAAATACTTTATTTATAGAGAAAAGATGGTCGATACATATATGAAATTTCTATATCTTATATTTACTGCTATATAGTTTAAGAATAATAGAAAGGATTAAGGGTTATCTACACATGAATGATGAATGTGTCATAACAAAATCTAAAGTCGTTAGTTATTGCAAAGACTTTTGAGTCCAAATTCTCAAGCCTATGTAATTTATATACTATGTTTCCTTGAAAAATAAACAAAAAACCTGAAAATTTTGAGAATTATAATAAATAAGAATTTGAGAATTCCTTCTATAAAGCATTGTATTTCTATATAAAGCGGCAAAAAACAAGTGTCACTTTCTCCTTTTTCATTTTACTTCTGGTTTAGTACTTTTTTTTTCATGAATGTGTCGTAACAAGATCTATTAAAGCAATTTTTGAGTCTAAATTCTCAAACCTATGTAATTTATTACTATGTACGGCCTGAAGAGTTAGCGCTTCATACAATATATGTGCTGGGTCCCATTCTCATGTGTTAAGGTTACTCACGAAAAGTAAACAACATAAAGCGGAGATGAAGTACATACATACAAATACAACATACATGTGGAAGAAAGTAAAGTAGTAAACTCAATTCTCTAGAGAAAAATAAGTTAATTCAAATTTTTTTTTTACAAATGTGTATCTAATTATAAACCAAGTCTACCTCTATTTCTAATCCAAGTCTACAATTAAGAATCATTTTCCGATAAACCCTTTAGCAAAAGAAAAACTAATAGACATTGTCTCAGTTCCAGTAATATGCACTTCTGCAGGGAAACAACAAAACCTTAGCACTATAATAACCTCGTCAAAACTGCCGGAGAAATGTAATATATAGTACCACTTTTGAGAATTGTATGTATAGTGATAAATTAAATCGAATAACTCATACAACAATTGATTTTTCTTTCAATGTCACAAATTAGAGTTATTGGTATATCGACATGAGTTTAAAGGAAACATATTTATTTTCAACCGAATAACCATTATATTACAAATTCTTTTAATCATTAAGTTGCTTACAATATTTAATATTTATTCAATAAAAATTGCATTTTCTGTCAATTTAGCAGTATACTTGTTATTTTTGAAAAATATTGATAGACATACAATAATTAATATACTTTTTTGATATTATTATATTTTTGAAAGTTGTAAATGATTTATTCATTTAGTTTAAATTTAGGCTATAAATTTAAACATTTGTTATTGAAAATTATTGATGATGTTTATTATTTTATATAATGTAATTGGTTACACAATTTAAATGATGTGTTAGTTTCTAAAAATCTGGAAAAACTGATTTGGAACAAAAAAATAATTATTATTGGCTGAGAGATATGAGCTGTATTAATGAAATGTTTTCATTGGTAAACAAATAAGCTGATGTGTCAGCTTCATGTTCAACAAAAATGCTGATGTGTAAGCACTGGATAGAAACGTATTGTGTTTTTATTGTATTGATTGGTTGTATAATTGTTATTAAATTTTAACACCAACCAGAGTTTCGATCTGAACCACGGACACGTAGTACATAATGTACATTTCTTTCTAATTATTGTACGAATGTGAACACATAATTACATATCTTATACTACTAGTTTAGTTTGTAAATAAATAACGACTATGGGTGAATGCAAAATTATATGCACTAGACGACAAATGAGCATCGTAGCTTGGAATAAAGAATGTTGCCACTATATACATGAAATTAGTCCCATATTTAAGTTATCACTAGATATTTTAAGGGGAATTTTAAATTTAAGAACTCATATTTATTTTTAAAACATGTACTATGTTGTGGTTAACATGAAAACACATCATATTTTTTGTTATATCAATTCTTATTTTCATCACTAAAGTATGTGATCTATCATCTTAGAATTCTATATTAATATATTGTTTTGTGTATTTATTACTATTGGTTTATCCCTCTATAAAAATATATTCTATGAAATCATCTAACAATACAATCAACAAGGATCACATGCTAAATTCTAAGTCCAATTTTTTCTAATACCATTTTTATTATTTGGTTAAACAAACAATATGTTAAGTTCTTGTTAATGCGAAATAAATTTGTTGATCTACCGTTGGCATTCTCAGATGATAGTTCAACTCAATGTTTAGTGTATACACATTTTTTTGAAGTTTGATTTTTTTTTTTTTTTTATAAAAAAAATGTATGAAAGTAGATATACACGACGATATATTTTTTTTTTTTGCCAATTTCTCATACATACCGAAATTAGACAGAATTTTTTACAAAAAGATCAAAAGAATTTTGTTGTCATTTACCATATTAGTTTTAAGATAAAATCCAGATGCAAAATTCAAAATTAATTAAACAAAATTGATAAAACCCGAGTCTTCTTGAAAAAATTCATTTGGTTTTTAAAGACTCAAAATTGCAACAGTCAAATTATCAGCTTTCCTTCATTTCGGTTGTTTATTTTACCTGTTTGGATAATATTGATGA
The DNA here is from genome assembly GCF_030686135.1 of Camelina sativa. Classification (NCBI taxonomy): domain Eukaryota; kingdom Viridiplantae; phylum Streptophyta; class Magnoliopsida; order Brassicales; family Brassicaceae; genus Camelina; species Camelina sativa. The sequence continues at coordinate 38,600,314 of NC_141891.1, forward strand.
CTACATATCCGCTTGGAGTCAGAATGTTGAAAGAACTAAATTTAGCTCAATCTTAAGTTGACCTTTTGGTTTCAAAGATATTTAAGTTGATAATCAAAACTGAGGGAGTTTTCTATAATATAACTATTAGTATATTGTTATTTTCAAACCTCTACAAGATTCGACACCGAAACATTTGACAATTTCGATAACGTGGTGAGGTCACCGTGTGACTTTACAACTAAAACTCCTTCATCATTTTCATAGTATTCGAGACGACTTAAATTGATGACTCTTGTATTATTTAACTGAATACATAAGTAATAATGTTAAGGATAAAATATTTGGAAACTGTTATGCTTTCGTATTAAGTTTTGATTCCCATGCTACCCTAAACCGTGGCCATATTCTGATTACATATACATTTTCAAATTCCTTATTAAAAAAACACATTTTGTTGGTCAAAATAGTCACAAAAAGGTTTCAAGAATATATATGTCTATAGACATACATAAACTTTATATTTCTTAATCTTAGAATTTACAATTTAAAGTTTTACGACTTCTTTTTTTAAGGAAGAAAATAGTTTTCAAAAGTTATAGAGTAAAAAAAAGCAACAACAACGTTTCCTGCCGTGATATTTGAAAAGTATGAATTTTCTCATTTATAAACTTTTAGTGTTTGAGTAATGCTTTTTGTTCACCAACGTTGACTTACAGGCCCGAACAAAATATTTGCAATACTCAATAAGGCGTATTATTCGATCTCATTAAAAAAAAATTGAGATGACCCATAGATTATGAGACAACACAAAATACTGGAAAATGGAAACTAATGTTAATCATATTAGCAGTGGTTTGTAATCATATTACTGAAATCCAAAGAATAGTCACAAAATGTGAACAAAAACCACAAGTCATAACCCATATATACTCTTAACGACTATTTTTGTAGACCAACTGGGGGACATTAACAACCAACATGACATGAATATGTCAATTAATGTTCAAGGCGATTTGCGTGCTTGAGAGCGTTTAAGGCGATTTGCGGTTTCTTTCGCAGATCTTCGCCGGAGGATGGCCTCTCGCCGTTTCACCGAAAATCTTCTTCTTCCTCCTCCCTCCTTCCTTTCTGGTTTCATGAAGACCCGTATTGATGGTGTGGAGTTTCCCCCGCGTCCTCCAGATCCGGATCTGAGTCCTGTAACCGCCCCAGATGTAGCCACCCTAGATCTAGCTTCTCCTCCACCGGTTCATTTACCGGTGGCTCCACCGGTTCCTTTCCCTCAAGTATCTTTGCCCTCGTCCTTGATTCCGGAAAGCACACCTGTTACCGCAGCTCCCTCACAAGCAGAGCGGTTTAAGGAGTCGTTGAGGAATCTTTGAAAGATCTCATCGCCGGTAATTCTAGAAGATGGAATTCCGATGGTTCAAGCACCAGCCTCGGTTCTGTTAAAAACAGCAGATCAATGGAAGGGTCATATCGTGGCGAGATTCCATGGTTTGATCCCCTCTGCCTCAAAGATTTTTTCGGATCTGAACCCAGCATGGGAAAAGTTTGGAAATATCGTTGTTAGAATAATTGATGATACCTCCTGCCTCATCATGATTCCTTGTGTTTCAACCAGAGATTGGGTCCTTCAAGTTGGGTACTGGCAAGCTGGAAATTGCGCTTTTTCAGTGTATCCATGGACAGCGAATGGCTTATTGGAGATGCAGGATTTGCGGACAGCTCCAACTTGGGCAGTGTTGGAGAATGTTCCCCCTCAGATGTATTCCTTTGATGGCATTAGTGTCATAGGGAGTGTCATAAGCGAGCCTCTACACACAGAGAAGTCTAGGCTTGACCCATATTATTTTGGGTGTACCAAGATTAAGGTCGAGATTTCCTTGGAAAAGGCCTCCCCAACGGTGATTATAGTCAGGTACTCGGAGATGAACACGGTGAAGGTAAACGTGTCATATCCAAGACTTCCTCCCCACTGTTGTAATTGTGGGAGATTTGGGCACCTGTTGAATCGGTGTCCGAAACCGATGATGAAGAAAATATGGGATGCTCGAGGAAAATTTACTCCGGGGGGTTCTGCAATAGCGGAAACGGAGATCCCTCTTGCTGGTGGAAAGAAGGGGACAGAGTCAGAAGGTGGAGAAAGCTCCAGAGGAGTCTCCAGTGGTAACTAGGCAAAAAGCGGAGCTCCTACTAACAAGAGAACACAGATAAGAGCTGCGACTAGAAGGAGAGCTAAAGAGAGAAGCCGTAGCTCACCTCCCATGGAGAAGGCGATTAGGCATCAAAGTGACTTGACTATGTCAGCCCAAACTCAAGATACAGTTAAGAAATGGATAAAGGAGAGTAAGGAAAAGAAGTCGGGGCTTGTTCCTAGGGACGAGATAACCTCGCAGGTTCCTTAGGAAGTACAATCAGTCAAGGTTCCGGAGGCTGTAAGGGAACCTTTGGGAGAGAAAGGATGGATTGTGGTGAAGCCTAAGTCGAAAGGTAAGAAGAAGGTGTTGCCACCACCTCCGACCCATGGCTTAGGTGGCACAGGGTTGAGAAAACCGATGCCAGGGGTCAAAAGTGTAAAAAAACTGGCTAAGTTGGAATCCAAGATGACTTTTGTGAAGAAGACTCCGAGGAGATATCCACCACCGAGTCAAGGGGAGGTGAAGAAGGAAGAGGTCTCCTCTGTAACCTCTATTGTCTAGCCTATTCGAGATATATCCTCGGATGGGGCTGGTACTGTTTGATAGAGCATAGCTCTACGACATCTTTTGGCAGAATAAATGAAGGTTTTTTTGTTATAATATTAGAGGCTTAAATGGCCCATCTCGACAGAGATTTTTGCGGGAGTGGATTCGAAAATATAAGCCGGTTATAGGCAGTGTTTTGGAAACTCACGTGGGAGAGGAGAACGCAAGGCATGTTTTTCAAGCGAGCTTTCCAGTTTGGAGGAGTGAGTTTAACTACGAATGTATAGAGAATGGTCGAATCAACCCAGCAGTCTCGGTTTTTTGCTTTGTTAAGACACCTCAGATAATGCTTTGTGGAGTTTTCAACCCGACAACTAGAGAAAGCTTCTCTGTGGCGTTTGTGTACGCTTGTAATACTCAAGTACAGAGGAGAGATCTCTGGAGCGAAATATCCAAGATTGTTCAAGAGTCACCAGTTAGAAGTCTACCTCTTCTGGTGTTGGGAGATCTCAACCAGATTCTGGCTGCTCATGAACACTTCTCAATATTGTCCCACAATCTACCTTTGGCGGGAATGGCTGAGTTGCAAGAGTGTTTAGTAATTAATGCTTTGTCAGATTTGCAGAGTAGAGGGGTTTTCTTCACTTGGTTTAATGGCAGGCATGAGGATCCGGTTTTGAGAAAATTGGATCGAGTTTTGGTAAACGAAAGTTGGAGTAGGGAGTTCCCTGAGGCTACTGCTCTGTTTGAAGCCCCAGAAGATTCGGATCACTCGCCCTGCTTAGTCAGTACAGAAACAGCAGTGACTTGTGGTAAGAAGCCTTTTAAATACTTCTCCTTCCTTTCTACCCACCCAAGGTTTAAAGAAAGGATCAAAGAGGCTTGGCAGAGGGAAGGCATTTTGGGTTCTAGACTGTTTATATTGGCTCAGAAGCTTAAGTTCGCTAAGGAAGCTTGCCGAGAATTGAATAGAGTGGGTTTCGGCAATATTCAGCAGAGGACAAAAGAAGCTCTAGAGAAGTTAGAAGAAGTGCAAGCAGCCTTGATGTTATCTCCTTCTACTGTTCTCTTTAGGCAGGAGTTTCTGGCACGGAAGAAGTGGAATTTTTTCAGTAAAGCTCAGGAGTCCTTCTATAGGCAGAAATCACGAATTCGATGGTACAAGGAGGGGGATGCTAATACTTCCTTCTTCCATAAGACTGTCATAGCCAATCAAGGGAGAAATGGGATTAAGCACTTGAGAAGAGAGGACGATGAGATAATCACTGATAAGGCTCAGGTAGGAGGTGGGAAGTTTAGTGGTGGAGGCTGTTCAGGAGTTCTTTCATTCGGGGTTCTTGCCCAAAAGTTTCAACGCCACTATTATTACTCTTATCCCCAATGTGCCAAGGGCGGATAACATTGCCCAATTTAGGCCGGTTTCCTGCTGCAACACGATCTACAAAATCATATCAAGGTTGTTAAAACAGAAGCTGAAATTGTTCATCTCAGACGCGGTTCAGGACAACCAAGTTGGTTTTGTTCAAGGAAGACTCTTATGTGAGAATGTGCTTTTAGCCTCGGAACTGGTCACCGACTTTCATGTCTCAGGGGATACCACGAGAGGCTGCCTTCAGGTCGATCTGGCGAAAGCATATGATAACCTGGATTGGCGGTTCCTGTTGAATGTGCTTCATGCTCTGCAATTACCAGATCAGTTCATAGGATGGCTACAAACTTGCTTCACTTCTGCATCCTTTAGCATAGCAGTAAATGGAGAACTGGTGGGTTATTTCCCGGGGAAGAAAGGACTTAGACAAGGTGACCCAATCTCATCTCTTCCCTTTGTTCTGGCGATGGATATTCTCTCAAAGAAGCTGGACAGAGGACTATTCAATCAGGGGTTTGGCCCTCATCCTATGTGCTTAGCCCCAGTAGTCACTCACCTCAGCTTTGCAGATGATGTTCTGATTTTCTTCGACGGTCAAGAGTGCTCTCTGCAGTGCATCTTGGGGATTTTGGAGGATTTTATGATAAATTCTGGTTTAGGGATCAACAGAAGCAAGACCGCCCTATTTCTTGATGGAGGAAATTTTCAAAGAACTCAGGAAATGGCAGATTGAGTGGGCATCACACAAGGAGCCCTTCCAGTGAGATACTTGGGAGTTACATTAACCTCGAAGAAGTTGACAAGGCAGGATTATCGTCCCCTCATTGATCGTATTATGAGCCGGTTCACTGCGTGGAATGTGAGGCATCTCTCCTTTGCGGGGAGGCTCCAACTGCTACAATCGGTCATATATTCGACGATAACGTTCTGGGCCTCCATTTTTTTGCTCCCTAATCAGTGCATCCAGGAGATAGAAAAGATATGCAGTGCCTTTTTATGGAAAGGGGCTCCTAACTCAGCAAGGGGGGTTAAAGGAAGCTGGGAGTCTGACTGCACTAGCAAAGAAAGTTGAGGTTTGGGTGTGCGAAGGTTGTCGACTTGGAATAAGGTTCTGGGGTTAAAACTCATTTGGTTGTTGTTCGCTTCCGTGGGTTCTCTTTGGGTATCTTGGGTGAGGAGGAACCTTTTAACTCACGAGAACTTCTGGGAAATGGAGAATATCACCTCTGGTAGCTGGGTATGGAAGAGCATATGCAAGCTACGTCCTCTGGCCAGACAGTTTATAGTCTGCAGATTGGGCACAAGTATCACTTGCAACTTCTGAAGTGATAACTGGACGGGTCTGGGGCCATTACTAGAGTTGGCAGGTGAGAGAGGATTGGTGGTTACGGGCCTTTCCAGGAATGCAATTGTGGCAGATGCAGTCAGAAATGGAAATTGGTGGATTTTAGGAAGTCGTAGCAGGAATCCTCTAATTTTGCTGGTAAAGGCTTGTCTTCCGGATCCATCTGTCGTGAACATGGAGGTGGATGGGCAAGATGATCAGTTTTTGTGGAAAGTTGGTGATGCAGAGGCTTCTAACAGGTTTTCTACAGCGAGAGTTTGGGAGTATCTACATCCCCGAGGGCAATGAGTGGATTGGTATGAGTCATTTGTGTTCCAAGGGAAGGATACCAAAACATGCCTTCATTACTTGGATTGTGGCAAGGCATCGACTTCATACGAGGGATCGCCTTATAGGATGGGGAATGGCAGTCCCATCTTTGTGTTTATTATGTGCTCAACAGGATGAATGTAGGCAGCATTTATTCTTCGATTGTGACTACTCAGCAGAAGTGTGGAGATATTTTTACTCAAGGGCTGGGGTTTCTCCTCCCATATTGTTTCCTAAAGGACTAATATGGTTGAAGAATCTTTGTGCAGATCAGAATGTGGCATTGATATTACGATTGACCTTTCAAGCTGTCGTTTACTTACTCTGGAAGGAGCGGAATTCAAGGTTACACAATGCGGTTTCCCGATCCCCAGGCGTATTGATTAACGAGACCAAGGTTATAATCCGAAGTCGCTTGGAGCCCTTCTTAAGATCTCAAGTCCCAGGTTTCATCTCACAGGTTCCAAGAGACACAGCTTTAGTTACTTGGTTTCGAATGTTTCAAGACTAACGAGCTCTGGAGGTGATCACTTGTTAGATTGCCTTTCTTTCTTGTATTTCCTTTTGCTGTAGGTGTTACTCATATAGGAGGCACTGATGTATGTTCCGATGTCCCTTTCAAGGAGTAATGTATGAAATGAAAGTTAATTAAAAAAAAAAAAAAAAAAAATCCCTTGTCCCATCAAAGAACTGTAGAACCCACACAACAACACAAACTACAACAAACAACATCATATTTCCAAAAACCATCCGCATATAGCTTAGAGAAAATTAGTTCCTTAGAAGTTGTGTTGCTAGCGACAGCCACTTTTCTTCAATCCAAAAACCCATGGGCCACACACATTCACATACATCGAAGGGTTGACAAAAAAAGAATTCAGTAGATTCGCTAAAAACAATTAATGGGCTTTGATCTCATATTATTGGGCTAAAATACTTGGCCCATTAAATAATTTCCCGTGGTAGGTTCCAGAATCATCATTTTATTAAACCCTAGCAAAAACTCTTTTCCTCATCGTCGTCGTCTCAAATCTCTCTCTCTCTCTCTCGATCCAAGCTAATCTCAGTCACACGCAAAAAAAAAAAATGGGAAGCCAACAAGCGGCGGTTTCGTTCCTTTCCAATTTGGCGAAGGCGGCTTTCGGTCTCGGAACGGCGGCGACGGTGCTGAATACGTCTCTTTTCACCGTTGACGGTGGAGAGAGAGCTGTGCTCTTCGATCGATTCAGGGGAGTGTTGGATGAGACTGTCGGTGAAGGGACTCATTTCTTGATCCCTTTTCTCCAGAGGCCTCACATCTTCGATATCCGCACGAAGCCTCACACCTTCTCTTCAATCTCTGGTACTAAGGATCTCCAGATGGTTAATCTCAGCCTTCGTGTTCTCTCTCGCCCTGAGGTAATCATAAATTATACTCCGCTTCTTGATTCTCGAACTAGAACTCGCTTTGATTTAGGTCTTTGAGATGTTTTTCATTTCGGAATTGGATTTAGGGTTTTAGGGTTTTAGGGTTTTGATTGATCTACTAATCATTGTAGATGAATTGGTACCTATTCTGCTTTAATCATCTGAGATGAATTGGTTTCTATCGTGTTTTAATCACCTTAGAAAGGTCTATATAAATTAGTGTGTTTTATGTGATGTGAATCATTGTGAAGGTGTCGCGTCTGCCACACATATTCCAAACCTTGGGAGTAGAGTATGACGAGAAAGTGCTTCCTTCGATTGGAAATGAGGTTTTGAAAGCTGTGGTTGCACAGTTCAACGCTGACCAGCTCCTAACAGAGCGTCCTCATGTCTCAGCGCTTGTTCGAGAGTCACTAATCAACCGTGCCAAGGAATTCAACATTGTGCTTGAAGATGTTGCCATCACCCACTTGTCTTACGGTGTTGAGTTTTCAAGGGCTGTTGAGCAGAAACAAGTGGCTCAGCAGGAGGCTGAGAGGTCTAAGTTTGTGGTGATGAAAGCTGATCAAGAGAGGAGAGCTGCGGTTATTAGAGCTGAAGGTGAGAGTGAAGCTGCTCAGTTGATCTCTGACGCTACGGCTAAAGCAGGTATGGGACTTATCGAGCTCAGGAGGATTGAGGCTTCAAGGGAGATTGCGTCTACACTTGCTAGGTCTCCTAATGTGGCGTACTTACCCGGTGGCCAGAGCATGCTCTTTGCTCTGAACCGTTGATCTTTATCAGATATGATGGTATGTAAAACCTTAATCTGAATCTTTAGAGTTAGAGTCCATAAAATCAAGTTGTTTTGTGCTTTTTTTTTCTTCTGAAGACTTTGTATTGTGATATCTGCAGGTTGGTTTGGGGAGCATTTTGTGATATTTTAATGATCAAGTTGTGAATCTGATTGAATCAAAAAGGTAAAATGCTCTTTTGTTTTCTGATGAACTCTGAAGAAGAAAAGAAGAAACTAGTTGTTTGAGTTGTCATTATTGTGTTCTGAATCTCGCCGAAATTTATACTCTACTTAAGAAATCTTTCTTTTCCTTCATCTTGTTTGAGTATCTAATTCTCAACAAATAAATGAGTTGATGCTTTTTGGTGCTTCTACGTCCCAAAAATGGGTTCTGATTATACTGTAAGTACGTTGTTTAATACACACTGTAAGCATTATAACAAGCCTGCTTGTGAATTGGATTCATGAAAAAGAAAAAGTAAATTTAGATGGTACCTAGGAGCGTTCAATGCAAATAAAATGAGCCAAATCTATCCGCATGGAATCACAATTATTTAAAACATGGCACTCAAAGAAGAAAAATCATGAAAACAGTAGGCTTTACTGCCCTTCAAACTTTATGTGAGGATCCTTTTTGTTAATGTTTTAGGTTGAATAAGCTTACGCTAAACTTGTGTGCGTCAACAAACTCTTCTTTGTATGCATGTGTCAACAACTCTCAACAAACTCTAGATGGAACTTGTTGTGTGTTTCAACTGTCGACAACTCATGGAACTTGTGTGTGTCATCGGTTTCATTCATTAAACGAGCACAACAAAAGTTAAATTTAAATTATGGTATAGATAAAGATTTTATTTATTTTGTTTCTACAAAGCCGCTTCGCAAACACAAGACGAAGTAAGTGTCATGTGATGAAGTAGTAAGTCTCACGTACAAACACCAAACTCATTGTGGGAACTATTCAGCAAAGAGATGCATAATTTTATACATATACGTGGAGATACATGTATCGTGTATTACGTAGGGTTTTATAGTGTAGGAGGGATCCAGATATAGCCATGAGTTTGAAGGTAACCAGCTTTTTCTAGCAGCTGATCAGCTTCTTTTGGTCCTCGGCTTCCTGATTTGTATGGAATTGACTTCACTTCTCCTCTGTCGATCCTATGAAGTAGTGGCGTGAAGATCTCCCACGCAACCTGTAATAATTATCAAAATGCATACCAAATTAGCTCCTGAAATGTATGATGCGAAAGTTTACATGTCTGTATTGCCTATACATTAGGTAGTGTACAAAAAGGAGATCTCAGAGATTGCTATGGTTCAAGGGCGGTGAAAGAAAATGTTTCTACCTTTAATTCGTCTCTACGAACGAAATGTTGTTGGTCGCCTTTGATTCTGCAGAGAGATGGGAACCAGATTGGTTGAAGATAACATGGAGGAACAGGAGCCAGCTAGATTATATAAGAGTATTGTGGTAGTATATAATTTATACAAATTCTCTCTTACGTGTCGAGAATTAAGCGCTCATATGCCTCAGGGATCGCGACACCTTGATACCGTTGCCCATACGACAAGTCCAGTTCACTTTGCACAGTATTCATCTCTAGACCTGGTTGCTTAACCTGTGTAGTCAAAAGCGTCATGGTTCATTGTAATGGTTCAAGGTCAGAGTAATTAGTACATTTCTTTTGTTTGTTCATCATATACTTACAGTTAGTTTCATGTACATTGCCTCTGAAGGTTGCAAGCGAATCACAAACTCATTCCTTCCTTGCTTCTGACCTGTTGCAAGAGAGTCTTTAGTACATAGATTTCAATTCAAAAATTCTAATAAAAGCACTTATGCCACAGTGACAAGAAGGCGTCAGGGTAAGAATATACATTTGAATATGTCGCCTGGAACATCCTTGAACTGAATTCTAATTTCTGCCTTCCTTGAATTCAGCGCCTTTCCGGCCTTTAGAATAAATGGAACACCTGGAAAATATATATCAATCAGCATGTCAATAAAAGTGGACTTTTATATAGAGTAAATACTTAAAGAGAATAAAATTATCCAGTTGATGGATAATCAGATGAACTAAACTACTGTCTTTTGTTTTTAAGGTGTCATAATGTGTTTTTAGGTTCGGAAAAGTTGGCTTTGAGCATGAAAAGTGGAGTAAAGACACATATATGATCATGTGAACATGTCAAACGTACAATTCTTCTCATCTTCGTGATGATTTATATGCATTCAATAACAAGATGCTCAGTCATGTTTACGAAAAAAGTTATGATTCAAAACAGTTGGAAGGTGCATGCAAACAGTTGGGATGTGGTTTTCCCGAGTTGACTGACAAATGGAAAGATTAAGAGTGAAGAGGGACATGGTACCTTCCCATCTTTCATTGTGTATGCGAAGAATCGTTGTGGCAAATGTTGGAGTGTTTGAGTCGTTTGGAACAGTAGGATCATCCCTATATCCTTCGTATTGTCCAAGAACCACTTCGTCATCGCTTATTGGAACCACCGATTGAAGCACCTGAAGTTCACTAAAATAATCAGTAACGTCAAATTTTGATAATGTAAATGATTGTATGAATCAATCCATGTAAACTCGCTAAGGAGACTTTGTAAGGAAAATATAACTAGATCGAACGGTGATGTTCCCAATCATATGAATTCAAAGAAAAGAGGCAAGGAAGGCTTGATATAATGGCTAAAAGTGGTAAAAACAAATATTGATCACCTTCACTTTCTCATCACGGATGTGCTCAGGTTTAAGAGAAATTGGTTTCTCCATGGCAACAAGGCAAAGAACCTACAGTATTATGAACTCAGTTAGTTAATACATGAAAGCATTTTCACTAACAGAGAAACTCTGAAAAAACAATCACATAGATGTACAATAAAGTTTTGTTATCAGGAAAAATATATCAAGTATACTTGCCTGGAGCAGATGGTTTTGAATGATATCACGGATTATTCTGTGAAGCAAGAAGTGCAGATATCATTAGAAACGCACTGGAGTCATCTCATTAACACTATACATGATAATATGAAGAATAAGAAGACACTAAAAAAGAAAGTATTACCCGTATTCATCAAAATACCCGCCACGCCCTTCAGTTCCAAAATCTTCCCTGAAAACAATCTGCAAGAAAAGCAGTTGAAATTTATGTGCATTCGATCCTAAATAACAGTCTGACTATTTCTGTCTTGGCTACGCAGGTCTCACCTGCACGTTCTCGATATTGTCACGGTTCCATAGTGGCAAAAAGAAGCGATTGGCAAATCGGAGGACCAACTGCAAGAGATGAACGGGATATAATCATTGACTTGTCTAAGGAAATAGCTTGATGACTAAACCTTAATAGCCAAGCATGTTACCATATTTTGAACCAATTCCTTTCCAAGATAATGATCTATACGATAGATCTGAGATTCATCAAACAACCCTCCAATCTGAGAACTCAGTTGTTCTGCCGATTCCAGATCCTTTCCAAATGGTTTCTCAACCACAATCCGTGTCCATCCACCAAGATCAGCTGGAAGTCATGAGTCAATATAACTACATGAATTGTAGAGAGACTGACTAGTAGATTGAAATACATGCCTTAGGTTCAAGCAGGTTAACCATATGTATATAGGAAATAAATTCCACAGCTGAAAAAGGGACTCACATTTGTTCATGCAGCACGTCTTGATCATCTTGCATACAGAAGGATAAACAGACGGTGGAAGTGCAAGGTAAAACAGTCTCCTAAAGGATCCTTCCGAACTATTTTTGGCGATTTCATGCTCGGAAATTGCATTGTCTAATCTCTGGAAACCCTCCTCAGAATCATAAGGGCCACTCACATACTTAATCTACACAAATTCGAACAAGAAACTCGTTTATTCCGGTATCGTTAAAAATGACTCTATTTATAAAATCAACATCCTGAAAAGAATAGAGACTAACCAGCTGTAAGAACTTTGACAAAGCTTCAACTTGCTCAGCATTATTCTTATCAACAAGATATCTGCATAAAAACTATTCAATATGAACTTTTGGACTCAAGCTAATAACCAAATCAGTACAAAGAAAAGGCTGCAGAACTCACCCACGAATCCTATCCCTCAGCTCTTCATCAGAAATCTTAGTCCTAGCATACCCAAAAATATGAACTTCATCTGGATTAAGAAACCCCTGCTCATCATACATACAAACAGAACAAAAAAAGTCATAACTAATAATATATAAATCAAACAAAAGAGATTATACACATGTACTACTACTAGTTGCAGAGATATGGAAACAAACCTGACGGTATAAGTTGAAAAGAGCAGGAAAAGTCTTCTTCTTAGCAAGATCACCAGAGGCACCAAGAACTACGATTGAAAGACAACCAGTTTCTGGAACAGTACCGTATTCTCTAACAAACGAATCATTCCTAAACGTAGACCTCTTCTCAACGTGCCATTGACCAGAACCAGATCCCATCTTCTACAAAAGCTTAAAATTCCACACACACACACAAAAATAAGAGTCAAGTCTCTCACAGTCAAACTAAATTGCACCACTGAACAAATCTATGAGCTAAAGGTTTTGTATCAGAATTTGAACCATTATATATATAAAAAAAACTGAGAAAAATTCGACAAAAAAAAAAAAAAAAATGTGCATAGCCTCGGTTTCATCACAGAGATCAAATCTCATCAGCGGAAAGAAAAAACCAGAGAAATTGTTACAGGATAAACCTTTCAGAAATCAAACTATATATAAATCTATTTAGAGAGCAAAAAGTTAAAAACAAAATCAAACGGATCGTAGAACAAACCTTGGCTCATTTTACTTTCACGATTAACGATCATGGAGAAACAAAAAAAAAGCAAAGAAAGAGATCTGAAATAAGAAGAATTGAGAAATCTAACCTGAGAAGACGATGCAGATTCTTGGAGAGAGAGAGAGAGAGAAATCTGAATGCAAGGTTTAGTTAGGTGAAGAAGAAGAAGAAGAAGGAAGCTGTAGGCTTCAACTACTACAAAATGGAAGAAGGGTTGGTGTGATTTTAGGCTTCCGTCATTTTTCCAACTTTTTTAGAAATTTTAATTTTTTTAGATTTTTTATTGAATACGTACGGATCGACTTATTAGAAAGCTAATTTGTTATTTTCTTTCGTCTGTTTAAAAAACAAAAAAAAACTATATTAAAGAAGAAGAGACAAAACAATATAAAATGTTAACCAAAATGCAAACAAAAATATTTAGGAAAAATTAATAATGTGTGTACCAAAGCCAAATTCAGAGTTTGTGACTCTTTACGTAATATACTACTCCAAATCTTAGAATGAAAGCAACATGAATTACGAGTACAGTTTAAAACAAATAATTCCAAGAACACGAGTTACAATATGTCAATGAGTTACTCGAGAGGCCTCCTCATACAGTGAGTTCAGTATCTCCAACTTTAAATAACTTACAATAAAGTGTAGAGAAGAAGCTGAGATGTTGTTGAAATCCTATACATGGATCTTAACTCCTTGATCATCTTTTTTTCATTCCACTTCCATGTTGGTTTCAGAGTGATTGCAACTCTCTTCAAACACTTGGAGTTGGCAAGTATGTATCTTAATACTTGTTTCTCTTCCTTTGTTCCTCTATATGCTTCCCACTCAAACATCTCGAGTTTCGTTGACAAGCATAGAGGTACACCATCCGGTTGCTTGAACGAAAGTGGAAAGTCTTTATTCTTGAGAAGTCCCTGCTGTGAAGCAAACAACAACAATTAACATGTTTGCTAGGTCTTTTTTACTGCCCTTTTGTATAAATGCATGGTGCAGGCACAAACCTGGTCGATGTGAAGAACTTTCAGTTCAGGAAAATTATGAAGCAAAGACACGAATGGCTCACACCAATCTAACTTGAAAGGATGTATTTTACAATCTGTAACTTGTGAGAAGTTGATGGCGTGACACCACGCAACCTGCAATATGAACACAACACGTACATAAGTAAGTTGTATAATCTGGTGGCAATTAATTAATTAATTAATGTGATCATAACAATAAATAAATAAAAAAGTGAGGTTTAAACTTAGTACCGTTTCAACGTTTAGACATATAGTGAGATATCTGACCGAGGAAAGAGATTTCATAAACTTTTCATCAGGATAACTAAAATAGCATAAACCTGCTTTATCAAGGCTTGGCTTGTTCTCAATCGAGCATGAGTTTGTCGAAATATCTCCGATGGCTAATTCCTCTAAATTTTCTGAATCTATGACCAAAGTTCCTTCAATATCCTCTACTTTTGGGTTCAGATTAACATACTTTAAGGTCACCAAAGATGGCACTTTTACACTAAACTTTGTCACGTTGTCTTGGCTATGTCGCCCCACATACAAATATATGAGAATAGGACAACTCGATAAGAGCCTAACAACAGAATCCTCATCTTTGTATACCACAGAGACAAGCTCAAGACGTTTGAGGGATGGGAGGCATACCGGAGATGAAACGTCTACATAAACCTTGTTGGAAAGACGGAGATATACAAGCGTATCACATGTATAAAGGCTTTTGGGCAAGCTAATAGGCTCTGCGGACCACATGAGCTGAAAACATAGTACCAAAACCCTGCGCTCAACCGCATATGCTAACCACTTTCCCACATTAGCATCAATAGGACAATGTGGACCGACTTCTATATTCAAACTTTCTAATTGAGGTGCTTTGTGTAGTTTAAGTGACTCGTTAACAAACCGCCAAATAGACTCTGGTCGCTTACTTTTTCCAAATAAACGGCCAAAACCGCCAAGAAAATTTGTTCTGTGAGCAACATCTCTGTACTCAAGTTGTGGCAACATTGTCCATATAGATCGCCATCGTTTCGATAAAATCATGGTGGCCACTGCATCCTTTGTTGGAACCAATAACAAGATCCTCAAAAGCAAATCTTCTGGCAATGCACTGATCCTATCTTCAAACTCCATATCTCGGACAGCTTATGGTTCTTCGCTTCAGAAATCGCTGGGCACTGTTTTTTGAGTTTCGAAGCATCTTTTTCTCAATGCACTTGTGTGTTTTTGTTATATTCTTCTCTTTTCTTTCTTATGTATACATATTACTATATTAGACGGTTCGTATGATCCCTTTTATGATTCTCTCTTTCCATGTTTCATTATATTTACATTTTTTGTTTGAATAAGATATGTTTGATTATTGTGCTTCCATTTTTTTTGTTCCAGTTTTCCATTTACACAATATTTTGTTACCGATGCTGTTAATATCTTCCATTTTCCTTCCATTCACGGGATTTGTCTATGTCTATATGATCATGAGGATGGTTTGATTGAAGTCTGCAACATGTGAAAATATAGAATTGGCTGAACAAGAGATGCTGGAAACTTGTGTAGTACATTACATAGTACGTTGTGGATTCTTCTTTATCAAATACACATTTGTATACCATATAGATACAAATTTTCATATCCTATGATTCCTATCTAGTCTCTAGTTATCAGCTCTAAAAGGATACACGGGGGAGACGGGAGTAACGTAACCAAATATATAGGAACATAACGAATCTTCTTTTATGATGTGACAAAGTTTCCTCTTAAAACGTACTCTAATCTGTTGAAATTTGGCATATCTAATATTTGACATGTGGAGAAAATGACGGAAGCTTCAACAACTAGAAATTGGAGGAGGAAGAGCTCGGTGTGGTTTTACGCTTCCGTCATTTTCTCCACCTTTTGTTTTTAATATATATTTTCTCAGATTTTTTGTATGAATACGTACGGATTATTAGAAGAGCAAATGTGTTGTTTGCTTCATTATAAAAGAATAGACAAAGAATAAATATTTAGGAAAATGCAATCAGTGTAATTTGATAATGTACCTAAAGGCCAATTCAGAGTTTGTGACGACTCTACTTCAAATTAATCTAAGAATGAAAGCAATATGAATTGGTAGTACAATTAATTCATGACTCTACATGTAATCTATCAAAGTGTCAACGAGCTCTTAAACTCTAATTGAGTGGATCTTAATACTTGTTTCTCTTGGCTTGTTCCTCCATAGAGGTACATCATCCGGTTCCTTAAACGAAAGTATAAAGGCTTTCATTCTCTTGATAAGTCCCTGTGAAGAAAAGCGAACAACATCAAGGAATATAATGTAGTTATTAACATGCATGTTTCCTAATTAATTTTGAAGTTCCCTTTTGTTAATTAATTAATGCATGCGCAGGCACAAACCTGGTCGATGAGAAGAACTTTTAGTTCAGGAGAACTTTGTAGCAAAGACATTAATGGCTCAAAACAATTTGAACTGAACGGGCATATTTTACAATATGTCAGCTGTGAGAAGTTGATTGCGTGACACAAGGCAACCTGCAATGAACACAATACATAAGTAAATTCTGGCCCGCACAGCTGTGGTCCAATGGTATGGGAGAGCTGGGGAAATGTTGGAAGGAACTAACCCATGTTCGACCTGAAAACAAAAATCATAGTTGTGTGGAAAGTCTGTCAGTTGAGTCTTAGTCCAATTGGTTTATCTTGTAGTCAGAAATGCATGTGGTCTTACTACCCTCTGGCATTAGTCGGAAAGCATTCCAAATTCGAGACAGACAATGGGTAGCCTTTCGGAGAGAAATCCACTCTGAAACACTGGATCAGCCGATAGGGTTTATCAAAAAAAAAAAAAAAAAGTTAAATATGGTGGCAGTTATTAATTAACGTGATCATAATAATAAATAAAAAGTTAGGTTAAGAAATACTGTTGCAAGGCTTAGACATATCTCGAGATATCTGACCGAGGAAAGAGATTTCATAAATTTTTCAAGGCGAGGCTTGTTCTCGATCGAGCATGAGTTATGTTCGTCGAAATATCAAAGATGGCGAATTCCTTTAAATTTGCTGAATCTATGACCAAAGATCCTAAGTATATCCTCTAGCTACTACTTCTAGTTCCACATTACAATACTTGAAGCTCACTAAAGATGGTACTTTGACACTGAACTTTGTAACATTGTCTTGGTCATGTTGCACCTCATACAAACAATTGAGAATAGAACTCGATAAGAGCCTAGCAAGAGAATCTTCATCTTTGTATATCACATAGACAAGTTCAAGATGTTTGAGGGATAAGAGACATACGGGAGAAAGAAAAACATCTACAAAAACCTTGTTGGGAAGACGCAGATACACAAGCATAACACATGTATAAAGGCTTTTGGGCAAGCTAATAGGCTCTGCGGACCACATGAGTTGGAACTCTAGTTCACGGACCCTGCGATCAACCGCATATGTTAACCACTTTTCCCACATTAGCATCAATAGGACAATGTGGGCCGAGTTCTATATCCAAAATCTTTAACCCAGGTGCTTTGTGTAGTTTAATTGACTCGTTAAGAAACCGCCAAATAGACTCTGGTCGTCGCTCACTTTCACCAAGTAAACGGCAACAAAATCTTTTTTTTGTAACATTGTTGCTCTCTAAGTATTTGAGAGTCGTGGCACCATCGTCCAGATAGACCGGCATTGTTTAGACAAAATCATGGTAGCCACTAAATTCTTTGTGAGAACCAATAACAAAATCCTCACGAGCAAATCGTCAGGCAATGCCCTGATCCTATCTTCGCCTCCTCCGTTTCTCCGGTAGCGTATGGCTTTTTTCTTCACAAAATGTATGGCAATAGATATTAATTTTTGTCCCAACCATATGGAGCCGAGTATAAAGCTGTCCTAAGACCATTGTGCATTGGTGAAACTATTTTCAGTTTTAGTTTCTCATATATAATACTATAGTAATAGAAACTATAGCGTGGGTTATATACGCATTATTAATTTGAAATGAAAAATGAAGTTTCTATTCAATTTTATATGAAATATACATGTAATTGTTAATATCTTTTTTGGAAATTAATTTTCATAATATTACTGTTTAACTATAATATTTTAATATATATCTTATTATATAAAGTTTGATGTCAAAATTACTAATTAACAAAATCGTGACATGTGTCAATTGTATCATTCAGATGTTGACACATGTCAATTTTAAATTTATTTAAATTATAAAAAATAAAAGTGTAAAAATTCAAAACCTACCATAAAAAGCTTTTATATAAAAGTAAAATAGAGAAAAAAAACCTAATTTTTTTAAAATATTTAAACAGTTTTAAAATTTAGAAAAAATCATTATAAGGAAATTGTATATATATATATCATAAAATTCGAAATAAAAATGTAAATACTCACCTTTACACACAAAGAAAAATATTGTTGAAAAAAAAACATAAAAAAATAGACTGTCTCATATTTTTTTCACCAATAAAATAATTTATTCAAAAAGACTATTGTAATATATAAGATAGGAGTATGTAAGACTAATATATGCGTTTTTGTAACTACAAAAATGTTAAAGTAAAGAGACATATTGATATGTATATATTTTACACCTTTTCATCATGCATTTGTCATTCATTTTGTTCTTAACTCGCTGCTTTGTATTGTTTTTAGTCTCTTTTGCATAACATGCATATCTAGGTAGTCTTTGCATTGGTCTTGCACGCATCTTGCATATTGGAGTTGTTTCAGGTGTTTTAGGAGGTGTCCAAACCATCAAATGCAAACAAGGATCTGGAAAGCAGTTAAGCGACTCGATCTACACTACCCAACGACGCAAGCTTCCACGTCTTTGATCGAGTCGAGTGAAGATTTTACTTTGGGATTCAGCTTTTGACGTCTTCATCAAAGTTGTAGGTAATTGAGTCATCTTTCCAATGCAATTTATTTCAAACCAATCGGAGTCGTGGTTCATGAGTTATCTCCGTTTTAGTGGATGCACTTACGTTCAGAAGTCCGACTCGACCCGCACGCAAAGGAAAGCTCCCACTCGATCGGATGTTAGCAGCGACTCGACCAAGATGTCCCAGGATGGCTCCTGAGCACCCTCAAGACTTGACTTGACAAAGACGTCCCAGGATGGCTCCTGAGCACCCTCAAGACGCGACTCGACCAAGACGTCCCAAGATGGCTCTTGAGCACCCTCAAGACGCGACTCGATCAGCAGCTCTCAGACGACATTCTCAAGCCGCGACTCGATCAGCAGCTCTCTGACGACATTCTCAAGCAGCAACTCGATCGACACTCTCACGTCGCGATTCGATCAGCAGCTTTCAGACGACATTCTCAAGCCGCGACTCGATCGACACTCTCACATCGCGACTCGATCGACACTCTCACGTCGCGACTCGATCGACACTCTCACGTCGCGACTCGATCGACACTCTCACGTCGTGACTCGATCGGCACTCTCATGATGTGACTCGATCGATGCTCTTAAACCGACATCCTGGTTTTGTCCCGAAGACGCATCCGAGAAGGATTCCCGAACCGACGTTCTATATTATCGTTTTATGTTTTAGAGATTTCCATGTTTTTCCTATAAATACGTTTTGTTAAGTTTTCACTCGAGTATCTTAGCTTTTATCTCGTTTTTGTTCTTTCCCTTAAGGTTTACCTAGCCACCAAAAACGCTTGACACTTTGTATCCCGATACCTTTGAATTTATTTCACTATTTTGATTCGATTTCTTCTACAAAATTGTTCATCTCATTTTTATCTATCTTAGGATGCTTGATTCAATGTTTTATGAGTTTTTATCCTTGATGATGATTTTCGGATCTGAGTAGTGTGGTAGTTCTTGAGGGTGGGATAAATTAGGTGGAGGATCTTAGGATGTAGAGTGTTTAAGCTTTGATTGTATGATTCCCTTCTGGACTAGAGTTAGAAATACTAGTTTCTCTCTGATCAATTGGAACTGGGTTTTAGACATTTCCGCATCCAAAAGGTGTTCGATGAAATGTCTGACCAACTAGTGCCAGAGACTTACGTTCCTAGCCTAAGAGATTAGTTGTCTAGGATGTTTGTTGACGTGAATGAACTTGTTTTTCATGCCATGCTTGATCATGTTTCTCTAGCGAGAGCTAGGTTTGGAAGTGGTCGAGTTTGAGTAGCTTCTATCAAGAGATTGGATTAGCTAAGAAGTGATGTTCATTGTTTAGGGATGGTTTGCTTGTGGCATGTTAAATACTCTATAGACTAGGATACTCCACCGACATCAATTACTCCCACCCTTAGGACCTCTTTCTTTATGATTTTTATTACATTCCTGAGACTGTTTCGTTTCTTGCCTTTTAGTTCATGCTTAGACTCGTTTATGTTTTTATTCATTTTCGCTTCTTGTCATGCATTCTCGTTTCTAATTCTGTGACTTATTTTCGTTTTGTATCGTCATCATTCTAGGACTGTTAGACAAACACTCTCTTTGAATTGGCTTAACTTGTGACTCCTTGATTGCATCTTAATTGTTAGTAAAGTTTCCCATTTGGATTGACACCTTAAGTACTACAACTACATAAGGTTAATTGAGACATGCTAAGGCGCACAGAAATCCTAGTATCAATTTGGTGCCGTTGCCGTTTGGGATTCGTTTTGCTACATTTAAGATTTCAAGTTTTGCAAGATTAAGTTCTTTTACACTTATCATTCTGGGCACTGACTTGTTTTGGTTGTCCGCTTGTTTGTCTTGCACCTCAGGTACCTGTTGATTGCAACCTTGCATGCACACCAGATCAAGAGGGCATCAGAATCTCCTTCCTGTTATCGACGAAATCAATCGGTTGCAACGACCACGACAAGCTCGTACTTCCAACGTTCATCCCGTACCAGTCACTATGGAACAACAGAATGGACAACATCCGGGACCACGAAACATTGATGCTGGGGATGCACCGAACACTCATACTCAGCGTACTGGAATCGTCCCTCCTGCCGTGCAGAACAACAACTTCGAAATCAAAAGTGGTCTGATCTCCATGATCCAAGGAAACAAGTTCCATGGGTTGCCTATGGAGGATCCACTCGACCACTTCGATGAGTTCGACCGTCTGTGCAGTCTCACAAAGATCAACGACGTGAGTGAGGACGGTTACAAGTTGCGCCTCTTCCCATTCTCCCTGGGAGACAAGGCTCATCAATGGGAGAAAAACCTTCCCAAGGGATCCATCACCACCTAGGATGGTTGCAAGAAAGCATTCTTGGCCAAATTCTTCTCCAACTTTAGAACAACACGTCTCAGGAATGACATCTCCAGTTTCACTCAGAAGAACTCAGAATCATTCTGCGAAGCCTGGGAGCGTTTCAAGAGTTACCATAGCCAATGTCCCCATCACGGATTCAGCAACGAGTCATTGCTGAGCACTCTCTACCGTGGTGTGCTACCAAAGATACGTATGCTGCTTGACACTGCTTCAAACGGCAACTTCCTGAACAAAGACGGCGATGAAGGATGGCAACTCGTTGAAAATCTCGCCCAGTCTGATGGCAACTACAATGAAGACCGCACAGTTAGAGGCGACGCTGGTTCTGAGGAGAAGTACAAGAGGGACCTCAAGAACGTCAATGAGAAGCTTGACCGCCTGTTGCTCAATCAACAGAAGAGCATCCACTTAGTATCTGAGGGTGAAAATTTTTACGTCCAAGATGGGGCGGGTGAGCAGTCTGAGGAGATCAGCTACATCCATAATCAAGGTGGAAACAACAAGGGTTACAACCCCTATCAGACGAACCCCAATTTTTCTTACCGGAGCACCAACGTTGCAAATCTACAGGATCAGGTGTACCCTCCTCAGCAGCAACAACAAGGTCAACAAATACCTTTTGTGCCTTACAATTAGGGATTCGTCCCTAAACAACAGTTCCAGCAAGGTTACCAAGCTCCCTCAGGACCACCACCAGGATTCCGCCCTCAACCAGTACAGCCTACTCCAGCCCCAGATCAAGAAATGAAGCAAATGATGCAACAACTTCTTCAGGGTCAAGCTAGCGGATCTCTGGATACTGCTAAGAAGTTTGCTGAACTCAGTCAGCGAATGGAGTGTTCATACAATGATCTTAATGTCAAGTTTGAAGCTCTTAACTCCAAGATGAAGTATATGGAAGGCAAGACTGTTTCTACTTCTACCCCAACACCTAGCCAACTATCTGGAAAAGCAGTTCAAAATCCCGAGGACTATGCTACTATCCATGCCATCACCACCCAAGCTGTAGATGTACGGCTCACTGAGGACAATGAGAGTTTAGATGGGGAGGATTTTCTTCAAGTTGTAGTTCAGATAAAGGATCCCGTCGAGGTGCTCAAGGATCCAATTAAGTCAGCCAAGCAATCTGATCTTGAAGCTACTAAAGAACCCGCTGCTCCCAAGGATAAACCTGTGAGATTCATTCCTCCACCATACAAGCCACCTCTACCATTTCCAGTGAGGTTTAAGAAGCAGCTTACTAAGAAGTATAAAACTCTGTTTGAAAACCAAGTCAAGGAGATTGAACTTAGGATGCCTCTGCTTGATGCATTTGCACTTGTGCCTCAATATCAAAAGTTTTTAACTGATTTGGTAACATAAAGGACCAAAGAGAAGGAGGAGATAGCTAAAGGAGCTCAAGCTAAGGCTCTGGAAGATGAGAGGGTAGTGCATGACATAGGTGGGGTTATTCATGAATGCAAAGCTGTTATTCAGAAGATGATTATCCCAAATAAGCTAGAGGACCCTGGTTCTTTCACCTTGCCTTGTTCTCTAGGGCCATTGGCCTTCAAAAAGTGCCTATGTGACCTTGGTGCTTCAGTAAGCCTCATGCAACTCTCTGTAGCTCAGAGGCTAGGATTCAACGAATACAAGTCATGCAACCTCCGCTTAATATTGGCTGATAGGACTACTAGATTGCCTCATGGTCTACTAGAGAACCTGCCCATCAAAATTGGACAAGCTGAGATTCCTACTGACTTTGTGGTGCTGAGAATGGATGAAGAGCCTAAAGATCCACTAATCCTGGAAAGACCTTTCTTAGCTACAGCTGGAGCAGTCATTGATGTCAAGAAAGGGATGATTGATCTCAATCTGGGTAAAAACTTCAAGATGAAGTTTGACATCAAGGATTCTAAGAAGAAACCAACTATTGATGGGCAGACCTTCGTGATTGAAGAGAAATATCATAAAGTTGGGTTTGACATCTTTGAGAGTGTGAACGAGGCAGAAACTGAGGTTTTGGTAACCAAAGAGAAAACTCAAAGTGTCACTCGACCATTCTCCAACTCGAGTGCAGTCGTTACCTTCCCTAAGCATCAAGACCTGCTTCCTAAACCTCACCAACCGCAAGAGTCAAGTCCTCCCGCGCTTGACAGTTTGTATGAACTCCAAAATACTCTGACTCTAAGGGATTCAGTGAAAGAGTTAACAGCTAAGGTGAAGGAGATGAGTGGACAAATCAAGAAGCTCCAAGGTACAATGAGAAGTTCTCCTCCAAGGAAATTAAGGAAGAGGTTTGGGATAATGAAGAAGAGCAGTTCATTTGTTGTTGAACCTGGGCAGAATGTTAAAGAGTATCTGGCTAGACAAGACATTCTAGAGGGGTCTCTGAAGCCTCTCTATGAACCTCCCAAAGCATAAGGAGTATGCAAAGTCAAGCTAGAGACTTTAAACAAGCTCACTTGGGAGGAAGTCCCAAAGGTATCTCTGTAAATACAATTTAGGATCTTGTGTTTTTAATTTTTGTTTTTCGTTTTCTGCTGTTCAGGAATCCACAGAAGGGAGTATGGCCAACTAAAGTGGCAAAAGAAAAAAAATACAAATAGCAGAGTGTTGGGTTTTGCAGACATGGAATGTAGCAATAGAAGAGGAGCTCTCGTGAAGCTCTTGCCGACGACTCGACCTAGCCACGCCTCGACGACGTTATGACTCGATCCGGTGTTGAAGATTCCCACTCGATCGACGACGAACCGGAGCTGCTCCCGGAACCAACCAAGACTCCCACTCGATCGACAACGAACTGTAGCTGCTCCCGGAACCAACCATCATCTCACTCGATCCGCCGTCGCGAGCACCGACTCCTTCTTTTACTACTAAGGTATTCCTACATTTCTTTTGTATATACCATCTCATCCTTGCATTGTTTCTATTATGATTCTCAAATCCTACTTCAAATTTCTCTTACACAGGAGACTGTGTAATTTAAGTTTGGGGGAGGGTTTGAGATGATGTATCTGATGATGTTTTCTGTGATTTTTATTTCAAATTTTTGCATCATGTCATGTTTGAGTCTGCATTCATCTATTTGCATAGAAAAGTCATAAAAATTTGAAAAATTTCAAAAATTTCCACAAAAACAGAGTGTTCATGTAGTTTGTATTTGCATATTAGGATTGAGTCTAGTGTTGTTCATTTAGGAATGTTGCATTTAGCATAGGGGTTGATGATGATTGTAACCTTGTTAACATGCTGAATTCAATAGGATAGGATCAAGGCCCTTGTTTTTAGTTCTTTGATGCATGTTGATTGAACTTGAAATGTAAGACTGAACCAGGTTTTGAATTCTCAAAATTGCATTCTAGTCTTGATTGAAGCTTGTTTTGAATTGACATCATTCCCTATCTACCTAAACCTAATCCTGACTTGCAATTATCATGTTATGCATTGAAGTTGAACTCATGGATACCACATACATAATTGGATTATCTTTCTCCGTTTTACCACCCTTAATAATCCAAGTAGCTGATTCCCATCTTTGGAACAGTTTCCCGCACCCTTAACCAACCGTTCTTTCAAGCCAATTGTATTCTTGAGTGTGAGGCCTTTTCCGAGTTGAGCTTGTTAGAAAGTGTTAGGTTCTAGCCGACAATAGTAGGATCCTGTGTAGTTCTAGTTCACGCTATCCGGACTAGTAGGACTAGGTGAGAACTCGATTTTGGGTTTTGGGATTGGATTTGTTCTGAAAAGAGAAAGAAAAAATGGGTAAAGAGTCTTTAGGAGGGGGAATGTGTTTTCAAGGTTTACAAGTCTAGTTAAGGATGTTGGTTGTGCAATGTAAAAGAGTTATTGGTTCTGGGCATAGAAAGAAAAGATTAGACAAGGAAGAAAAAGCAAAACACTTAAGAAGTCTAGAATTCTAAGAAGAAAAGAAAGAGAACCATAGTGATAAAAAAAAAGTTTCCCATCCGCTAGATTGAAATGAAGTAACCTTCTCCTAAGGCTAAGTGAAAAGAATGATAGAATGAGTTTAAAAAGAGATGTCGATGAAGGGTAGAGATAGGACCAACTTCTGGGTTAGAAAGTTAGAGCTAAGTTTCCTTGGGACCTTTGGGTAGACGGGGCACTGCTCTTGTATGTATCAGTTGGTTTCAACCTTTAGCCTTCTCTTAATCTCAACTCATTTTCGCGAGAGATCCCTGTTCTATATTGTTAAAACCACTTGCAAAGAAGACCAATTTTTGTCTCTACCCCTTCACCCCGGCCAAATGAGTTTGATGACATTGCATAGCTTGATTCATGGTTCTTTGTTAATGAATGTTAAAGGGAATGATAGAAATGATGGCATGTGTAGACTAGTGTTCGGAATCGTTTCAGGTTGTGATGAGCTTGTCTAAAGTTTTTAAATAGAGTTCCTTCACCATGCATCATAGAACTAATAACAAGGACCTTGATTCTAACTACTCTAATCATCATGTTTTAGGTTCTGAGACCCCATCTTCAAACCTCTCTTCCATACTTTGTTCTTGGTTGTTTGCTTGAAGGCAAGCAAAGAATAAGTTTGGGGGAGTTGATATGTATATATTTTACACCTTTTCATTATGCATTTGTCATTCATTTTGTTCTCTTAACTCACTGCTTTGTATTGTTTTTAGTCTCTTTTGCATAACATGCATATCTAGGTAGTATTTGCATTGGTCTTGCACGCATCTTGCATATTGGAGTTGTTTCAGGTGTTTTAGGAGGTGTCCAAACCATCAAATGCAAACAAGGATCAGGAAAGCAGTTAAGCGACTCGATCTACACTACCCAGCGACGCAAGCTTCCACGTCTTTGATCGAGTCGAGTGAAGATTTTACTTTAAGATTCAGCTTTTGGTGTCTTCATCAAAGTTGTAGAGAATTGAGTCATCTTTCTAATGCAGTTTATTTCAAACTAATCGGAGTCGTGGTGCATGAGTTATCTCCGTTTTAGTGGATGCACGTACGTTCAGAAGTCCGACTCGACCCGCACGCAAAGGAGAGCTCCCACTCGATCGGATGTTAGCAACGACTCGACCAAGACATCCCAGGATGGCTCCTGAGCACCCTCAAGACGCGACTTGACCAAGACGTCCCAGGATGGCTCCTGAGCACCCTCAAGACGCGACTCGACCAAGACGTCCCAGGATGGCTCCTGAGCACCCTCAAGACGCGACTCGATCAGCAGCTCTCAGAGGACATTCTCAAGCCGCGACTCGATCAGCAGTTTCTGAGCACTCTCACGTCGCGACTCGATCAGCAGCTCTCAGACGACATTCTCAAGCAGCGACTCGATCGACTCTCTCACGTCGCGACTCGATCAGCAACTCTCAGACGACATTCTCAAGCCGCGACTCGATCGACACTCTCACATCGCGACTCGATCGACAGTCTCACATCGCGACTCGATCGACACTCTCACATCGCGACTCAATCGGCACTCTCATGATGCGACTCGATCGATGCTCTTAAACCGACATCCTGGTTTTGTCCCGAAGACGCATCCGAGAAGGATTCCCAAACCGACGTTCTATATTGTCGCTTTATGTTTTAGAGATTTCCATGTTTTTCCTATAAATACGTTTTGTTAAGTTTTCACTCGAGTATCTTAGCTTTTATCTCGTTTTAGTTCTTTCCCTTAAGGTTTACCTAGCCACCAAAAACGCTTGACACTTTGTATCCCGATACCTTTGAATTTATTTCAGTATTTTGATTCGATTTCTTCTACAAACTTGTTCATCTCATTTTTATCTATCTTAGGATGCTTGATTCAATGTTTTATGAGTTTTTATCCTTGATGATGATTTTCGGATCTGAGTAGTGTGGTAGTTCTTGAGGATGGGATAGATTAGGTGGAGGATCTTAGGATGTAGAGTGTTTAAGCTTTGATTGTATGATTCCCTTCTGGACTAGAGTTAGAAATACTACTTTCTCTCTGATCAATTGGAACTGGGTTTTAGATATTTCCGCATCCAAAAGGTGTTCGATGAAATGTCTGACCAACTAGTGCCAGAGACTTACGTTCCTAGCCTAAGAGATTAGTTGTCTAGGATGTTTGTTGACGTGAATGAACTTGTTTTTCATGCCATGCTTGATCATGTTTCTCTAGCGAGAGCTAGGTTTGGAAGTGGTCGAGTTTGAGTAGCTTCTATCAAGAGATTGGATTAGCTAAGAAGTGATGTTCATTGTTTAGGGATGGTTTGCTTGTGGCATGTTAAATACTCTATAGACTAGGATACTCCTCCGACATCAATTACTCCCACCCTTAGGACCTCTTTCTTTCTGATTTTTATTACATTCCTGAGACTGTTTCGTTTCTTGCCTTTTAGTTCATGCTTAGACTCATTTATGTTTTTATTCATTTTCGCTTCTTGTCATGCATTCTCGTTTCTAATTCTGTGACTTATTTTCGTTTTGTATCGTCATCATTCTAGGACTGTTAGATAAACACTCTCTTTGAATTGGCTTAACTTGTGACTCCTTGATTGCATCTTAATTGTTAGTAAAGTTTCCCATTTGGATTAACACCTTAAGTACTACAACTACATAAGGTTAATTGAGACCTGCTAGGACGCACAAAAATCCTAGTATCACATATAATATATTCTTTAATGTGTTCATAAAGACAATTTGTTGGTAGTAGTAAAGACTAAAAAAATATATTTTAACAGTAAAATATATTTGTGTGTACAAATAAACTTTCAGTGGTGATGTAGATAATAGATTTGTAAATGGATATACATTAGTGTATTATAGCAAAAAAAAAAACAACTATTTTCTATAATTAAAAGTTTATCTCTTTACTTTTATATATTGTTTTTACTTACGAAAAGAACTAAATATATATTATTTGTTAAATTTAATTTTATTTTAATAACTTTGAACTCATCTACATCTATTTAATTTAACTAAAAGTGTATCTATTTACTAAAAAATAGATTGTTTCATATTTTTTTCACCAATCAAATAATTTATTCAAAAAGACTATTGTAATATATAAAATAGGAGTATGTAAGATTAACATATGCGTTTTTGTAACTACAGAATATTAAAGTTGTAACATCCGCGAACCAAAAATGGAGTTTTTGAGGATGGGTGTCGATCGACACCAAGGGGGTGTCGGTCGACACCACTAATTTCTGGTTCGACCAGTTCGATTTAATTATCGATTTGGACCGGTTTGGTTTAGGAAAAACCATTAAACCAAGATATTTAAGGGTGTGGTCGACCAGAAGGGTTTTGGGAAGTTTTCTCTGGTCGCCGTTTATCGTTTTGAGAAAAGAAAGAGAGAAAAAGTGTTCTTGAGCCTTTGAGAGAGATTTGGTGAGATTCCTTGTTGTTCTTGGGAGATCTGAGGCTGGAAAAGTGCTAGAAGCTTGCTAGGAGTGAGGGAATTCGTTCTTATTGGTCAGAATCTTCCTGAAAAGAGGTGAGTGCATGACCATGGCTTATCTAAGCTAAGATCTCTAGTTTTTATGTGATTTGGTGCTTATGTGGTTGTTTCTTTGAGTTCTCTATGGTATTTTGTCGCTGCTTTGGCTGGGTTTGGCTTCTGGGAATGCATGGAGCGGATTGGAGAAGATTGGAGGCGAGATTCGGAGTTTTTGATCGAAGGAAATCGCTGCTCGGCATTGGTGTCGGTCGACACCAGTTGGGGTGTCGGTCAATACCAACGCAAGGACGACTCGAGACTTTGGCGAGTGTCGATCGATGCCATGTGGAGGTGTCGGTCGACACAAACTAGGGTTTTCGGGAGTGTCGGGCAGGGTGTCGGTCGACACCAGATTGTCAGTGTAGATCGACACCATCTGGTGTCGGTCGACACCCTTCTTTCAGCTACGAAGGATTGTTGTATGCTTTGTATATCGCCTGGTTTGTTTTATTGATTCTTGTTTGTGGCATGTAGAGATCTTATTGCTTGTGTGTATAGCCCAGTAGATGGGAGGATTGCCTCACTGAGTGTTTATCAAATACTCATGCATCTCAATATGTGTTTGTGGTGCAGGTAAAGGCAAAGTGTGATCGTGGAATCAAGGCAATGAAGAGGAGGATGTTCTAGTGGTTCGTTTGGTTGTCTAGCTTCTGTTAGGTTGCTAGAGTTGAGTCCTAGAATGTTATTAGGATTGCTGGTTCACTGGTTTATGTTGTTTGGATCATGGGTTTATGATTGGAATTATACTGGATATTATTCTATTGGTTATTATATTTATTAGATATTATTTATTGGTTATTGGTATTGTTATTCCGCTGTTGGTTGTGATTATGGTTAGGTGGCTAGTAGATATGGGACCACTAGTTGTAGTTTATTTATTATATTATATTTATTATTTAGTATTTTTTTTTAAAAAAGGTCGGTCCTTTCATTTTGGTATCAGAGCCCTTACGGTTCTAGGTTTGGGTTCACTAGGTTTCTGTTGTGATGTTTGGGATTGCATGTCTTGATTGATTATGTGAGTTAGTCAATTGTGTGTGGCATGGAGTCCTAGAACATCCTCTTCGAGCCGACTGTGTGATATCACGGTGAGTTTATGTTTCTGTGTTATATTGGAAATTGTTTGCTTAGCCTTCTGTTCATGGTAGTGCAGATGGTTAGAGAGGATGCTGTGGCTGGTCGAGGTCGTGGACGCGGACTTGGTCGTGGACACGGACGTGGTCGTGGTAGGGGCAGAGTCCCAGTGGTTAGTGAGACCGAGGACCAGAGTGTGACAGCTGAGGGTGTTGGCGAGTCGCAGGATGTTCCGGGGGATTCGCAAGATGGAGAATAGTGGGAAAGACTCCAGCGAGTTAAACTCATCGAGTAAGTTGGAGAAGGACGGCCAATATTCAGAATACTGCACCATAGTGAGTAACTGAGCACAATCAGTCTCAAGACATTGACAAGCGATCCCTTTAACACGTATCCGCTCAATGGCCCACAACAATGTTTTTAACTCCGAATGCACGGGGAGAGGCTCTGTTTTAGACACTTGGACCCAACAACAAGGTTCGCTCATCACCAACACAACATCACCAGCCCAATCATGAAATCACATTGGTTGCATTCCAAGAACCATCAATCTGACAACGAGGTGAAGAAACCTGGACATATGAATACGAAGATGGAGCTCACATGACTGCCGTAAAAGAGAGCACCTATTCCCAGGCTAAATTATCGCCCAAAGTCTGAGTAATTATATCATTCGCCTCTATCTCTTAACCTTGATTTTTTTTATGGCCTTCTAGATTGCTCATAAAATCTATGGTAATTGAAGAAGTTGATCAGGATCACCCTGTTGAGAGGCGTCCCTCCAAAAAACAAAATCCAAATTCGAGTACACCGACTCATATGGTAAACCCTCTGACAAGACCGGAGTCAGAGATAAATCCCAAACTTCACACGAACGAGGACATTCAAAATAAAAACGTGATTAATAGTTTCAACTGTAGAATCACATATTTTACATCAAATATCACATTGGACACCTCGGTGTATCTATTTCTTTACTAAAAATATTTACTTTATATTCTTTGATAAATTTAATTTAATTTTAAAAATTATAAACCCGCACATCGGGCGGGTCCTAATCTAGTTTGTTATATGATGTTTAGAAGAGTCATTTTGAGATAAAGAGAAAAGTTAAAGTCACATTACTAAATATTTGTGATTACTACAGTATTATTGAAAATATTTAACCAATATATTACTATAGTTATAGAAACATTCACTACAACAAATATGGGTATTGATAGCAGATTATAATAGCACAATTTCTGTAACTGCTATTAAAAGTGAAATGAGAGTTTGTCAAATAGACTTATAGCATTGCATTAATGCTATGCCTAAAAATCAATAAGCGGGAACTAAAAATACATGATTCCGCCAACACTTGTGAAAAAAATAACATTTTGGTGGTCTCAATATTAAAATCTTCACATTTCATATCACAAAAAAAGACAAAATAAAGAACGCAAACAAAAAAAGAAAAGACAAAACCTTCGAGTTCTCCGTCGACTCGTTTGCTCGATCGATTTTTCTTCTCCATCTCCCTCGATTTTTCTTCTCCATCTCCATCGATTTTTCTTCTCTATCTCCATCGATTTTTCTTCTCCATCTCTCGCCATCTCCGTCGATTTCATCCTCTTCAAAGACGGCCATCTCCGTCGATTTTTTTTTCTCCATCTCTCGCCATCTCCGTCGATTTCATCCTTTAGATTTCTCGCCATCTCAGTCGATTTCGTCCTTTAGATCTCTCGCCATCTCCGCCGAAACTTATTTTCAGATCTGATTTTCAGGTGAGTTGAAACTGAGTTTATAGCGAATCGACTGAGATGTGTTTTGTTTTTCAGTGTGTTTTTCAGTGTGTTTCGTTGGTTGTTGTGTTTTTTCAGGTGTGGGTTCTCAGATATCGGGGAAGAATACAATCACTATAGAGGTTAGACACTTCTATCGATTTCTTGGCCTTTTGTATCGATTTCTTGGCCTTTTGTGTCTCTGTGATTGATTGTCGAAAATATGTTTAACTTGTGGTCATTTTTGCTTGTATCCTCTACCGTTTGAACTGTGTCAAGGGAAACTAGGATTTTTAAGAAAAATGTTGGACAAGGCATGGGTGCATTTATGCAGGTAATTATAATTGTTAAAAGTGTTTTGTTTATGCATTTCGACTAGTGTTGTGATACTTATGTTTTTTTCTTGTACTTTTCTCTTACATGAACTCTAGGGTTGATTCTGCATATGAGAGTGGTGCTCGATGTTTTGTTGAAGCTGTAGTGCGAAATTAGCAGTTAATGGAAAGAAAATTTGTCCGTGCACCAGATGCCGCAATTTAGAGCGCCATACATGCAACGAGGTTGTGTCTCATTTAGTTATAAATGGAATGGATGAGGCTTACAAGAGACGTACTGATTGGTTTCACCATGGAGATTTTGTTGGTTTAGTAGAAGGTCATGATAGAGTGTGGAATGCTGAGATTTTGGGTTTATACGAAGCTGCTAAATGGTCTGATGAAGATTTAGCTTGTAAGGGTTCAGATTTATGTGAGGTTGCTGAGGGAGAGGATAGGCAAGAAGATGAGTTTTTAGCAAAACTTGCAGAAGCTGAAATGCCATTGTATCCCACATGTGTGAATCATAGCAAGCTTTCAGCTACAGTTACACTGTTTCGGATTAAAACTCAGAATGGCTGGTCAGACAAGAGCTTCGACGATTTACTGGAAACTTTACCAAAAATGTTACCTGAAGACAATGTACTGCACAAATCAACATATGACGTAAAGAAGTTTCTGAAATCTTTTGATATGGGATATCAAAAGATTCATGCTTGTGTGAACGACTGCTGCCTGTTCAGAAAGAAGCTGAAGAAGGTTGATATTTGTCCAAAATGCAAGTCCTCGAGATGGAAGACCAACATGCACACTGGGGAAGTCAAGAAGGGTGTTCCACAGAAGGTTTTGAGGTACTTTCCAATAATCCCTCGTCTGAAAAGGATGTTCAGATCGGAGAAAGTGGCTGCGGATTTGAGATGGCATTTTAATAACAAGAGCAGCGACGGGAAATTACGCCATCCAGTAGACTCAGTGACATGGAAGTCAATGAATGACAAGTATCCTTCTTTCGCAGCTGAGCAGAGGAACTTGCGACTTGGGCTCTCTACTGATGGGTTTAACCCCTTCAACATGAAGAACAGACGATACAATAGTTGGCCTGTCTTGCTCGTTAATTATAACATGGCTCCTGACTTATGTATGAAGGAGGAAAACATCATGCTTAGTTTGTTGATTCCTGGACCGCACCAACCTGGTAATAGTATAGATGTTTACTTAGAACCTCTGATAGAAGATTTAAATCGTTTGTGGTCTAAAGGCGAGGTGACTTACGATGCATTTAGTAAAACAACTTTCACGTTGAGGGCGATGCTGCTTTGGACCATAAGTGATTTCCCAGCATATGGAAATCTTGCTGGTTGTAAAGTAAAGGGTAAGATGGGTTGTCCTATATGTGGGAAGCACACAGATAGTTTGTGGCTGAGTCATAGTAGGAAGTTTGTATATATATGCCACCGAAAAAGTTTACCTCCGTCACATAGATTTCGAGGAAAGAAGAGTTGGTTTGATGGTAAAGCAGAGCATGGAACAAAGGGAAGGATACTCACGGGTAGAAATATTTCCTTACTACTTAGAAACTACAAGAATGATTTTGGTAATAGAAAAGAGAATGGGAAGAAGAGATCTAGAGCTGCTTGTGACATACCATCTGATAACGAAGATGAATACAGTGAATCTGATGATGAAGAAGAAGACTTAGCAGAAAAAGATGAAGAGGAGTTAACTAGATGGAAGAAAAGATCATTATTCTCCACATTGCCTTATTGGGAGGTATGTATAGTTCTTATAGAGTTTCCATTGTCATCACTTGTATATAACGTTCAACTGATAACTCTATTTTATGCTTTGTATTGACAAGGAGCTATCGGTAAGAGATAACATAGACGTGATGCATGTGGAGAGAAACGTGGCTGCAAGCTTGATTGCCACATTGTTACATTGTGGCAATTCAAAGGATGGATTAAAAGCTAGAAAGGACCTCGAAACTCTTGGTATCAGGAAATATTTGCATCCAAAAGATCACGGTAAAAGGACACTACTTCCCGCAGGTCCTTGGTCTTTGTCAAAGTCAGAAAAGAAAATATTCTGTAAGTGGCTCTTTGATTATAAAGGTCCGGATGGCTATTGCTCTAACATATCTACTTGTGTATCATTAGACGAGTGTAAAGTGATGGGACTCAAATCTCATGATTACCACGTCTTGGTACAACAACTGCTACCAGTAGCTCTTAGAGGTTTACTACCTAAGGGTCCTAGAATAGCCATTTTCCGCCTGTGCGCATTCTTCAACGTTTTGTGCCAAAGAGTTATTGATATGGATCAACTCTAAGTAATGGAAACAGAAATTGTGGAGACTCTATGCATGTTTCCAGATGAAAAACAAGTATGTGACTCAAATGCAACAGACCCATATTCAGTTGCAGCAGCAGGTCAATGAATTACAAGATGCTCTTGCGAAACTGAATAGTACTGTAAGTCTGCAAATACATATCATTGGATTAATGGTCTAAGAAAATGGTAACTAATTACATTCCTTCTCATTTTCCAGCGTCAATTTTCGGAAGTTGGTGAACATTCAGCGCCAAGAGTAAGTGTTAATATATAATGAGTTTTGCTGAGGTTGCTCACTGAATGGCTAACAGATTCTAACTATTATTTACATTTGTAGAGTGTAAACCAAATACCGCAACCTAAGTGCATTCTATATGATTGGTCTGGCTCTAAATTTAAAGTAGCCGAGGGTTGTATTCTGTCTTTTGATCACATGGACTTCGTCAACAATGTACCATTGGGCCCTAATTCAGTGAAGGTGTTGGTTGAGACGGCTTTTCAAGATGATGCATTTCTTTGGAGACCTGCGGCAAATATGTTTAGTATTGGTCAAGCTGTAGGAGAAACTATTGCGTGGCCTCAGGATTGTGTTGAGGCAATTGAGCAGGAGTTAGGACCAGAAGACATTCCGCCTAAGGTAATGTTTTCTTAATCTGATTGATTGTACTTAGGATTTGATCTCTACGTTTTAGTGTTCTTAAATCTAGTAATATTTTCTATATTGGAATAATTTTGTTTAACAGAGCCCAAATATAACTTCCACTAACAAGTGCAAACTTCTACATTGGCTATCAAATGATGATAAACCTGTTGCTGAAGGCCGTTGGCAGACTCGTGATCCCAAAGCTTTGGTGAATGGCCTTCCTCTTGGACCAAATACCATTAAAGTTTTTGTCGATGCGGTTAATGAACCTGACACATTTCTTTGGCGGCCAACAGAAGAACTCTCAAATCTTCATGACTCTTTGAAGTCGTTTGTAGCATGGCCATTCAACAGAGTTTTAATCGAAGATTTAAGTACAGAGGCACCAGCTACAGCATCTCCTCGCATGCAGTCACAAGGACTCACTCCAGCAGCTCCTGTGAAGAGTTCAAAACCACTTACACAATCTCCTTCAAGTTCATCTCAGCAGGTAAATTTCAACGTTTTTTTACTTATTAAATATGTTAGCACTGATGCCTTTGGTGAACCTTGAATATTATTTATACTATGCAGCACACTTCTCCGAAACGGATTGTCAAGGAGGATCAGAAGTGCAGACTGCTGGACATTACCGGTCAGAATAGGGTTGTTGCAGAAGGACGCTGGTCTTCAAACAACCCAGAGCAGTTAGTGCATTTTGTTCCCTTGGGTCATAATGCAGTTCGTGTGTGGATTGATGTAGTCAAGGTTCCTGATGCGAAGGTTTGGAGGCCTAATTCTGCTATTGAGTGTATGGAGGATGCTATTGGTACCACTATAGCATGGCCTGAAGAAAAAGTTGTGATCATTTGATGTCGACTAAAGAACCTTATGATTTTCTACTTTCGTTGTTCTGGCAAATGCATGAGACTTGTGTTCTTTGTTTGGGATTTATGGGATTGGATCGTATCATGACAATGTTTGATATTTTCTATTCTAGAATACAATTTCAGCTTTATCACAGGTTACTTTCAAATTGTAACTTTATTTGAATATGCTGCATAAAAAACGGTTAATAGTAATCAGAAACCAAACAAAATAGCAGGCAGATGAAGTCATTGTATACAACTTAGTAGCACATAATAAGAGCTACAACTCAGATACAAATAGCTCAACACTGATGCTAAGATAACTAATCAAATGGCATTAACATAGAGCTACTAAAAATTAAATCATAGCAACAACAGATAGCTACGTTTACCGTACATATAGCATACAAAAAGTACTATTATATACTTAAATATTGCACTATATATGTGTTATTAGAAATTATAATATAGCACACGGCATATGCTATTACAGGATACCCTACGATAGCAGAAGCCCAGAAACGCTATCGTATATAGCCACCCTATTATAGCGTCTCATATTATAGCGTTCTTGAAAACGCTATAATAACCATATCATAGCGTTAATCGTATGCTATCAATACCCATATTTGTTGTAGTGATTGTTTTAGTTACCGCATAATCAATTTAATTTGGTCTTTTTGTTAATTAATTAAGATAAATTATATTTATTTACATTTTTGTTTTTGGGAAAGAACTGATAAGTAGTCTAAAAGGAAAATTGTAAGACCTTACTTAATATAATTACTTTGATAGATAATTTAATTGTGTACTATATATTAAATTTCCTTAACAAGTAATCCATTTTCAATAATACTCTTATCTATATACAAAATAACCTAAAATTTCAAATCTAAACTCCAAACTTCCAATACTAAACATATCATCTCTCCATCACTCTTGAATTAACTTGCCTCAACTTTATTGTTTCATGAATGATTTCGTAAATAAAACATTTGACTTTTATAAATTTTAATACTATGGAGTATTGATCTACCATTTTTCCATTGCTTGCTTTTTTACGACTGACTTTACCTCGTATAATTAACTTTTATTTTGCTCGGTCCAAACGTTTGAAGTGCCTTTAATATGTCTCCATCTTCATAGATAGTGATTCTCCACAATCTAGCCTGGCCAATATTGTAATATGAAACAAAATCCTTTTCATCCAACAAAATGAAAATGTTGCCACAAATCATAAAAAATCTGACCTTCTTTCCATTTATCATTAAAAATTTTAAACAATACATTAATTTAAAAATTATATGGGACTGTACTAAATGGTTATGTTAGACAATACTCCCTCTGTTCCATTAATCCATATTTTAGGATTTTCACACATATTAAGAAAACATATTAAAAACTGATTTTAATTGCAATATTTTTATTTTGTGATTAACAAATTTCTACAAATGTCAACCAATAATATTCAGTTTTTTTTTAAGTTTACAATTTGTCATTAATTAGTTATTAAAAATATATAGGAAAACTAAAAATTGTTCTTTTTGTGCAACTTTTTCTCTCTAGAAATTGGATTAATAAGGAATGGATGGAGTAGATTTTAGTGCGGAAAGCATATTGTGACTATTAAAATATACCTATTATTTGATGGCCTTAAAACATAATATAAATTTGTGGTTAAAGGTTCTTTAGTCTGCTTGTCCTCCAGAACTGATTTGGTCCCTCTCTTGATAATATGTTTAAACAAACACATAAACCTAAAAATAAAGTCATTTAACTAATCCTCAGAAAAGTTGAAACAATGTCTACATATAAAAAAACCAAGAGTAAATTTCGATTAAAAAGTAAATAAAAGAATTCAGACTAAAATTAAGTTAATCAATTTTTATAAGAATCTACCTTCTTGTATCTTGAGAAGACTTTAGCCGAACCTTTAATATCCATTGATTCCATTCCATGGCTTATGTATAATACAGTTCTGCTAGCTCCACTAAGCTATAAATCTACAAAAATAAAAATAATAAATAATATATCAAATTGTAATTTGGCCGTTAACAAATTTGGTTAAGAAAATGGGAAACAAAATTTTGATTAAAAAGTAAATAAAGGAATTCAGATTAAAATTTAGTTGATCAATTTTTTAAGAATCTACCTTTTTGTATCTTGAGAAGACTTTAGCTGAGCCTTTAATATTCATTGATTCCATTCCATGACTTCTATATAATACAGTTATGCTAGCTTCACTAAGCTATAAATCTACAAAAATAAAAATAATAAATAACATATCAAATTGTAATTTGGTCGTTAACAAATTTGGTTAAGAAAATGGGAAACAAAATTATTCTACAATTTGTACCTTGACAATTTGTAACTATTTTACCAAAAATAAAATGAGTATACATAACTATAAAAGTTGGAAAAGACATGGACATGTTTTTCACTCTTCTTCTCATCTGTGAAACACATAACACATGAAATATATCATGACTATAGAGAAAAAGAGTAAATATATCTTAATTAATTATAAGGACCCCTTGCTATACATCAAAGCTCTCTTTGGATCATCGAGGATTGAAGAAGAGTACCATCATAATCAAGAAACATGATGATCTGTTTTCCTCTTGGCACATCTCTTTTTAATGAATAGTGAAAACAATTTGTGACCCCCACTACATGATATTAAATATAAAATTCAATATATTTTCCATATAAGAAATAATCAAACTTAATGATTTAATTAATGCTATTTTAAATATGTCACTTACAATTGTCTAATGAAATAAATAGATAGAAAATCAGGAAAAGTCAACATATATGAAAATCTTATTTTATATATATGATTTGAACATGATAACAATTCTGAAATGCTCTTGACAAATCGATTATATGTTGATATGTATATTGATATGAAAGGAAAAGCTATTATTTATAATTAATGAGGTTCAATTACTAAGAGTGTAGAGAGATATGATATTATTGTGTAATTTATATGTTATTATATTATTTGTCATAATTTAATAGGATTTTAGGGGAGCTGACTAATTTTATTGCCTATTCAATTAATGAAAGAAAACATTATGTGATTTTAAAATCTGTAATAATTGAGGTTTATAAAATTACATAAAGGCATAATCATAATCAAGTATTTAAACTATTTCATTTCTCATCCAAGATATGATTTTTAATATGATATTTTCTTTTATTATAAAATAGTGTGTGTTTTTCACTTTAAAGGATGAAAGACAAATTTAATAAAATGTAAGACAAATGTGTAAAGTGTACCAACTGGATAAGAAAAGTATGATTATTTGGAATTAAGATTGATAGAATTTTGTTTAAAAAAATAATAAAAAATAAAATAGAAATAAAGGATGACAGGTGTCTCTATAAGAAAATGCCAAATGTCACAATCTATACTAATAAAAGTATAAAAGTAGAAGCTATAAGCTCCTAAAACTGTCTACATGAGATTTAAAACAACTAATAGGGATTAGACATGTCATTAATAAACATTTTTTAAAATTTCCAGGATTTTGTATATTCAGATTTCTTTTAATAACCAATCGGGATCAGACATCTCAATATTTAACATTTTTGAAATTATGTAAAATTTTTATATCAAAATACTTATAAATAAGTGAATGTACAACGTCCCACATTGGCTAACCATTATAAATAAAACTAATATGCTTTCAACTATAAATGAGCAGGAAGCTTGATTACAGTCCAAATTTTAAAATTTAAAAAGTTTAAAATTTTATAATTATTCAGATTTTTTTTTAATCCAATCGGGATCAGACATCTCAATATTTAACATTTTTAAAATTATCTAAAATTTCTATATCAAAATACTTATAAATAAGTGAATGTAGAACGTCCCACAAAGGCTAGAAATGTTTTAGACAATGGCTGAGAACCATTATAAATAAGACTAATATGCTAACTATGAATGAGCAGGAAGCTTGATTTACCAGCCGTCCAAATTTTAAAGTTTAAAATATTATAATTATTTATACTAATAAGTTGGAGCTATAAGCTCCTTATGACGTCTACATAGGGTTTTAAACAACCTATCGGGATTCGACATGTCACTGATTAACATATTTAAAATTTATAAGTTTTTTTCTATATTAAAATTATTAAAACGACCAATCAAAATCAAATATCTCGATATTTAACATTTTTGAAATTATGTAAAATTTTTATATTAAAAAACTTATAAATAAGTGTATGTACAACATCCTACATTGGCTATAAAATTTTTAGACAATGGCTGAGAACCAATATAAATAAGACTAATATGCTTCCTACTACGAATGAGCAGCAAACTTGAAGGATTGACGTCGCAAGACCCTTGATTTGATGTTGTTTGAGTTAATTTTTGAGGTTTAAAGAAAAAGGATCGACGACGAACACACTTTTTATTAGCTATACATGTGTTCATATTACTCTCTCTGCAAGTAATTTGCAATTTTATAGTATTAAGATTTTGGTTCAAGAAGTTTCAATGCATGTGGATGATCAACAGGTCAATTAAAACATAATGTGTACTCCACCACGATCTAGTGGTATCGTTGTAACACTTCAGGATCGAATCCACATGGACCAAACAATTACACTATTAAATTATGTAGATTAAATATAGCTAAGACAAAAGAGGAAGTTTTGTGAATAAAGTAACTAATCAAAAACGGAAAGTAAATAAGTTGGTTCTAAATCAAAAAGGAAATATTGGGCGCAGGGAATCAGTTAGGGGACATGACCACGAAATTAGATGATAAATTGGGATAGCATTAAACACCGTTCTTGAACTCAAATCTCAAATGTAAAACTAACCTACTGTCGCATCATTAGCTGTCTATGCAAGGAATTGATAAAACTCTAAACCGTCGTTTGAATCTAAACAATCCTAGCAAGCAATAAGTTCAAGTTTGATTATGTTCACAAGGTGCCCCAACTTCAACTCTCGTTGGCTAAGGATCACCTTGCTCACCTATGTTCTTTTCAAGCAATTCAACAACACTTTTGATGCCTAGATGAATTAAACCTAAGATCTTAATCTAGGTGATCAGTCTAGCTTAAGCATTAAGAACAAAAATAGATGAAGAACTCAACAGATCAATCCCAAATCTAATAAATCTAGCATCAATAAATCATAAAAACCCTTTCTGAAACCCTAAATCCAACAGTGAAACTACTCAGCCATAGAGAAACAGAAACAGCAAATCAATGATGAAGATAACATAATTGAATTGCAAAAGAATAGAAAAATAGGGTTTAGAAATCTTCTCCAAAGTGTCAAGAAGGACTAGAGATCTTCTCCCTTTGCTCTCAATACAAAATAGTCTTAGAAAATAATGCTTATGTCTCTAGAGGCCGTGCCTCTAACTTAAATATCAAAAGAAAACCCTAAAAGTCGGTTTAAAACAAATAAGGAAAAGTTGCGTCGTGGACGGGAATGGTCGATCTCGAAAGGATCAGTCGATCCGGAACGTTTTTTTGCTCTCACTCCATCTGCCTTCTAGCTCGATCAGTCTTCAACCAATTGGCTCCAGATGCATGTTTTCATCCCCAAAACGCTCAGATTCCTTCCAAAGTCACCTAGGACCTGTAAAGACTCACAAAAGACTAAAAGGACTCTAAAAGCACACTTGGACCTAGGAAAAGACTCAAAACAATCCTAAAAACTATGGTCAAAACCTATAAAATACAGACACATCAATTCCCTCGGACTTGAATCTTTGCTTGTCCTCAAGCAAGAACAAACAAAAACTCAAGAACAGAGAAAATGTTTGAAAGTGGAAACTCACATATTCTTGGGAACTTCTTCTTTGCACTCTTCATCACATCAAACTGAGAACTACTTTTTGTACTCTGCCCATGATTAGGATCAACACTCCCTACTCTGAACTCCACAGCCTTAGAGAACCTTCATTCTCCCCATCGTTGTCTCTCTACATCAGATTAGTAAAAAGGTGCGGTCTTACCATGGGAGTATCGATCATTGAACTTTTGACTCCTTCAACCTCTTATCGCCCAAGACCTCCTTCATATGCTCCCTTTTCTCTCTCTCTTTTCTCACTTCCAAAGGATTGATTTCTCCCTAATTTTCTAGGGTATCATTTTATTTTATTTATCAATCCTTTGCTCTTTTCCTTTTGGGACACGTTTCCATGAATTCTGAAAGATGCACGGGTTTACACACACCCCTTGGCTCACTTCTTTATTACCTATATCCTCTTTTTTTTTTTTTTTTATTGAGTATTGAAGGGAAGAGAGAGAGGAAGCATACTTTGTGAGGAGATGCATGTCTTGTATTGCTTAAGGGAGGAGTCTTGTCCGATGTATACCAAGCCCAAAGGTAAGAAATTAAATCCGGTTAAGTCAAAGCTAGAGACAATTTCTGGTTCAACCTATTGTTCTCCTTGGCGAGTGTCTTTTGGGGCGTGTTGAGACTGCTCATGTTCATTCCAAGCTTCATTCCAAATCAGAGGTACAAAAGTAATCATAATAGTGTTAGATTAAAGCAGAAATTCCTAAAATAGATCATAGCTTCCCATTTTTTTTTTTTTAGACACGACAAACTGACTCAAATAAAAGAAAAAATCAAAAGAAACAACCAAAGAAAACGACATTAGTAACTTGGAGACATCCCTCCCCCGGACTTACTTCACACTGTCCTAGTGTGAAAGCAAAGCCAAGAAAAGAATGAATCCGACAAAGAAAATAAGAAAAATGAAAAAGAAAAAGAAAGGAAATGAAACAAAAACCGGTGATCTCGCATCTGGTGTTGGAGTGGTGTTGGCAAGGGTGGTGATGGAATCGACCAAACTCAGGGTGGAATCGACCGATCTGCAATATTATTGAACTTGGGGATACCCACAGCAAACCAACGGGATCGGTCGATCTTTAAGGAGGATCGATCGATCCGAAGCTCCTGGAACAAATAATTTCGCATCTTCTGCGTTTGGAACCTGTTCCTGAAAACACTTAACACCAGACGTGATTTCACCGTAATAAATCCTAAAAACAAAAACAAAATCCTAAGAAAAATAAAAATTAAAGGGTAAGCCAGCACAAACCCCATGGGTTGCCTCCCATAAGCGCTTGTTTAAGGTCTATAGCTTGATCGCTCAGCACAAAATGTTAATCATGTGTATCAAAAGGCTGAGCCAATGGACCTTTAGTCATTCTCTTGTTAATGCAATAAACAATATGTGTCAAGTAACACACAATTATCCATGCAAAACAATAAAATTCACATCTAGGAAGTTTACTACAAATGTAGCATATACTTTGAAATATTCCTTGATGGTTGGATGCTCATGAGGATCAAAATGCATTTAATGAAAAAATAAAGTCAATTTCAGGTTCAAACGAGGTTTTCACAAAATAATTAACTTCATCACCATTAATTTCATAAAACACAATATCCTCATTCATATAATCCACCTGAGGGTCTTTTGTTTCATGCAAAATTGTACCAATATCAAGAACACACCCTAGGTAAGATTCTTCAAGTAGAGAGCTAGATACATCAGGCATTGAAAACTCAAACTCAAGATCATGAACATTCAAAGCACAATGATATTCAATATCAAAACATATTTCATGATAATCCCTAGCAAGTTTTTCTGCTCTTAAGATATCTAGACGTTGAGACTCACATATCAAATCATAGCATTCATCAATGAGCAATGGAGTATCCAAACTAGAAGTCACATCTTCAATGCATGGCATGTGAATATCCTCAAAATCATGAATTTCAAGGGTGGAAACGCATGTACCTTCTATTTGGCTTGGTGGAACCCAATATATTACCTCTTTGCAAGCATGAGCTTCCCTAATCTCTGTGAAAGTGGGCTCCCTCCCTTCAAGTACTGCTCGATGTGAGATGAGATTCAACCGGATCATTGCTGCTAAGTTTCTCCTTATCGTTGTTGGATGCTCCATGTAAAGCTCATCCAACTTAACTTTTTGATCTGGTGTAAGAACACACTCATCGAACGGTGGCTCCACATAAGGCTCATCTAGAATGTCTTCATCAAATATGATCTCCTCTTCTTGTAGCCAATCATCGCAATCCATGGCCCCAAAAATATTTTTCACTTTTTTTTAATTATCTACAAAAAAAAAAAAAATAATTAGTAAAAACAAAAATAAATCTTAGACTATTTTCAATTCTAAAATCTCAAAGGCAATCGTTTTGGTCCCCGGCAACGGCGCCAAATTGATCAACAGGTCAATTAAAACCTAATGTGTACTCCACCACGATCTAGTGGTATCGTTGTAACACTTCAGGATCGAATCCACAGGGACCAAACAATTACACTATGAAATTATGTAGATTAAATATAGCTAAGACAAAAGAGGAAGTTTTGTGAATAAAGTAACTAATCAAAAACGGAAAGTAAATAAGTTGGTTCTAAATCAAAAAGGAAATATTGGGCGCAGGGAATCAGTTAGGGGACATGACCACGAAATTAGATAATAAATTGGGATAGCATTAAACACCGTTCTTGAACTCAAATCTCAAATGTAAAACTAACCTACTGTCGCAGCATTAGCTATCTATGCAAGGAATTGATAAAACTCTAAACCGTCGTTTGAATCTAAACAATCCTAGCAAGCAATAAGTTCAAGTTTGATTATGTTCACAAGGTGCCCCAACTTCAACTGTCGTTGGCTAAGGATAACCTTGCTCACCTATGTTCTTTTCAAGCA
Organism: Camelina sativa; assembly: GCF_030686135.1. Taxonomy (NCBI): domain Eukaryota; kingdom Viridiplantae; phylum Streptophyta; class Magnoliopsida; order Brassicales; family Brassicaceae; genus Camelina; species Camelina sativa. The sequence continues at coordinate 38,644,393 of NC_141891.1, forward strand.
ATTCAACAACACTTTTGATGCCTAGATGAATTAAACCTAAGATCTTAATCTAGGTGATCAGTCAAGCTTAAGCATTAAGAACAACAATAGATGAAGAACTCAACAGATCAATCCCAAATCTAACAAATCTAGCATCAATAAATCATAAAAACCCTTTCTGAAACCCTAAACCCAACAGTGAAACTACTCAGCCATAGAGAAACAGAAACAGCAAATCAATGATGAAGATAATATAATTGAATTACAAAAGAATAGAAAAATAGGGTTTAGAAATCTTCTCCAAAGTGTCAAGAAGGATTAGAGATCTTCTCCCTTTGCTCTCAATATAAAATAGTCTCAGAAAATAATGCTTATGTCTCTGGAGGCCGTGCCTCTAACTTAAATATCAAAATAAAACCCTAAAAGTCGGTTTAAAACAAATAAGGAAAAGTTGCGTCGTGGACGGGAATGGTCGATCTCGAAAGGATCAGTCGATCCGGAACGTTTTTTTGCTCTCACTCCATCTGCTTTCTAGCTCGATCAGTCTTCAACCAATTGGCTCCAGATGCATGTTTTCATCCCCAAAACGCTCAGATTCCTTCCAAAGTCACCTAGGACCTGTAAAGACTCACAAAAGACTAAAAGGACTCTAAAAGCACACTTGGACCTAGGAAAAAGACTCAAAACAATCCTAAAAACTATGGTCAAAACCTATAAAATACTGACACATCAGTGGATCTAAAACCGATTAAGTATACAGGTGAAAATATCAATAATTGAGTGCATGTGGTGACTATGCTGATCCATAAAATTTTATGAGAAAATAGGCAATGATTTTGATCTTGGAGTTTGATGGGTTAACAAGTTATTAAGTGGAAGAATGTGAGAAAGCAGATGAGTAAGAGGAAGAAGAAGAGTATAACGAAGAATCAGACAGTAAAAGTAATAATGACAATTATCATAAAAATTTGACAATAAAAATGACGAGAAAGAATATGAAAAGTAAGAAAACAATGGAAAAAAACATGATTTCGTAGATGGTGGCTGTCAATTAAATATGAGAAAACAAGATTAATTTATGATTCAAAAAGTGTTTCGTTTGTCTGGCCGTATATGCAAGGTCACCAGTTCGAATGTCCGATCCGCCTCTCCTGGACGTCCATTTAAATCCATGATTCTTTTGATCAGATTTGATTTTTTAGCACAACTGTTTTTTATATTTTTTTTAAAAATTTTGGTGCATCAGATATAAAAGTTTGGCTGTAATAGTAATTTTAATTTTTCTACAAGATAATATTTATAACTGTCATTAATCATATATAATTTTCACCAAAATATATCAAATAAACTCACACGTGAGTAAAAGTTAGACTAAACCTTCTCGTATATTCTCACAAAAAAAGAAAGAAAAAAAAAGTTATATATTATATATCTCTTTTTTTGTTTCTCGCCTCTCATCATCCTCCCACACTAATTTTAGAGAGCCCTAAAATTTTGAAGAAATCAACAATGGTTAGTGAAAAACTCTAGCTTGATTTTTGAAGCTATATATATTTTCGTTATTTTTCTTCTGTCAGCTATTTCATTCAATATTGTTTGATTCGTATTTATTAGCCTCTTTTGTCTCCACTGATGAAAATATTAGCAATTTGTTATAGGTTTGATAAGATTCTTGGAAAGTCTCACAAGGCCAAGAGATTCGTTTTCATGATTAATCTAGTATTTCTTGGTTAACTATACGAATCTATCTGTTTGTTTCTTTGGTGTTTCTGTTTTGTTTTAATGAGTCTATAGTTGCTTAACATGGTCATCTAATCATCTTGGATTGATAAGGATAGAAACCAGTTAGTTCTAGATTCTTTTAAAGTATATAGACTACTAACCTAGGTGCAAAGAAAGATTAACTTTTAAGAAAGGCTCTTTTGAGGACTTAACGACGTATCAAGCGGAACAAGACACAATTTGTTGTAACTATCTCATGATCCCGATTAAGTTCAAAGAGAGTTCTAGTCTTGTCTTACTCTTTTTGTTTTCATTAAAAACAGATGATATGATATAAAGAGAGTTGCTTCCAACAGAATCAGTATTGTATTATATTAGTTACTAAATCTTTAAAAGTGTTGCAGTTCAACAAGAATTGATTATTTCAAATCTAAACAGAAAGAAGAAAAACATCTCTTAAAATTCCCTAAGAACATTGGATCCGTACACCAAACAGCATAGTTGTTCTCCTCTGTTTTGGTTTCTTCATCTTTTAACTTAGAGCTCACGATTTTTTCTGTTTTCATTATTCCTTCCTCTCAACTATCATGAACCGTTATGTTTACTTCCTCAGGAACCATGAAAAAAATCTCTTAAAATTCCAAACAGCATAGTTGTTCTCCTCTGATTTGGGTTCTTCATCTTCTAACTTTGAGCTAAAGAAATGATGAAGATAATATAATTGAATTACAAAAGAATAGAAAAATAGGGTTTAGAAATCTTCTCCAAAGTGTCAAGAAGGATTAGAGATCTTCTCCCTTTGCTCTCAATATAAAATAGTCTCAGAAAATAATGCTTATGTCTCTGGAGGCCGTGCCTCTAACTTAAATATCAAAATAAAACCCTAAAAGTCGGTTTAAAACAAATAAGGAAAAGTTGCGTCGTGGACGGGAATGGTCGATCTCGAAAGGATCAGTCGATCCGGAACGTTTTTTTGCTCTCACTCCATCTGCTTTCTAGCTCGATCAGTCTTCAACCAATTGGCTCCAGATGCATGTTTTCATCCCCAAAACGCTCAGATTCCTTCCAAAGTCACCTAGGACCTGTAAAGACTCACAAAAGACTAAAAGGACTCTAAAAGCACACTTGGACCTAGGAAAAAGACTCAAAACAATCCTAAAAACTATGGTCAAAACCTATAAAATACTGACACATCAGTGGATCTAAAACCGATTAAGTATACAGGTGAAAATATCAATAATTGAGTGCATGTGGTGACTATGCTGATCCATAAAATTTTATGAGAAAATAGGCAATGATTTTGATCTTGGAGTTTGATGGGTTAACAAGTTATTAAGTGGAAGAATGTGAGAAAGCAGATGAGTAAGAGGAAGAAGAAGAGTATAACGAAGAATCAGACAGTAAAAGTAATAATGACAATTATCATAAAAATTTGACAATAAAAATGACGAGAAAGAATATGAAAAGTAAGAAAACAATGGAAAAAAACATGATTTCGTAGATGGTGGCTGTCAATTAAATATGAGAAAACAAGATTAATTTATGATTCAAAAAGTGTTTCGTTTGTCTGGCCGTATATGCAAGGTCACCAGTTCGAATGTCCGATCCGCCTCTCCTGGACGTCCATTTAAATCCATGATTCTTTTGATCAGATTTGATTTTTTAGCACAACTGTTTTTTATATTTTTTTTAAAAATTTTGGTGCATCAGATATAAAAGTTTGGCTGTAATAGTAATTTTAATTTTTCTACAAGATAATATTTATAACTGTCATTAATCATATATAATTTTCACCAAAATATATCAAATAAACTCACACGTGAGTAAAAGTTAGACTAAACCTTCTCGTATATTCTCACAAAAAAAGAAAGAAAAAAAAAGTTATATATTATATATCTCTTTTTTTGTTTCTCGCCTCTCATCATCCTCCCACACTAATTTTAGAGAGCCCTAAAATTTTGAAGAAATCAACAATGGTTAGTGAAAAACTCTAGCTTGATTTTTGAAGCTATATATATTTTCGTTATTTTTCTTCTGTCAGCTATTTCATTCAATATTGTTTGATTCGTATTTATTAGCCTCTTTTGTCTCCACTGATGAAAATATTAGCAATTTGTTATAGGTTTGATAAGATTCTTGGAAAGTCTCACAAGGCCAAGAGATTCGTTTTCATGATTAATCTAGTATTTCTTGGTTAACTATACGAATCTATCTGTTTGTTTCTTTGGTGTTTCTGTTTTGTTTTAATGAGTCTATAGTTGCTTAACATGGTCATCTAATCATCTTGGATTGATAAGGATAGAAACCAGTTAGTTCTAGATTCTTTTAAAGTATATAGACTACTAACCTAGGTGCAAAGAAAGATTAACTTTTAAGAAAGGCTCTTTTGAGGACTTAACGACGTATCAAGCGGAACAAGACACAATTTGTTGTAACTATCTCATGATCCCGATTAAGTTCAAAGAGAGTTCTAGTCTTGTCTTACTCTTTTTGTTTTCATTAAAAACAGATGATATGATATAAAGAGAGTTGCTTCCAACAGAATCAGTATTGTATTATATTAGTTACTAAATCTTTAAAAGTGTTGCAGTTCAACAAGAATTGATTATTTCAAATCTAAACAGAAAGAAGAAAAACATCTCTTAAAATTCCCTAAGAACATTGGATCCGTACACCAAACAGCATAGTTGTTCTCCTCTGTTTTGGTTTCTTCATCTTTTAACTTAGAGCTCACGATTTTTTCTGTTTTCATTATTCCTTCCTCTCAACTATCATGAACCGTTATGTTTACTTCCTCAGGAACCATGAAAAAAATCTCTTAAAATTCCAAACAGCATAGTTGTTCTCCTCTGATTTGGGTTCTTCATCTTCTAACTTTGAGCTAAAGAAATGATGAAGATAATATAATTGAATTACAAAAGAATAGAAAAATAGGGTTTAGAAATCTTCTCCAAAGTGTCAAGAAGGATTAGAGATCTTCTCCCTTTGCTCTCAATATAAAATAGTCTCAGAAAATAATGCTTATGTCTCTGGAGGCCGTGCCTCTAACTTAAATATCAAAATAAAACCCTAAAAGTCGGTTTAAAACAAATAAGGAAAAGTTGCGTCGTGGACGGGAATGGTCGATCTCGAAAGGATCAGTCGATCCGGAACGTTTTTTTGCTCTCACTCCATCTGCTTTCTAGCTCGATCAGTCTTCAACCAATTGGCTCCAGATGCATGTTTTCATCCCCAAAACGCTCAGATTCCTTCCAAAGTCACCTAGGACCTGTAAAGACTCACAAAAGACTAAAAGGACTCTAAAAGCACACTTGGACCTAGGAAAAAGACTCAAAACAATCCTAAAAACTATGGTCAAAACCTATAAAATACTGACACATCAGTGGATCTAAAACCGATTAAGTATACAGGTGAAAATATCAATAATTGAGTGCATGTGGTGACTATGCTGATCCATAAAATTTTATGAGAAAATAGGCAATGATTTTGATCTTGGAGTTTGATGGGTTAACAAGTTATTAAGTGGAAGAATGTGAGAAAGCAGATGAGTAAGAGGAAGAAGAAGAGTATAACGAAGAATCAGACAGTAAAAGTAATAATGACAATTATCATAAAAATTTGACAATAAAAATGACGAGAAAGAATATGAAAAGTAAGAAAACAATGGAAAAAAACATGATTTCGTAGATGGTGGCTGTCAATTAAATATGAGAAAACAAGATTAATTTATGATTCAAAAAGTGTTTCGTTTGTCTGGCCGTATATGCAAGGTCACCAGTTCGAATGTCCGATCCGCCTCTCCTGGACGTCCATTTAAATCCATGATTCTTTTGATCAGATTTGATTTTTTAGCACAACTGTTTTTTATATTTTTTTAAAAAATTTTGGTGCATCAGATATAAAAGTTTGGCTGTAATAGTAATTTTAATTTTTCTACAAGATAATATTTATAACTGTCATTAATCATATATAATTTTCACCAAAATATATCAAATAAACTCACACGTGAGTAAAAGTTAGACTAAACCTTCTCGTATATTCTCACAAAAAAAGAAAGAAAAAAAAAGTTATATATTATATATCTCTTTTTTTGTTTCTCGCCTCTCATCATCCTCCCACACTAATTTTAGAGAGCCCTAAAATTTTGAAGAAATCAACAATGGTTAGTGAAAAACTCTAGCTTGATTTTTGAAGCTATATATATTTTCGTTATTTTTCTTCTGTCAGCTATTTCATTCAATATTGTTTGATTCGTATTTATTAGCCTCTTTTGTCTCCACTGATGAAAATATTAGCAATTTGTTATAGGTTTGATAAGATTCTTGGAAAGTCTCACAAGGCCAAGAGATTCGTTTTCATGATTAATCTAGTATTTCTTGGTTAACTATACGAATCTATCTGTTTGTTTCTTTGGTGTTTCTGTTTTGTTTTAATGAGTCTATAGTTGCTTAACATGGTCATCTAATCATCTTGGATTGATAAGGATAGAAACCAGTTAGTTCTAGATTCTTTTAAAGTATATAGACTACTAACCTAGGTGCAAAGAAAGATTAACTTTTAAGAAAGGCTCTTTTGAGGACTTAACGACGTATCAAGCGGAACAAGACACAATTTGTTGTAACTATCTCATGATCCCGATTAAGTTCAAAGAGAGTTCTAGTCTTGTCTTACTCTTTTTGTTTTCATTAAAAACAGATGATATGATATAAAGAGAGTTGCTTCCAACAGAATCAGTATTGTATTATATTAGTTACTAAATCTTTAAAAGTGTTGCAGTTCAACAAGAATTGATTATTTCAAATCTAAACAGAAAGAAGAAAAACATCTCTTAAAATTCCCTAAGAACATTGGATCCGTACACCAAACAGCATAGTTGTTCTCCTCTGTTTTGGTTTCTTCATCTTTTAACTTAGAGCTCACGATTTTTTCTGTTTTCATTATTCCTTCCTCTCAACTATCATGAACCGTTATGTTTACTTCCTCAGGAACCATGAAAAAAATCTCTTAAAATTCCAAACAGCATAGTTGTTCTCCTCTGATTTGGGTTCTTCATCTTCTAACTTTGAGCTAAAGAAATGATGAAGATAATATAATTGAATTACAAAAGAATAGAAAAATAGGGTTTAGAAATCTTCTCCAAAGTGTCAAGAAGGATTAGAGATCTTCTCCCTTTGCTCTCAATATAAAATAGTCTCAGAAAATAATGCTTATGTCTCTGGAGGCCGTGCCTCTAACTTAAATATCAAAATAAAACCCTAAAAGTCGGTTTAAAACAAATAAGGAAAAGTTGCGTCGTGGACGGGAATGGTCGATCTCGAAAGGATCAGTCGATCCGGAACGTTTTTTTGCTCTCACTCCATCTGCTTTCTAGCTCGATCAGTCTTCAACCAATTGGCTCCAGATGCATGTTTTCATCCCCAAAACGCTCAGATTCCTTCCAAAGTCACCTAGGACCTGTAAAGACTCACAAAAGACTAAAAGGACTCTAAAAGCACACTTGGACCTAGGAAAAAGACTCAAAACAATCCTAAAAACTATGGTCAAAACCTATAAAATACTGACACATCAGTGGATCTAAAACCGATTAAGTATACAGGTGAAAATATCAATAATTGAGTGCATGTGGTGACTATGCTGATCCATAAAATTTTATGAGAAAATAGGCAATGATTTTGATCTTGGAGTTTGATGGGTTAACAAGTTATTAAGTGGAAGAATGTGAGAAAGCAGATGAGTAAGAGGAAGAAGAAGAGTATAACGAAGAATCAGACAGTAAAAGTAATAATGACAATTATCATAAAAATTTGACAATAAAAATGACGAGAAAGAATATGAAAAGTAAGAAAACAATGGAAAAAAACATGATTTCGTAGATGGTGGCTGTCAATTAAATATGAGAAAACAAGATTAATTTATGATTCAAAAAGTGTTTCGTTTGTCTGGCCGTATATGCAAGGTCACCAGTTCGAATGTCCGATCCGCCTCTCCTTGACGTCCATTTAAATCCATGATTCTTTTGATCAGATTTGATTTTTTAGCACAACTGTTTTTTATATTTTTTTTAAAAATTTTGGTGCATCAGATATAAAAGTTTGGCTGTAATAGTAATTTTAATTTTTCTACAAGATAATATTTATAACTGTCATTAATCATATATAATTTTCACCAAAATATATCAAATAAACTCACACGTGAGTAAAAGTTAGACTAAACCTTCTCGTATATTCTCACAAAAAAAGAAAGAAAAAAAAAGTTATATATTATATATCTCTTTTTTTGTTTCTCGCCTCTCATCATCCTCCCACACTAATTTTAGAGAGCCCTAAAATTTTGAAGAAATCAACAATGGTTAGTGAAAAACTCTAGCTTGATTTTTGAAGCTATATATATTTTCGTTATTTTTCTTCTGTCAGCTATTTCATTCAATATTGTTTGATTCGTATTTATTAGCCTCTTTTGTCTCCACTGATGAAAATATTAGCAATTTGTTATAGGTTTGATAAGATTCTTGGAAAGTCTCACAAGGCCAAGAGATTCGTTTTCATGATTAATCTAGTATTTCTTGGTTAACTATACGAATCTATCTGTTTGTTTCTTTGGTGTTTCTGTTTTGTTTTAATGAGTCTATAGTTGCTTAACATGGTCATCTAATCATCTTGGATTGATAAGGATAGAAACCAGTTAGTTCTAGATTCTTTTAAAGTATATAGACTACTAACCTAGGTGCAAAGAAAGATTAACTTTTAAGAAAGGCTCTTTTGAGGACTTAACGACGTATCAAGCGGAACAAGACACAATTTGTTGTAACTATCTCATGATCCCGATTAAGTTCAAAGAGAGTTCTAGTCTTGTCTTACTCTTTTTGTTTTCATTAAAAACAGATGATATGATATAAAGAGAGTTGCTTCCAACAGAATCAGTATTGTATTATATTAGTTACTAAATCTTTAAAAGTGTTGCAGTTCAACAAGAATTGATTATTTCAAATCTAAACAGAAAGAAGAAAAACATCTCTTAAAATTCCCTAAGAACATTGGATCCGTACACCAAACAGCATAGTTGTTCTCCTCTGTTTTGGTTTCTTCATCTTTTAACTTAGAGCTCACGATTTTTTCTGTTTTCATTATTCCTTCCTCTCAACTATCATGAACCGTTATGTTTACTTCCTCAGGAACCATGAAAAAAATCTCTTAAAATTCCAAACAGCATAGTTGTTCTCCTCTGATTTGGGTTCTTCATCTTCTAACTTTGAGCTAAAGAGGTTTCCTGTCTTCATTTCTTCACCAGAACTCTCCTGAGCCGTCTTACTGACTTCCTCAGGAACCATGAAACCGTTGCCTGAAAAGTAATGAACATCGATCATCTTGAAGTTCTTGCTTTGGCCTTCTAATGTCTTGGCATCGCTCGGGACATCGCAATCGTAAAAGACGATAATATCCTTCTCCTTGAGATTCTTCTCCTTGACGAATGCATTCAATCCTCTGGTGAAGACAATGCTCTGGCTACTTTTCCAGAAAGAATACTTAAACTTCCATTGTCTCATTGTTCTGTCGTCAAACACAATCTCCACATCTTCCACAGCTCCTCCAATCTCGCTGTAGTGACCCTCACCGGGAATAGAAATCTTAAAATAAAGGATCGGGGAAATAGCCTGGAAAGGAGCTAAGAAAGAAGAAGAAGGAAAACAAAGGGGAATGGCCGAGAAAAGCCCGAGAAAATATTCATAAGTCGAGGAATGGCCGAGCCATGACCGGAGTAACCGGATGCACGACCGAGACCCTAAGACCGATCAGGAGTCGAGAAAACTCGTCGAGAAAATTCGTCGGGAAGGTCGAGAAAATTCGTCGAGGAAGTTACCGAGTACTCGAGAGAATTGTCGAGGCTCGAGGAAGTTGCCGAGTACTCGAGAAAATCGTCGAGGCTCGAGGAAATTACCGAGTGTCGGAGGGAATGTCGAGTACCCGAGGGGAATTGCCGAGTACTCGAGAAAATTGTCGAGGCTCGAGGAAATTACCGAGTGTCGGAGGGAATGTCGAGTACCCGAGGGGAATTGCCGAGTACCCGAGAGGAGTTGCCGAGTACTCGAGAAAATTGTTGAGAGCCCAAGGAATTGCCGATGACCCGAGAAAGAATGTCGAGATGTCCGAGACACGTAGTCGAAGGTGCCGGACGAAGGATCGAGTATTTGGGAGAGAATTTATTTTTCTCAAATCTTGACCAATGAGGATTAAGCAAAGTGGGAGGATTATTTTATTTAAAGTGGGATTAGTGGAGGAATTAAAAATTCCAAGTGATTAAGGGAGATAGTGGAGGATCAACTTAATCAAGCTGATTAAGGGGATATGGCGGAGTCTTATTGGCTAAGAGGTAAGATTAAGACTTGATTAAGAGGCATGCACTAATAAGAAGTTTTACATGCACTAATGGAGGAGTTTTCATGCACTAATACAAGGGGGATTAGTGGCTTAATGGCGAGCTCTCATTGGAGGTGAGATTCACGCAGCACATGCAAGGGGTGTAAGTGACACTTGTCGAAGAGCATTAAGGGAGAAGCCTCAAAGTTTTGCCTATAAATACAAGGCAAACGACCTCATTTGGGTGTTTAGCATAAAAGCACTCGAAAAACTCTTAAGTTATTTCGAGAGAGAAATAAGAGGGGATCATTGAGAGAGATAGAGATCATCGACATTGTGTCGAAAGGATTGTGGAGAGAGAGGTCGTGAGCGATCGAGAAAAAGATCGGGGGAGAAGCGTTGGTGCCAAGGGTTGGTTGCGGATCGAGGTGATCAAGGGAAGAAGCTGTCTGATCGTGTGGTGCAGTGAAGTCCGAGGGAAAAACCGTTGACGCGCAAAAGGTGAGTCTGTGGTAAGCATGTAGAGTCAATGCATGTTGTTTTGGTTGAAGTTATTGCATGCGTGATCAAACTCGGAGGAGTTGAGATATAACAAGTCTGCTTGAAAGTGAGTTCATGCATGACTTATTTGGTGAAGCGGTTTGCATCATAAGGCATGATCTTGGTTAAAGATGGTTGCATGCAAATTTTGGGCTTAAGGGTTTAAGCGACCTATTCGGTTGGCTTTCATGCATGACTGGCTTAAGGGATTTAAGCGGTTAAAGTAATTGGACCTACATGCACCAATTTGGGCTTAAGAATTTAAAGAAGGAGAAAGTGGATGGGTTGCATGCGTAAAAAGACTTGTTGCATTTTTATGCTTAAGTCGCTTAAATGGGTTGCATGCGCGGAAAATAATCTTAAGTTGCTTGAAATATATATTTTCTTGCTTCTTGTTGATTAATTGTGTGGTGTTCTTGCTTGACTTCTTGCTATGGTGCTCGAGTCATCAAGACGTGGATTATGGTGGAGTGGTATAGTCTAGCTTGGCCTCTTGAATTTCGTTTCTTGAGTCTTTAGCTAGAGTAGTGGGTCGATTTTCTGTTCCAGATGGGGGTGTCACGCGTGGGTTCCCAACGGCCACTCACGCGGGGACATAGTTACGGTTGGCTAGCTACCATCGTAACCGCTACATGACGATGTAGCTATTTGTGGGTTTTATGCCGGAGAACTTTGTGGTCTCGGCATGAAGAAGGTGATGGAACGGAACAGATTTTTCGACAGGGCCCTAGGTGTAAAGAGTCTAGAGTATTGAGTGTTTCGTATTTATGTCTAGTCGTCTTTGCATGTTGCATGTTGCGTGTTATGGTGAAGACTAAGCGTTTTATGCTGGACGTCTTAGAAAGTTGTGTGATGCCTAAGAGTCTTGGAATTAGACGTCTTAGTAAGTTGCGTGTGGGAGACGCGAGTTTAAGACCCAAGTGGTTTTCTCTTGTGGCTTAAGAATTGTTTTCCTCTGCTGGAGGCAGGATGGAATTGTTTGAGAAAGATCGTGATGATCTAATCTCTGTTGCGTGGTTATTGGTAGTAGACTGAAAGCTTCCGCTATAGCTTTTGTTGCGTTGCTTTGATGTTTCGCTAGCTTTGTGGCTTGCTAGCTTTCTTTGGTTGCCGGGGTAGTCGGCTTGGGAAAGGAAGAAGTATCCTGTCTAGGATAAAAGGGGGGTACCCGGACTCACTGAGTAATCCTAGATTACTCATGACTCTTTGTTGTTGGTCTTGCAGGGAAGCTTAAGTGAGTCTAGAGCCGGAGCAAACGTTAGGGTACCGGATAGGGTTTTCTGGTGTTTCTTGTAAAACCCTATATTTTCAAATAAGTGTAAAGTTTTCCGACTACTTATATATATTACTTTGATGATTTATTTTCGAGGAAATATTTTATTAAAGTGATATATTCGGTTTTCAGGAAAGCATGGCAAGTTGCAAATGATACTCGGCCTTGTCCGGGCCAACACAACGCACCAGGCCGCGAGGGTTGAAAAGCCTAAGTAACCTCGGTTGCGGGTGGGATTGTGCTAGGGAGGACCGGTCGGGAAGTCTGCAGCTTCCGTCCCTCGGCCGGATCACCTCGGCACAGTTCCGCATGTGGCGTCCCGTGGCTGCCTGATGGCCTTAGTGGTCATAGAGCGGTTCGGGGGCGTTACACTCGCCCTCTTCTAATTTCTCGTTTATGCAAGGCATATACTTCACTGCGTACTTCTTAGGTATCACAAGCCTATTCACTTTCCCTACATCGCTCGGTGTCAACACCTTCTGAAAAAGCTGCGTGCAAGAGAAGCACTTGTCCGATTCTTGATCTGCTTCTCCTCTGACTTGTTTTGATCCACCGACGTTGATACGCGCCACCATCTGAGGTCGGAGTTTGAGAAAGTCTCTGAACTTGTGCTGGTAAGAACCGTCTCTGATCATGTTTAACACAGCTTCTAATTCGTAGGTATCTTGGAATTCCCGTTCGTGGACAGTGAGGTCAGACCAAGGGAAGTTCCGGTGCGAGTTGGCATCGAAACTCGGGAGTTTGATGGATGCGCTATCGTAAGCGGTGGCGGCTTCAGCAGCGGATTTGAAAGTTCCAAGCCAAATCCTTTTGTTGTCTGCGCAGATCTGAGCCCCCCAGTGACCGTTCTGCTGCTGAACCACTCCTTTGTACTTGAGATTGCCTGGAACGGTAACCGTCTTTGTCGCAGACGCAACCACTAGGGCTTTTTCTGGTTCCTCATTAAATCTCATGCGTTTCGTAAGAGGCAAGAAAGTCTCGGTCTCTGTCATTGCGTCGTCGTTAATTGAAAATATTAGAGAGAAATCAGAAGCGAAACAAAACGATGAAGAAACAATGAGGAACAGAGAGTAAATCTTGGGCGAATCAATGTTATGTTTGATAGTGTCGTTGTTGTTGAGTATTTATCAGGTTCAAATTTTCCATTTTTATTTGTTGTTTTCTATAAACTAACATCTAGCGAAATTATGGAAAATATGGAATTAGAAATTTTCCATTTGTAGTCGTTTTATTAACTTTTTGATATATCTAATTGTGCAAAAGAAAAGGAAATACTTGAGACTAAGAGCGGCAAGAAAATCATCAAGTAAATTAGGGTTTTGATGTTTACCCTAATTTAATCATTAACAAATCTATTCAGATTGCTATTATTATACTGAAAGAAGACGGGGGGTGTATTCAAATAATGATTTTGGAGAATTTGATGGGATTTAGGAAATTTAGAATTTTGATAGATTTTAGGGAAGTTCATATGATTTTCTGTAAAATTCTTTCAAATCCCACCTAAAACCATGAGATTTGGATTTCTGTATTTTTGACTAAACACATCCTCCAGAATCCTCTAGAATCCTAAAGATTATTAAAATCCTAATCTACAAAACTGTTTTGAATAACAGTGAATTTTAAAGTAGATTTTTAAATCATCAGTTCAATAACAAGGGATTTTAATGGATTTTAAAGTAGATTTTTAAATCATCAGTTCAATAACAGTGGATTTTAATAGAGTTTTTAAAATCCATGATTGAATAACATAGAATTTGTAAATTTCACACAAATCACTTAAAATGTCAAGTTGAATACACCCCCCCCCCCCCCCCCCGAAGAAAAATCTCTACTAAGAACATGTGATTACACCAAACAGCATAAAACTTCCTTTGTTCTCCTATGTTTCTGTTTCTTCATCTTTTTACTTGGAGCTCACGAATTTTTCTGTTTTCATTGTTCCTTCCTTTGAACTATCATAAACCCTTATGTTTATTTATCCAAAATTGTTTTATATTAATTACTAGTAGTCACTCCGTGCTACCAACAAATTTAGTTTACATTGTTTTTGTTTATAAATATTATGAAAATTACAAAAATGAGAGTTAGTACAAAATATGAGATTGATGAGATGGAACAGAAAAGTTAATAAAAAATTTGTCAGGTTTATAAAAATACATTATTGTGAATTAATAACTAAAATTGTCTATTGTTTTAAATATATTCAAGAGTTATATATTATAAATCTATGAACGGGCATCTTAGATAATCAAATCATGAATTTAAATATACATTCATTTCTCTCATTAAACAGAAATATATGCAGTTATCTCTTTATCAAAAAAATATATTCAATTCTCATTTAGTGATTTAGAAATTATATTATTAAAATATACTTTAGTTTATTTTAAATGGATTTTAAATGAAATAAAATAATGTAATATCAAGATCATGTGAATTATTTATATTAAAGTGTGGAAATAAAACAGCCAATTATTACTCGACATTATCCTATACAACCCAAATATTATAATATTATATCCTTAAACTATTTAATCATCAAATTATTTGTTAAGCGAAAAATATATTATGTAAATTCAATTGAATAAATTTATTACGCTAAAAATTAAAAGAAACAAAATGATACTTGTGAAAGAAAAGAGCATCAAATGACAATCTTTTAGAGCTTTCCAAAGAAAACTTTACTTTATTATTAGATGACATAATATAATAAGGTTTCTTTCAACTCTTACTCTAAGAATCTGGCGCCCTACATCATTATATATAAAAATTCTTTTAAAATCAAATTGTAGCACCAGCGATCCAAATTTTGGGAATTTGGTGAGAATGTGTTACCGGTTCGATTCTAATTCTCCGGTTTGGATGTTTGGTTTTGGGTGTTGAAATTAAAGCAGAACAAAGCTAAATAGGATCTGAAAGGTACTCGTCGTTTTCTCTTATTAAACTCTGAATGCTTCTTTGTCTCTTAAATAGACCAAAGAGCTTAAACAAACTAGATCCTAAAAGAACTGCAACTACTAGTACTTACTTCCTACAAACCAGGAAATCAAGACTTATTCAATTGACTGAATCAAACTTAAACTAAAACACATAAAACAACAACTTATTGTTTCATTGGGAAAGCCCTAAACTTGACTTTAATTGGGAAAAAATCAACTTCTCTTTCTTTCTCAGCCGTTTCTCGTTTCATAGAGAAAAAGAAAGAGAGAAAAGCTTTCAGTGAGTTCTTGTGAGTTTCCTTGCTTGTTCTTGAGAGATCTGTGCTTGGGGAGTGAGATCTGAGGCTAAGGACGTGGAGGGAGCTTGCTGTGGAGGTTTCTGGTTGTGGGTTGGTCGATTTCCTCATTGATTGGCAAATGTGAGTGCATGACCACGGCTTATCTAAGCTGAGATCTTTGTTTCTGTGAATTGTGTGTTATGTGGTTGTTTATGAGATTTTCGTGACTCCTGAGGCTTGGATTCGTTCATGGGATCGTATGGGACGGAAAGGAGAAGCTTGGAGGCGAGTTTCAGAGGTTCTGTTTGAAGGAAATCGATGCTCGACATCGGTGTCGGTCGACGCCAACGCGAGGACGACTCAGAGGCTTAGCGAGTGTCGGTTGACACCATGTCGAGGTGTCGGTCGACACTGTTAGGGGTTTAGGAGTGTCGAGCAGGTGTCGGTCGACACCAGTTGTGGTGTCGGTCGACACCAGATGACCAGTGTCGATCGACACCACCTGGTGTCGGTCGACACCCTTTTGCAGAAACCGGTTTATGTTGTGTTGCTTGGTGCATGTTCCTGGTTTGTTTTATAGTTATTGTTTGTGGCATCAGAGATCTCATTGCTTGTGTGTATAGCCCAGTAGATGGGAGAATTGCCTCACTAAGTATTTCTGGTAATACTTACGCCTCTCTTTTGTGTTGTGGCGCAGGTAAAGGCAAAATGTGATCGTGGAATCAAGGCTATGAAGAGGAGGATATTCTAGAGACTCGGTTGTTTGCTCTGTTTCTGTGTTAGGATGCTAGAGTGGAACTTAGTGGTCTAGAACGATTGTTAGGACTGCTGGTTTATGATTTGTTTATGTGATGGATTGTTGTTGGATTGATATCATGTTCTTTCTTAATTATTATTGGTTATTGGACTATGAATGTTATCCGCTGTTGTTAGTGATTGGGGTAGGTTGCTAGTGAGTATAGGATCACTAGATAATATGATATATATATATAAAATGGGTCGGGTCGTTTCAGTTTGGTATCAGAGCCCATACGGTTCTAGGTACGGGTTCGTTGTGTGCTTTGTGTTGGATGTTGGATTGTATGCTTGTGTGTGGCATGGGGTCCTAGAACATCCTCTTCGAGCCTACTTTGTGATTCCACGGTAAGTTGTGTTCCTTGTGTAGCTAGTAGTCGTTTTGTTTGCTTAGCCTTCTGTTCTTGGTGTACATATGGTTAGAGGTGAGGATGTTGTTGGTCGCCGGCGTGGTCGTGGTCGTGGTCATGGGCATGGTCAGGGACGGGGTCAGGTTCCCGAGGCCAGTGAGAGTGTGACCCAGAGCATGGCCAGTGAGGAGGTGGCAGAGTCACAGGTTCATCCTATAGTGTTTGGAGACCAGGCTGGTTTGGGTGGCGGCAGGGCTGATAGGCCCGGTGTCGGTCATGATGTTGCCCCGGGAGTGGGGGTTGCAGCGGAGGGTGCTCCAGGTAGGAAGGATGTCCTGATGGGCTTGCTAGCTTAAGTGTTGGAGCGACTTCAAGTAGATGTGCCGCCAGAGGTTGGTGGGCAGGTTCCAGCAGTGCCGCCATAGGTTGGTAGGCAGGTTCCAGTGGTGCCGCCAGTGGTTGGTGGGTAGGTTCCAGCGGTGCAGCCTGTGGTTGGTGTGCAGGCAGGTGTGCAGCCGGGGGCCAAGGTAGTGGATGCTCAGTATTTTCAAATGCTGGTGCAGCTGTCAGGTGGGTGCGGGATCTTTCTCGGGTGGCACGGATCCTTAATGGAGGGTATTTTCCAGACGCTTTGGTGTCCAGACCACTATCGGGTAGACTTGGCAGCGCACTACCTTTCGGGGGATGCGAAGGTCTGGTGGAGGTCGGTGATGGCACGGAGAGTGCAGCGTGAGATGACTCTGAGGGACTTCGTGAGGGAGTTCGATGCCAAGTATTTTCCGCAGGAGGCACTTGATCGTATGGAGGCGCGGTTCTTGGGACTGACTCAGGGTAACCGTACCGTGAGGAAGCTGGATGCAGAGTTCAGTCGGCTTGTGGGTTATGCAGGTCGGGCTTTGGAGCCAGAGTCGGCTCAGGTGTGGAGGTTCTTGTTGGCTCTGCGTGATGACTTGAAGACTCGGTGTAGAGTGAGGAGCTATGCTTCGAGAGCAGAGCTGGTAGAGGTTGCAGCTGGGATAGAAGATAACTTGAGGTCACAGGTAGTGGTGGTCAGTCCTCTGGTGCAGCCGAAGAGGACTAAGTCACAGTCTGTTCCTAGCAAGGGCGGCAAGCCTGCGCAGGGGCAGAAGAGGAAGTTTGATGCTATGCAAAGGTCGGGGTCCGATGGTGTGGGATTGATGAGACCATGGCCAGCTCAACCAAACCACACAAACCTGAGGAATAGCTTGTAGCCGAGGAGCAGCTTATAGCCAAGGAGTAGCTTGTACCATAGGAGCAGCTTGTACCATAGGAGCAGCTTGTACCAGAGGAAGCATCAGAGGAGCAGCTTGTACCAACGGAAGCATTGGAGCAAGCGTTGATCGTTCCGGCGGGTCCTCTCACAAGATCAAAATCCAGGAGGTTCAACCAAGCTATCAATGGACTAATCAAGGAGCTGGATAAGAGGCAAGAAGACGTGGCTCAAACCATTTGGACGATGCTCAAAGCTCAGGGTGTTCGATGAAGGGTTAAGTGTTGCTTATGCACTCTTTTTTCCTTGTCAAGTTTTGTCCCATTGGGTTTTCTTGACAAGGTTTTTAATGAGGCTTAAGTGACACTTTCAAGGCCCCTTTGTCACCCCATTTCGTGGTCCAAGGCCAATCTCTTTGCTTTGACCCATTTTCTATTTCTTTCTTGCTCAAACTTTGCATTTATTGATTTTGTATTTTCCTAGGCATTGTGCATGAGCTTGACCTTGTTAATGCTCTTGCATAATTTCCTAGACATTTATTTCTCCCTTCTCTCCTCTTCTCCTTTGTCCCCCTTCTCCTATAAAAATACAATGTAGTTCTCATTTGTTTCTCATCAAACATTTTAATCAAAGCCCTTCTTTCTATTTGTTTGATCAGAGAAGTGTGTAATATCTTCTCAACTTGTTTACTTCTTAGTGTGTCATATCTAAGTTGTAATCAAGCCTGTAGTCTAAGAGATCTTCATCTCTCTTAGAACTACACTTTGTTATCCCCTTCAATCCGCTGTAATTCCACCCCTTCACCTTCTCCGCCGTTCATCTCTCCATTCCGATGCATCTTCCACCCTTTCATCTTCATCATTTCGTTCATCCCTCTCCAAAACCTTGCAAAGTGTGTTCTTGGGAGTAGTAGATCCTCACCCAGGAGTCTATCTTGTAGTATCAGAGCCACTTTGCAACCAGATTTTGAAATTCCAATCGTCACTTTTTATTTTTCAGATTTTTTGTTCATCTTGCAAGAATTTTATCAAATGTTTTACTCGTTCAAAAATTACAAAATCAACTGTTTTCGAACCAGCAAGGAGTCTTGTATTTTTGAAAATTGATTTCAGAATTTTTGAGTTCATTTTCATATTTTTCCAGATCCGTTTTCATTTGCGTGTTTTTGGAAATATTTACTTGTTGGATCTTTGATTTGTTTTCAGGTACAATAGAAGAAGAAGAGTCATCCACCTCTAGCCTGGAAAGGAGAATTACGAAATCAATCACAGCTGCTATGGCAACAATGCTTGATGAAAAGCTTGGTGCTCTACGTCAAAGGCAACATCAAGATCTTAAACCCAAGCCACCAGACGACACATCTAGATCAACCCGGAGCAGCCAACTGAAAATTTCTCACACTCCCAAATCTAAATCTGTGAATTCTTATAAATTTCCACTTGCTCATAAACTATAATTTTGCAGGAAAAGGAGACTACTTTGAGTGGGAGAAAAACATGGATGATTGGTTCTACTACAAGAACATCCATAGAAATGAGAGATTAGCTTTTGCACTTACCCAACTCATTGGAGACGCTTACAAATGGTGGTTGCAAGAAGTTGATGACCGTTGGTATTACAAGGAGCCAAATATCAAATTGTGGAGAGATCTTAAGAAGCTTCTAAGGAATAAGTATGCTCCACAACCGCTACACTGTGCTCCCCAAGCCAATAGCAAAATCCAAGCAGTTCCAGAAAAGAAACCAGCCTTAGTCCCAGATCAAAAGAAAATCCCAACTTCCGTAGAGGCTAAGACACAATCAGATCTTTTTGAGGCGTTAACCAAGTACATTAAAACCATGAAGATGAAGGCTAAGTCAACATCTCAACCAAAGAAGGTCCCTGAACAAATTTTCATTCATGAGCAAAGTCTAAATTCATCACTTGAACCAAGTGGAGAACCAAAGCAATGTAAGTCTTCTACACTTTCAAAATCCAAGGAAGTAATTGATCAAGGCTTAGAAAATTCCAATTCTTGTATGATGCACTTGTCTTTTCCCAAAAGTGTTGAGATAGATACAGATTCTAATGGAGGACAATGGAAGCAAGCAGAACAAGAAAAGGAGAATAAGGAGTTTGAAAGAAAAGATCAGCCCGGAATCAAGGAGAAACAGCTTGGAGAATAAGCCATGATGAGTCAATTCATTGCTGACGATGATGTTGTTATACCAACTGGACCTATGACTCTATCTCAAGCTAAGTGTGATCTTTCTTCTCTCCAATGTGATTTTTTGCTTGAAAAACTAACCCATTTGGAACCGAAGCAACTGAGTAGAATTATTTCCTTTTCACAGGTTCAGGAAGAAGAATCACTAGAAACAACACAAATGAGTTTGCCATTGTTTAGTAATTTGGAGCAGATCAATATTGTGCCAAACCCAGTCCCTATGCCATATCTTTGCGGCTATCAAAGAAAGCATTGTAAGGAAATTGATTTGGTTAGGATAGATCATAATTATTTTTGTGATGATTTCTGCTCAAGATGAAAAACGTTTTGGTTTAGAAAATGTGAAAGAATTTTGTGTTTCAAAATCTGTTTTTGAAAAAATGATTCCAACTTTTGAAACATTTTCTTTTGAAAATTCTCATGAATTTAACTCTTCTTTGAGAGTTTCTATGTGTAGTATTGCAGTGGAACTGTTTAGAACTTAATCTGAGCATGTGATGGCTAATCCTTTTTTCTAAAATGAGGTATTTGCTTGAAAAAGGGTTGTTTGAGTTTAAACTATTCAATGAGCTTTGGAAACCAACTGTGAAAGATCATGTTTTTGATTTCTCTATTTCAAGTATAATGCACTTGTTCTTTCCCATGATTGCTAAGAAAGGAACATGTTACATGAAGAAGCATAAGTACTTTGGAGAAGAAACATGTTCTGCTCAAATCAAGGAGAAACCACCAGATATATGCCAACAAATGATTTATCATTTTGGAGTTAGAAGCTGGAAGTATTTCAGAAAAACAACTATGATCATTGAAGGATGCTCCAATCTAAAACTCTATTTTTCCTTTTGATGTAGGAGATCTTGTGTTCTTATAAGTTAAATCAGTAAACCATGAGCATGGAAAGGTCAAAGCTTCCTCAACGCTCAAAGATGAACCACCTGATGCAACACTTGTGCTCATATCCAACAATCATAAGATAAGTGTTTTTATTCTCAAGGATTCTCTTATCCAAGATCACACAGATATGATTCGTTTGTCTTTGTCAAAAGAGCCAATTGCAGATTTTAGAGCAGTCATGAAGTGGATAAGAAAAACTGAAAAGAAATTGGGAGATAAAAGATTTAAGCCACCTGATTTGGATCAAGATGAGCACCAAGATATCAGCAGCTTCATACTGATCCAAGAAGAACCCCCAGATCCACTTCCATTAACCATGATGAGCATCAATAATACCCAACGCCTTATCCAGCTAAGTAATTCCTTAACCCAATTTGTTTCTCATGATTCTAGAGCTTTGATTATCAGTTTGTTACATTATGAAAACCATGGGAAAAGGTTAGGTTTATTCAAAGAAAAATCAGAAAATTACAAGGATAATGATTTGTGCCAAGCAGAGATATGTTTTCATGTTTATAGTAAATCCATGACTATAATGACACACTTGATCTTTGCCAAAGGTATTGAAAACTTTGCAGGTACAAAAGAGGAGCCTCCAAATTTAGCAATTCTTTCGTCCAAAATCTTTTCGAGAACCGGAATTGGAGATCTTTTGATGCATGATCTTAAATCCAATGGTTGTTTTATGATGATCTTTGAGGTTGGAGAACAATTAATGGTGCACTTGAGGAGTAAACATTTTCCAGCTGAAAAGGAGTCAAAACTAATCGATGGACCATTCAAAGTGCTCAAAAGGATCAACAACAATGCTTACCAACTCGACCTCCAAGGTAAGTACAAAGTGAATGGTAGTTTTAAAGTTTCTGATCTTCTCCCTTATTATGCAGATAATTCGGATTTGAGGTCAAATCCTTTTCAAGTGGGAGAGGATGATGAGACCATGGCCAGCTCAACCAAACCACACGAACCTGAGGAGCAGCATGTAGCCAAGGAGCAGCTTGTAGCCAATGAGCAGCTTGTACCAGAGGAAGCATCAAAGAACAACTTGTACCAACAGAAGTATTGGAGGAAGCGTTGATCGTTCCGGCGGGTCCTCTCACAAGATCAAAATCCAGGAGGTTCAACCAAGCTATCAATGGACTAAACAAGGAGCTGGACAAGAAGCAAGAAGACGTGGCTCAAACCTTTTGGACGATGCTCACAGCTCAGGGTGTTCGATGAAGGGTTAAGTGTTGCTTATGCCCTCTTTTTCCTTTTCAAGTTTTGTCCCATTGGGTTTTCTTGACAAAGTTTTTAATGAGGCTTAAGTGACACTTTCAAGACCCCTTTGTCACCCCATTTCGTGGTCC
Source organism: Camelina sativa (assembly GCF_030686135.1). Taxonomy (NCBI): domain Eukaryota; kingdom Viridiplantae; phylum Streptophyta; class Magnoliopsida; order Brassicales; family Brassicaceae; genus Camelina; species Camelina sativa. The sequence goes on from NC_141891.1 coordinate 38,666,306, forward strand.
AAAGCCCATCTCTTTGCTTTGGTCCAATTTATATTTCTCTCTTGTTCAAACTTTGCATTTATTGCTTTTGTATTTTCCTAGGTATTGTGCATGAGCTTGACCTAGTTAATGTTCTTGCATGATTTCCTAGACATTTATTTCTCCCTTCTCTCCTCTTCTCCTTCGTCCCCCTTCTCCTATAAAAAGACAATGTAGTTCTCATTTGTTTCTCATCAAACATTTTAATCAAAACCCTTCTTTCTATTTGTTTGATCAGAGAAGTGTGTAATATCTTCTCAACTTGTTTACTTCTTAGTGTGTCATATCTAAGTTGTAATCAAGCCTGTAGTCTAAGAGATCTTCATCTCTCTTAGAAGTACACTTTGTTATCCCCTTCAATCCGCTGCAATTCCACCCCTTCACCTTCTCCGCCGTTCATCTCTCCATTCCGCTGCATCTTCCACCCTTTCATCTTCATCATTTCGTTTATCCCTCTCCAAAACCTTGCAAAGTGTGTTCTTGGGAGTAGATCCTCACCCAGGAGTCTATCAGGGATGCTTTGGGTGTGGGAGCTTGGAGCACAGGGTGGCGAGTTTTCCACAAAGGGGCAACTAGCCAGCACCGCCGACGACTCGTGTGTGTTACCACTGTAGGGAGGCAGGGCATCTCAGATCGTCGTGTCCTAAGTTACATATGATGGCTGTGGTGGTAGTGCAGTCAGGAGTGCAGCAGGTGGGGCAGACGGTGTTGCCTTTGCCAGTGGCACCGCGTGTGTACACGACTGTGGAGACGGGAGGAAACAGTGCTAACGCAATCACGGGTATGATTTCTAAACTGGACTTTGTGTGTTCTGTCATTTTTGGATTTTATGTTTGTCTGTGATAAATGTTAGGGTTCCTAGTGCATAAGGTTTGTGTAGGGACCTTATTGGTGGGAGGATTCCCATCTCATGTGTTATTTGACTCGGGAGCTACTCATTGCTTCGTTACCCCAGAGTGTGCTGAGAGGGACAACTTTCGTGGAGATCCCAGAGAGCGGTTTAAGACTGTTAAGGTTATTGGAGGCAGGATGATCCAGGTCTATGGACGGGCTAGAGATGTAGATATACAGGTGGTTGGAGAGTTGATGCCGACATATATGGTTATCAGTCCAGTGGAGCTGTATGATGTGATTTTGGGCATGGATTGGTTGCACCGGTATAGAGTACATCTGGATTGCCATTGGGGTAGAATTGTGTTTGAGAGGCCCGGGGCGAAGAGTTGGTTTTATGAGGGTGTGAGGCCGACCTCGGGAAGTCTGGTTATCTCAGCGGTGCAGGCAGAGAAGATGATCAGGAAGGGTCGGGAGGCCTATTTGGCTACAATATCGATGCCGGAGTCTGTAGGACATGTTGGTGTGGGTGAGGTTCCTGTGGTTCGGGAGTTTGAGGATGTTTTTCAGTCGTTCCAGGGATTACCACCATCTCGGTATGATCCTTTCACGATTGAGTTGGAACCAGAGACCACGCCATTGTCTAAGGCACCTTACAGGATGGCTCAAGCAGAGATGGCAGAGCTGAAGAAGCAGTTGGAGGATTTCTTGCGCAATGGATTCATTTGTCCTAGTACTTTACAGTGGGGAGCACCGGTGTTTTTTGTTAAGAAAAAAGACGGGAGTTTCCGCTGATGTATTTATTATTGGGGTTTGAATCGGGTCATTGTGAAGAACAAGTACCCTCTCCCGCGGATTGATGAGTTGTTGGATCAGTTGAGGGATGCTACTTGGTTCTCCAAGATTGACTTGGTGTCGGGTTACCATCAGATTCTGATAGATGAGTTGGATGTCAGGAAGACAACTTTCAGGACGAGGTATGGGCACTATGAGTTTGTGGTGATGCCCTTTGGTTTGACTAATGCGCCAGCTGCGTTTATGAGGTTGATGAACACCGTATTCCAGGAGTTTCTGGATGAGTTTGTCATCATCTTCATCGATGACATCCTGGTGTATTCCAAGAGTCCTGAGGAGCACGAGATCCATCTGAGAGCAGTTCTGAAGAAGTTGTAGGAGCAGAAACTTTTTGCTAAGCTGAGCAAGTGCAATTTCTAGTAGAGAGAGATGGGTTTCTTGGGTCATGTTGTTTTTGCAGCAGGGGTTTATGTGGATCCAGAGAAGATTCAGGCCATCAGGGATTGGCCTAGACCGCAGAACGCTATAGAGATCAGAAGTTTCCTTGGTTTGGCAGGATACTACAGAAAGTTTGTGCGGGGTTTTGCGAGTATGGCATAGTCGATGACTAGGCTGACAGGAAAGGATGTTTCCTTTGTATGGTCGCTGGAGTGCGAGATGGCTTTCGAGAACCTTAAGCAGATGTTGACGAGTACACCAGTATTGGCCTTGCCAGAGCAGGATAAGCCATATGAGGTGTATACAGATGCTTCCAGAGTTGGTTTGGGGTGTGTGCTAATGCAGGAGGGGAAGGTCATTGCCTATGCTTCGCGGCAGTTGCGGAAGCATGAGGGCAACTACCCTACTCATGACTTGGAGATGGCAGCTGTGGTTTTCGCTTTGAAGATTTGGAGATCTTATCTTTATGGCGGAAATGTACAGGTGTACACAGATCATAAGAGCCTGAAGTATATCTTCACTCAGCCTGAGCTGAATTTGAGGCAGAGGCGGTGGATGGAGTTGGTGGTAGATTATAATCTGGGTATAGCTTATCACCCCGGTAAAGCTAACTTGGTAGTAGACGCTTTGAGCAGGAAGCGGGCGGCTTCTACACAGTAGCAGAATATGGAGTCTTTGGTGAGTGAGATTAGTACTTTGAGGTTATGTGCTATCTCACAAGAGCCATTAGGATTGGAGGCATTTGATATAGTGGATCTTCTGAGTAGAGTGCGGTTGGCTCAGGAGAGTGATGAGGGGTTGGTGAACGCCTCTAAGGTTGAGGGTTCAGAGTATCAGGTCTCTGCTAATGGGACCATCTTGGTGCATGGTCGGATTTGTGTGCCCAAGGAAAGAGGATCTGAGGCAGGAGATTCTGAGAGAGGCTCATTCGAGCAAGTTCTCCGTTCATCCTGGAGCGACCAAGATGTACCATGACCTTAAACGGTATTATCACTGGTTCGGGATGAAGAGGGATGTCGCTAGTTGGGTTTCGAGGTGTGATACTTGCCAACTAGTGAAGGCTGAGCATCAGGTGCCGGGAGGCCTGTTGCAGAGTTTTACCCATTCTAGAGTGGAAGTGGGATATGATCACAATGGACTTCGTTGTTGGGTTGCCTGTGTCGCGGACTATGAATGCTATCTGGGTGATTGTGGATCATCTACCAAGTCTGCACATTTTCTGGCCATTAAGAAGACTAATGGAACAGCAGTGTTAGCTAAGAAGTATGTGAGGGAGATTGTGAGGTTGCATGGTGTGCCTGTGAGCATAGTGTCAGACAAGGATTCCAAGTTCACTTCAGCGTTTTGGAGGGCATTTCAGGCAGAGTTGGGCACTAAGGTGCACATGAGTACAGCTTACTATCCTCAGACAGATGGGCAGTCAGAGAGGACGATTCAGACTCTTGAGGACTTGTTGAGGATGTGTGTGTTGGATTGGGGTGGTCACTGGGCCGATCACCAGAACCTGGTAGAGTTTTTTTACAACAACAGTTATCAAACGAGTATTGGTATGGCTCCTTATGAGGCGTTGTATGGGAGGCCATGTCGCACACCCTTATGCTGGACTCAGGTGGGGGAGAGGAGCATATTGGATGCGAGTTTTGTTTAGGAGACCACGGAGAAGATCCGGGTGCTCAAGATGAACATGTGGGAGGCTCAGGACCGGCAGAAGAGTTATGCTGATTAGAAGAGAAAGGTCATTGAGTTTCAGGTGGATGATAGAGTGTACCTCAAGATGGCCATGTTGCGGGGTCCAAACAAGTCTATCTCAGAGACTAAGTTGAGTCCGAGGTACATGGGTCCTTTCAAGATTGTAAAGCGGGTGGGACCAGTTGCATACAGGTTGGAGTTACCTGAGATTATGCATGCGTTCCACAAGGTCTTCCATGTGTCGATGCTGAGGAAGTGTCTTCATAAGGATGACGAGGTGTTGGCTAAGATTCCTGCAGATCTTCAGCCTAACATGACTCTTGGGGAGAGACCGGTGAGGGTACTCGAGAGGAGGATCAAGGAACTTCGGCGGAGGGAGATTCCTTTGATGAGAGTCCAGTGGGACTGTGATGTTGTGTTAGAGGAAACTTGGGAGCCAGAGGCAAAGATGAAGGCAAGGTTTAAGAAGTGGTTCGAGAAGCGGACCGAGGCCTGAGCTTGCCTAACCTTGGTCCCAGTGTCGTGATGGTTTGAAGACCGTGGCTGGAGCGGACAGAGTATTCCAGCTCATCTCTCTTGATAATTGGTCGCTTAGGGGTGGTTAGTTGTGCGACTAAGTACCAAGATGAGGTGGTGCTAGGGATGCGGGTCGTTGGCTCAGTGTTGTTGTATCTTATTTTTCTTTATGTACTTTCGTTGAGGTTGTAACGATTATGACATGTTGAGATTAATAAGATAAGTATTTTCTTTTTAACTAGTGTTGTTATTGGAAAAAGGAAATAGCTCGGTTTCTATAAATGGAAAGTTTCCATAAACAGGAAGTTTCCATAATTAGAAGGTTCTAAAAATGGAAAGCTTTGTGGTGATCTTTGTGATAATCCTGCGGGATGTGGGCCTGGGTGGCGGTTATCGTGACGTTTGTATCATGGTATTGAGTGATCTTGGTGACGCTTGTGCCTTGATAGTGGTCTTAGTGACGTTTATACCCTGACAGTGGTCTAGGTGACAGAGATCTTGGTGATGCTTGTCAGTGGTAGTGTTTTTCTTTGTGATGTTTTGTACCCTGACGGTGGTCTTGGTGACAGAGTTCTTGGTGACGCCGGTCAGTGGTAGTGGTCTTGGTGACGCCAGATACCTTGGTGGTGGTCTTAGTGACGCCGGATACCATGGTGGCAGATCCGATGACGTTTTTGGCCTTGGTGGCGGTCCTGTGGGACGGTTGTGTGGTCTTTGTGACGTGTTTAGGGTCTTTGTGACGTGGTTAGGGTCTTTGTGACGTCTCGGTAGTCTTAGTGGCGAGTGTTGGCCATAGGACATTGTGATGTTCCTGCGTGAGCCATAGAGGTGGTTATGGCCAGCGTGGTACTCGGTTGACCTCAGAATTATTTCTCTAGAGATATGAGATCTCAAACAACTCATGAGGGGACGGTTAGGTTCTTGTGTACTGTTATCTCGAGGGACTTTGTGGCCTGAGGATATAATTAGTATATCGACTTTGGGTGACGATCCGAAGGCGCACTGTAGGGTGATAGCCCGAGAGCGAGATTAGACTTCCTGATACCGATAGCGAGCCGGTAAGACTTGAAGGCTGAGGCCTGAGAGCGGGGGGAGATGCATGAGTTGAGAGCGGATAATGTCAGAAACACGGGTTATTGGCCAGATTGAGTCCTCAAGGTTAGCCGGAGGATGTGCGGGCCATAGTGTCGGCTGCGCGGAAGATCCTTGGCTGTTGGTTTAGTGCTAGATTCGAGGACAAATCTATGCTGGTGAGGGAGAATTTTAACACTTGCGATCCAAATTTTGGGAATTTGGTGAGGGTGTCGATCGACACCAGCTTGGTGTCGGTCGACACCGATTGCGAATGTGTTACCGGTTCGATTATAATTCTCCGGTTTGGATGTTTGGTTTTGGGAAAGCCCTAAACTCGACTTTAATTGGGAAAAAATCGACTTCTCTTTCTTTCTCAGCCGCTTCTCATTTCAGAGAGAAAAGCTTTTAGTGAGTTCTTGTGAGTTTCCTTGGTTGTTCTTGAGAGATCTGTGCTTGGGGAGTGAGATCTGAGGCTAAGGACGTGGAAGGATCTTGCTGTGGAGGTTTCTGGTCGTGGGTTGGTCGATTTCCTCATTGATTGGCAAAGCTGAGTGCATGACCATAGCTTATCTAAGCTGAGATCTCTGTTTGTGTGTTATGTGGTTGTTTCTTGTGGTTGTTTATGAGATTTTTGTGGCTCCTGAGGCTTGGATTCGTTCCTGGGATCGTGTGGAACGGAAAGGAGAAGCTTGGGGGCAAGTTTCGGAGGTTCTGTTCGAAGGAAATCGATGCTCGACATCAGTGTCGGTCGACACCTTCATGGTATCGGTCGACACCAACGCGAGGATGACTCGGAGACTTAGCGAGTGTCGGTCGACACTATGTGGGAGGTGTCGGTCGATACCGTTAGGTGTTTGGGAGTGTCGAGCAGGTGTCGGTCGACACCAGTTGTGGTGTCGGTCGACACAAGATGACCAGTGTCAGTCAACACCACCTGGTGTCGGTCGACACCCTTCTGCAGAAACCGGTTTATGTTGTGTTGCTTGGTGGATGTTCCTAGTTTGTTTTATAGTTATTGTTTGTGGCATCAGAGATCTCATTGCTTGTGTGTATAGCCTAGTAGATGGGAGGATTGCCTCACTAAGTATTTCTGGTAATACTTACGCCTCTCTTTTGTGTTGTGGCGCAGGTAAAAGCAAAGTGTGATCGTGGAATCAAGGATATGAAGAGGAAGATGTTCTAGAGGCTCGGTTGTTTGCTATGTGTCTGTGTTAGGATGCTAGAGTGGAACTTAGTGGTCTAGAACGGTTGTTAGGACTGCTGGTTTATGATTTGTTTATGTTCTGGATTGTTGTTGGATTGATATCATGTTCTTTCTTAATTATTATTGGTTATTGGACTTATGAATGTTATCCACTGTTGTTATTGATTGGGGTAGGTTGCTAGTGAGTATGAGATCACTAGATAATAGGATATATCTATAAATAAATAAAAACGGGTCGGGTCGTTTCACAAATACACATGAAATTATTTATTTTCTTGTATAAATATTTTAAAATGATTGCATAAATCATCAAAAGATGAACAATAGTAAAAATAATTTACATTTGTGGAAAAATTATTCAAGACTTAGTAAGATAATATTTCTTTTAAAGTTAGGAACTTCCCAAAAAACGGATGATCCGAGCAACAATACTATTGTTACCGGTGTTTTGTTGTTTGTTGGAGATTGAATCGAGGATATAATAGAAAGTAAATGTTTTAGTTTTTATAATAGTCTGAAAGAAGATATGTTTGTATGGTAATAGGTTGTTTTTAGAAAACTAAACTTTATAGAATTTTTGAGCCTTTAAGAGAGAGAAGGGATTGAAATCAAATATTATTGATCATAAATTCGCAAGTGTTTCAAAATAATAAGTTAAAACTAAGAAGTAATATAAACAAAATGAAAATTGAGGAAAATAGTGGGTAGATATAAGGCAATGCATAAAATGATAATATTATCTCAAATCAAAACATAACTGATTATGCTCATAATTTATTCTGAAATTCCTAATATGAAAACTTTCAAATTTTATGTATATCAAAAATACCATGACGTTTGAAATAATAAGTGTGAATCGAACAAAATAATTATAGAATTAGATAAAAACCATCTCACATTCTTACGTAATTTTCCAGAAAGTAAGCCCAAAAATTTAATTTTATGTAAACAATTTTTTTAAATTTAAACTAATTTACTTAAATAATACCATCCCACAATCTTACTTATATTTGATTCCGCTTGTCTCCGTGAAAATTATATAAGATCCAAACACAGAAATTAAACCCAAGAATTCAAACCCATAAATTTTATTTAACGTTGGTATAGTTCCGAGATGAAACCAACCAGAGACTGATGTAAGGTGGTTCTAGATTCTTGGGGCTGCATATGTTTCTGATTAAAAAAGGGAGGAAGGAAATGTTGATGGTTTTTTTTTTTTGGTTTTATGGGCCTGTAATTAATTAGGTCCAAACTATAGTTAATTAGGTCCAAACAAAAAAAATACAGGTGTCAAAAATATAGTAAGCCAAATGTCATCTCCTTAGCAAAAGTTGAGAAAAACTTTCTCATATTCTATAAGATTTTAATTATTTTAGTTATCTATTTATATTTTAAAACTGTAAAAATTGTCTAATCATAAAAAGACATCATAAATGAGTTTCTCAATTTTTTTTTAAGTTTCTCAGAATATAGAAATGAACGCAACATCAATTATTAGTACAATTTTAAAGAAATAAAAATCCCAACTGTTGGCACAAACTTGAAGATAACTTAGGTTAGAAGTAAGACTTATCCAAACCGAGTTATGGTTCAAGGATAAGGCTCTCAAAGTTTAGGAGTTATCTAAACAATATTGTGTTCCCATTGGGATTAGGATTTGTGTGTCCCTATATATATGAAGCCGAGTCATGGCAAAACAATTGTAAGGTTGAGAGCTTGAGAAGTTTAAGTTTTGAGTCAGTTTCTTAAACTAATAAAGAGAGATTATTCTTTATATTTTTTAGTTTCTGCAACCTAAACTCTATATTTGGTATCAGAGCAAAAGATCTTTGTTCTGTTTACCCTTGACGTTGTGAAGAAGAAAGAACCAGGCAAGAGTAGTTGTTTGGCTTAAGAGAAAGATGAGTGATATAATTCCTACGACCATGGCTAACAAACCGAAGGAGAACGGTCCGTCCTCAATACAGTGTCCTATGCTGAACTCTGCAAACTATACGGTATGGTCGATGCGTATGACGGTTGCACTAAGGGTGAACAAAGTGTGGGAGACCATCGAACCAGGAGAAGACGACATAGACAGAAACGACATGGCTAAAGCTCTTCTATTCCAATCGATTCCTGAAAGTTTGCTCCTGCAAGTTGGCAATCTCAAAACTTCCAAGGGAGTTTGGGATGCAATAAAAACTAGGCACATCGGAGCTGAGAGGGTTAAGGAGGCAAGGCTTCAAACGTTGATTGCTGAGTTTGATAGAATCAAGATGAAAGAATCAGATACAATAGATGATTTTGTCGGAAGAATTTCTGAATTATCCACAAAAAGTGCAGCTTTAGGAGAAGATATTGGAGAACCAAAGCTTGTTAAGAAGTTTCTTAACAGTCTACCACGGAGGAAATACATTCATATCGTTGATGCACTAGAACAGGTGCTTGATTTAAACACCACATTGTTTGAAGATATTATTGGTCGCCTTAAGGCCTATGAAGAAAGAATCAATGGTGAAGAAGAAGCTCAACTTGAAGACCAGGAGAAGCTTATGTATGCCAATTCGGATCATCAACCATATCAAGAGAGTTATAGTGCAGGAAGAGGTAGAGGCAGAGGACAAGGAGGTAGGTTCTATGGTCACGGAAGAGGACGTGGAGGACGTGGTCGTTACAACAAGAATTTTAGACCAGAGAGAGATGCATCTAAAATAACCTGCTACCGTTGTGATAAGTTAGGACACTATGCGTCTAATTGTCCGGATAGACTACTTAAACTGCAGGAAGCAACAGAGAATGTTGAAGAGGACACACAAACAACCGATGCATTGATGATGCACGAAGTAGTCTACCTTAATGAGCGTAAGGTGATCCCAAGCAAGTTTGAAACTCATATTGATGGTGATGATGTGTGGTACTTAGACAATGGGGCTAGTAACCACATGACTGGTAATCGCTCCCATTTCTCCAAGCTTGATAAGACAGTAACAGGGAAGGTTAGGTTTGGAGATGATTCTCACATAGATATAAAAGGCAAAGGTTCAATTCTGTTTGTGACCAAGAACGGTGATCGCAAAACTTTAGCTGATGTCTATTTTATACCTGGTCTGAAGAGCAACATCTTGAGCCTTGGACAGGCTACGGAGTCTGGCTGCGATATTCGTATGCGTGGTGACACTTTAACATCGTGTGATCAGGAGGGTCGACTTCTAGTGAAAGCTACAAGGTCTAAAAATCGTCTGTACAAGGTTCCTATGGTAACAGAGAATTCCAGATGCTTACAGCTTATAACTACGAGTATTTCAAGCAAGTGGCACTCACGTCTAGGGCATATTGGGAGTGACAGCATGAAGACAATGGTCAAACAGAAGCTTGTGTCAGGGATGCCAAACCTCGAGGTTGAAAAAGAAGTCTGTGCTTCTTGTCTATTTGGAAAACAGGCTAGAAGAGTCTTTCCAAGCTCAACATCTTTTCGAGCAACACATATACTGGAGCTTGTACATGGAGATTTGTGTGGTCCGATCACCCCATCTACACTGGCTGGAAACCGATACGTGTTCGTACTGATTGATGACTGTTCAAGATATATGTGGTCGTTTCTCTTGAAAGAGAAAAGCGAAGCTTTCTGCAAATTTAAGAACTTCAAGACAGTTGTTGAGCAAGAGACAGGTATGAAAATCAAAATGCTTCGAACTGACAGAGGTGGTGAGTTTCTATCTCTAGAATTTCAACGTTTTTGTGAAGAAACCGGGATCAAGCGACAACTAACCGCACCATATACACTACAGCGGAACGGTGTAGTAGAAAGAAGAAATCGAACCATGATGGAGATGACCAGAAGCCTGTTAAAAACATATGAACATGCCTAATTATCTGTGGGGAGAAGCTATTAGACATACTACTTATCTGTTAAACAGAGTGTTTACAATAGCACTTGTTAATCAGACTCCATACGAAGCATTCAAGGGTAAGAGGCCAAATGTGGAACATCTTCGATTATTTGGTTGCTTATGCTATGCCAAAACTGAAAATCAACACTTAAAGAAGCTTGATGATAGAACCAGAATGCTTGTTCATTTAGGAACGGAGCCAGGGTCAAAGGCTTACCGTCTGCTGGATCCGGTGAATCGTAAGATAACTGTGAGTAGGGATGTTGTCTTTGATGAGGAGAAGAGTTGGAGATGGAATAACTCTGGTAATGAAGCTGTTAATGACTCAGGAACCTTCAGTCTCACTTTTGGTGATTTTGGAAATAATGGCTTAAGAGAAGAAGGACATTACGAAGAAACAGAGGAAGTGAATGAACAAAGTCGAAGGAGCGACAAAGAAGTGGAAGAAGATGAGCTCCCAGAAACTGAGGTTTCAGATCAAGAGACAGTTGAGGAATCAGAGGATCAGGTTCAAAGGGAACATGAGTTGCGGAGGTCAACGAGAGTGATAAAGAAACCAAGCTATCTGCAGGATTTTATTCTGTTTGCAGAAACAGAGACTGAACGTCTATTGATGGCACTCGATGAAGAACCATGGAATTTCAAGGAAGCTATGTGTGAGAAAGTTTGGTTACAAGCATGTGATGAAGAAATCTCATCGATCAACAAAAATAACACTTGGAATTTGGGTGGATCTTCCGTCTAAGGCCAAGCCGATTGGAGTGAAGTGGGTTTTTAAGATCAAGCGTAACTCTGATGGAAGCATAAATAAGTACAAGGCTCGGCTTGTGGCAAAGGGTTATGTGCAGCGTCATGGGATTGATTTTGACGAAGTTTTTGCTCCTGTAGCTCGCATTGAAACAATTCATTTCATCATTGCTTTAGCAGCCACAAACGGATGGGAGATACATCACCTTGATGTAAAAACGGCGTTTCTTCATGGTGAGCTGAAGGAGGATGTTTATGTCAGTCAGCCAGAGGGTTTTGTCATTCCAGGAAGCGAAAACAAGGTCTACAAGCTGAATAAGGCATTATATGGCCTTAGACAAGCACCTAGAGCTTGGAATAATAAGCTGAATGAGATTCTAAAGGAGCTTGGTTTCGTGAAATGTTCTAAGGAGCCCTCTATGTTTTATAAGCAAGAGAAGGGTCATTGTCTTCTTGTGGTGGTGTACGTCGATGATCTTCTTGTTACTGGTTCAAGTCGTGAAGTGATTCTTGAGTTTAAGAGGAGAATGGGGTTAAAGTTTGATATGAGCGACCTTGGTAAATTAAGTTACTATCTCGGTATCGAAGTTTCTCAAACAGATTCTGGTATTACTCTGAAGCAAGAAAGATATGCAGTCAAGATTCTGGAAGAAGCAGGTATGGGGGAGTGTAATGCAGTTCATATACCAATGGATTTTGGTGTTAAGTTCTCCAAGGCTCAAGCTGAGAAAAGTATTGATGTGAAGGAGTATCGTAGAAAGATTGGCTGTCTTCGGTACTTGATTCAGACTCGACCTGATCTTTCTTACTCTGTTGGTGTTTTAAGTCGGTACATGCATGATCCTAAGGAGTCTCATGGTGCTACATTAAAGCAAATATTGAGATATTTGCAGGGAACTCGATCGTATGGTCTTGTGTATAAGCGAGGGCAGAATACTCGTTTGATTGGGTTTAGTGACAGTAGTCACAATGTGGATGAAGATGACGGTAGAAGCACGGGAGGTCATGTTTTCTATCTTAATGAATGTCCCATTACTTGGTGTTCTCAGAAGCTTGATACAGTGGCATTATCTTCATGTGAGGCTGAATTTGTGGCTGTCACTGAGGCTGCAAAGCAAGCAATCTGGTTACAAGAAGTTCTGAGTGAAGTTACTGGAAAACCGTGTGAGAAGGTCTTGATCTTACTGGACAACAAGTCAGCGATCGCTCTCACTAGGAACCCTGTCTTCCATGGCCGCAGTAAGCATATTCACAAGAGGTATCATTTTATACGTGAGTGTGTGGATAATGAACAGGTTGAGGTGGAGCACATTTCTGGTGAAGAGCAAAAGGCCGACATCCTGACCAAAGCTCTTGGTAGGATTAAGTTTAAGGAGATGAGAGATCTCCTAGGAGTTCAAGAAGTTTCAGAAGGAGTCTTCAAGCTTGTGGGGGAGAATGTTGGCACAAACTTGAAGATAACTTAGGTTAGAAGTAAGACTTATCCAAACCGAGTTATGGTTCAAGGATAAGGCTCTCAAAGTTTAGGAGTTATCTAAACAATATTGTGTTCCCATTGGGATTAGGATTTATGTGTTCCTATATATATGAAGCCGAGTCATGGCAAAACAATTATAAGGTTGAGAGCTTGAGAAGTTTAAGTTTTGAGTCAGTTTTTTTTTTTTTTTTTTTTTTGACAACAAGAAAACAAGATTGGCTCAGTGGAACCAATGTGAAGGAACATTGTTAACAAAAGTGGCTAGATACGGAACAGTGCGAACGTGACGCGCCAAATTATCCGCTTTGCCATTCATGGAACGCGGGACATAGACTAGGGAAAAGGAAGTAAACTCCGCTTTGTCTGCCTCGATGTCCTCCAAATAAGATGTAAAGGCTGGCCACTCAGAAGGCGAAGACACCATCTTCACTAAGTCAGAGCAGTCGGTAAGGAAAACGACAGATTGGTTGTCCGCCCCGATCATACAACGCATAGCCCAGATAAGGACTTCTACCTTGGCATGAAGAGGGGTGAGGCTACGCCGAAGGTTGGCCGCTCCCATGGTAGGGGGATCCCCCCATGGCGATGTACAAAACCACCCTCTGCCCGCATAACTATCCGTTGCTTTCCAAGAGCCATCTACATAACAAAGAAAGCTCGCCGAAGTTGTAGGGACGCGTAAGCCCCGGCTTCCTCGAGGAACCCTCTCTACTGTAATATCCATTGATAAATCCATATCCTCTGCCTGAGCCAAAGCCCAAGCTTTGGCTTCATCCTCCGCTAACCGCAAAATTGCCATAGGGTTGGAATCCAAATTATTAAAAAATTTATCATTACTAAAGAGAGATTATTCTTTAAATTCTTTAGTTTCTGCAACCTAAACTCTATACCAACAACTTAATATAGATATTACCCCAGAGGCCTCAAACATTGAGGTTCATTATCTCCAAGTTTATATAACTTAATACAGATTTGTCAAGAGCCCTCAAACTCCAAAATCCAATTGAGTATAGAAGAGAAGCTGAGATGTTGTCGAAATCCTATACATGAATTTTAACTCCTTCATGATCTTCTTTTTATTCCATTTCCATGTTGATTTCAAGGAGATTCCAACTCTCTTCAAACACTTGGAGTTGGCAAGGATGTATCTTATTACTTGTTTCTCTACCCCTGTTCCTCTATACTCTTTCCACTCAAAGATCTCGAGTTTCGTTGACAAGCATAGAGGTACATCATCCGGTTGCTTGTACGAAAGTGGAAAATATTCACTCTTGAGAAATCCCTGTGAAGCAAACAACATGATCAAGTAATGTAATTAACATGGTTTGCTAATTTTGAAGTACGTTTATACTGCCCTTTTTGTTAATGCATGTGCAGTCACAAACCTGGTCAATGACGAGAACTTTTAGTTTAAGAGACTTTTGAAGCAAAGACACTAATGGCTCAAACCAATCTAAATTAAAAGAACATATTTTACACTCTATAAGCTGTGAGAAGTTAATTGCGTGACAACACGCAACCTGCAATGAACACACACAACATGTATACATAAGTCAAAAGCTGGTGGAAATGTGATCATAATGTAAATAAAACTGAGGTTAAAAGTACCGTTTCAACGCTTAGAGATATATCGAGATATCTGACCGAGGAAAGAGATTTCATAAATTTGTCATCGGGATAACTACAAAAGTAGATACGTGTTTTATCAAGGCGAGGGTTGTTCTCAATCGAGCATGAGTTTGTCGGAATATCTGCGATGGTGAATTCCTTTAAAATTGTTGAATCTATGACCAAAGATCCTTCACTACCCTCTACATCTTCTTCACCAAGTACTTTTCGTTCCGAATTATAATAATCAAAGGTCACTAAAGATGGCACTTTTACACTAAACTTTGTCACGTTGTCTTGGCTGTGTCGCACCACATACAAATATATGAGAATAGGACAACTCGATAAGAGCCTAACAACAGAATCATCATCTTTGTATACCACAGAGACAAGCTCAAGACGTTTGAGGGATGGGAGGCATACCGGAGATGAAACGTCTACGTAAACCTTGTTGGAAAGACGGAGAGCCACAAGCGTATCACATGTATAAAAGCTTTCAGGCAAGCTAGTAGGTTTGGCGGACCACATGAGATTTAACCCTAGTCTACGAACCCTGCGATCAACCGCACTTGCAATCCACTTTCCCACGTTAGCATCAATAGGACAATGTGGACCGAGTTCTATATCTAAACGTTCTAATCTAGGTGCCTTGTGGAGTCGTAATGACTCGTTAAGAAACCACCAGATAGACCGTGGTCGCTTACTTTTTCGAAATAAACGGCCAAGTAAACCGCCAAGAGATTTTGTTTTGTGGGTAACCACATCTTTGATCTCTGTGTACTTAAGTAGTGGCAGCATCGTCCATATAGTTCGCCATCGTTTCGATAAAATCATCGTGGCCACGGCATCCTTTGTTGGAACCAATAACAAGATCCTCAAAAGCAAATCGTCTGGCAATGCACTGATTCTATCTTCAAACTCCATATCTCGGACAGCTTATGGTTCTTTGCTTCAGAAATCGATGGGCACTGTTTTTTTTTAGTTTCGTAGCATCTTTTTCTCAATGCACTTGAGTGATTTTTTTATATTATATATTCTTCTCTTTTCTTATGTATACATATTAGACGGTTCATATGATCCTTTTATGAATCTCTCTTTCTATGTTTCATTTTATTTACCTTTCTTATTTAAATAAAATATGTTTGATTATTGTGCTTCCATTTTTCTTGGTTCCAATTTTCCATTTACACAATATTTTGTTAATAGTAATATCTCTGCGAAATGTGAGGATACAGGATTGGGTGTACCTTGTGTAGTGTACATTACATAGTAGCGGATTCTTCTTTATCAAATACACATTTTTATACCATATATATACAATTTTCATATCCCATCTGGACTCATAGTTACCGGCTCTAAAAGGATACAAGGGGGGTAACCGAGTAAGTGCGCAAGCATAGGAAGATAACTAATATAATAGAGGTCATTTTGCATACATCCTCCTAATCTTGATAGGATCGAGTTTCTGATCATGAAGAAGAAAAGATGACTGATTATATATAAAGGTCTTTGGTTGAAGCTGTTTCAAGAGCTTCAGGGAACAGTCCAAGAATGCAACTAAGCACAGATTATTAGGAGAACAATGCATGCATGTGTATCATATAACAAAGCCAATTCAAAGTTTATGACTAGAATTAAAAGGATCCCATGATAAACTTATCCAAAGAGCAAAGTAGTAAAAACAAAATGAAGAACTAAAATTTTTTTTTTTTTTTTTTTTTTTTTTTTTTTTTACCCAAAAAATAACAAGACATTGGAGTTTTATCTCTTGATATACGAAACAATGAACTTATGATCATCTTAGTGTTCAGATACCTTGAATAACCAGAAATAATAGATTGACTAGCTAATGGCATATATGATCTTTGATATATATAAGATTAATTAGTCAGTTCTTCTCAACGTTGGCCACAAACTCCAATTGAGTAAAGAAGAGAAGATGAGATGATGATGAAACCCTATACATGGATTTTAACTCCTTCATTATCTTATTTTTATTCCAATTCCATGTTGGTTTCAGAGAGATTCCAACTCTCTTTAAACACTTGGAGTTGGCAAGAATGTATCTTAATATTTGTTTCTCTTCCCTTGTTCCTCCATATTCTTTCCACTCAAAGATCTCAAGTTTGGTTGACAAGCATAGAGGTACATCATCTGGTTGCTTGAACGAAAGTGGAAAATCTTCACTCTTGAGAAAAACCTGTGAAGCAAACAACATCAAGTAATGTAATTAACATAATAACATGTTTGCTAATTTTGAAGTTTTGCTGCCTTTTTGTTAATGCATGGTGCAGGCACAAACCTGGTCGATGAGAAGAACCTTCAGTTTTGGAGACTTTTGAAGCAAAGACACTAATGGCTCAAACCAATTTAACATAGGACGTATGTTACACTCTATAAGTTGGGAGAAGTTAACCGTGTGACAACACGGAACCTGCAATGAACACAATAGTAAACGCTAGCTAGAAATATGATTTTTAACAATAAATAAACAAATAAATGAGATTGAAAGTACCGTTGCAACGCTTAGACTTATCTCGAACAACCTGACTGAGGAAAGACATCTAATAAATTTGTCATCAAGGTAACTATTAACGTAGATAAATGCATTATCAAGGTGAGGCTTGTTCTCAATCGAGCATGAGTTTGTGGAACAATCTATGATGGCGAATTCCTTTAAAATAGCTGAATCTATGACCAAAGACCCTCCAATATCCTCTACATCTTCTTCACCGAGTACTGTTTGGTTCAGATACGTTAAAGTCACTAAAGATGGCACTTTAACACTAAACTTTGTCACATTGTCTGGGTCATGTCGCTCCACATACAAATAATTGAGAATAGGACAACTCGATAAGAGCCTAACAAGAGAATCTTCATCTTTGTATACCACAGAGACAAGGACAAGACCTTTGAGGGATGGGAGGCATACGAGAGAAGGAACATCTACAAAAACCTTGTTGGAAAGATGGAGATACACAAGCGTCTCACATGTATAAAGGCTTTTAGGCAAGCTAATAGGCTCTGCGGACCACATAAGATGGAAAAATAGTTCACGAACCCTACGTTCAACCGCATTTTCTAACCACTTAACAACATTAGCATCAGTAGGACAATATGGACCGAGTGCTATATCCAAAGTTTCTAATCTAGGTGCTTTGTGTAGTTTCAATGACTCGTTAAGAAACCACCAAATAGACTGTGGTCGTCGCTCACTTTCACCAAGTAAACGGCAAAGAAATCTTTTTTTGTGAGTAACATT
This sequence comes from Camelina sativa, assembly GCF_030686135.1. Lineage (NCBI taxonomy): Eukaryota > Viridiplantae > Streptophyta > Magnoliopsida > Brassicales > Brassicaceae > Camelina > Camelina sativa. The sequence goes on from NC_141891.1 coordinate 38,683,837, forward strand.
ATTGCTCTCTATGTACTTGAGTCGTGGCACCATCTTCCAGATAGACTGCCATCGTTTTGACAAAATCATGGTAGCCACCGCATCCTTTGTTGGAACCAATAACAAAATCTGCACGAGCAAATCGTCAGGCAATCCACTGATCCTATCTTCACCACCTCCTCCGTCGTCGTTTCTCCGATAACGTATGGCTCTTTTCTTTACAAATTGTTGGTAACTAGATATTGATTTTTGTCCCAACCATATCGAGACGAGTATAATCAAAACCCGTCCTAACATCTTTTGTCTCAATGAAAGTTACTTCAATACTTTAGGGTTTTATTATTTTTTGCGTGTGTTAGACCGTCTAACTTAGACGGTTGGTATGATTCTCTTTCTCTCTGTTTCAGTTAATTTACCTTTCTTGTTTTTATTTTCCATTTTAATTTATTAAATGCGTTGATAATCCTTGTAGACGAGATTAATCGTACAATATATGTGGGCTTTCTTAATTTAAATATTAGCGTTCTAGATCTCTCTTCTCGCTCCATCTTCCAAAACCCCAACATCTCAAATCTTTTGCTCTTAGTAAAGGATTACCAATCTATGATGATCTCCCATTAATGTGTCACACATAATCTAAAAAAATCTGTAACTCTGTCTCCATCTCAGCTGTTGTCTGACCGATCGAGGATCAAATTTCGTTATCCTCGACCAAGGTACTTCTTGTCATCTTTGTTCTCTCTCTTTTTCCTTTCTTTATGATTTTAAGGCTAGGTCTACTTCTATCAAAATTCATGGTAAAGCTCGTGAATCTTTCTCTTGCGGTTAACGGAACTTGAATAATATCATCAACATTACCAAGCCAAAGAAATCTCATGGATTAGGATATGCAAAAGTAAGAATATGATTGGCTAAACCAGTGACACCTTTTTAAGTTTCAATCCCCCTCATCACCAATGTCATTCGTACTTTTCTTGTCCTCATTTGTTTCCTTCATTTTTTAATCTGAGATGCTTAAGACTCACGTCACCACGTCAGAACTTGTGAGAGCTTACAATATTGTAAGCAGACTATATGTGGTTTTCCACTTTCACTTTTGTGTTTAATATACACCGAAGAGGCATCCATATATACCAATAATTGCGAAGAAACTTTTGCTGATCTAAGCGAAACTAGAGCTGCGCATGATGTTATTGGCTCTAATTAAGAAATATGAGGGAGGGTAAACGCTATGGTGAATTAGCTACTGTATGACACTATCTCCAAAAGCTAATATTCAATACAAAAGAGGTGATAATTGATTACAGAGAAACAATTTCAAGAGCTTTAGGAAGAATAACTAGCTGTTAGGTAATAGTGCAAGAATAACTACTTCTGCTTAAAAAAAAAGAAAAAGAAAAAAAAACTACTTCTGCTTTCGGAACCTTGAATGCTTTTCATAACTGATTAATTCGTTCTGATTCTCCAATTTTTATTGCATGTGGTCTATATATGTGATATACATTTTTTTAGGTCAAAAAACTATATGATAATATTTCATTAAATTGACATTTTCTTGATTGTTTGCTTGATTTGCTTCTAAGCTACACTGTGTAATATTAATATGGGATCTACCAATCAACTATAATGCTTAAAATACCTAAAATAAAACATGTGAAAACTGAAAAGGATTATATGCCAAGTTCTTTGTCTTATCACAAAGAAGATGTAAAGATATATACTGTACAATGTACACGGCCGGTTTTACATTTTAAAGTATATGAAATATTATGCACATAGACCAAGCGTCGATATAGCTCAATTGGTAAAGACTTTCTGGCAAAGTCTAGAGGTCGCTGGTTCGAGAGACGACCCTTGGGAGAGGACCATATAAAATGCTCTGGTCCCTGGCCCGAGAGGATGTACGGGCCTAGGCCCGGAACCTCTTAGTAATTCAAAAAAAAAAAAAAAAAATATTATGCACATAACTGATGTTTTTTTTTTGTTATATATGAATTATATAGATTTTTTTTTTGGGTATATAGTAAATTTGACAACAATAAAACAAAGCATTATTCAAAACCTGATTTCAAACAATGTACTATAAAAGTATTTATAAGAAACCTAAAAAATCTTAACCAGGATTTTTTTTAGTCTAGTATAATTAAAATCCTATAACTAATGTTTTGGCAAGTATAAAAAGAGAAGATGCACGATATTTTAAATTTAAGGAATCGTTCTATACAAATGTGTTTGTTTGCGTTGGTTCAAATTCAAGGATCATGGATAAGATTAACATATAAAAAAATACTACACAACAAGATTATAAAAGCCGACCGTTGGACCGATAATGCAAATTAAAAAACGCGTACACTACAACAGTATCCTAATTAAAACCCCAACCAGGGGTCCGTTGTACCAATACAAAATTATAATATCTCCATCTTACACAATTGGCAGTATTAGTAAATCCAATAGCATCATCTCACATGAATAATCAAATAATATGCTCAAGCACTGCCTCAAAATCGCAATTTTTCAAGTAACCCAATTGTTATACATTTTTTTGGGGTCTTTTTACGAATCTACAAAACTGTTTGAAGTCATGTATTATATACATAATATTATTCCAAATTGTTAACAGGGACAAATTTGCTTCCACGGCTTTCTCTATTTATAATCCAACCTTTGAGTTTTTTACTTTAAAAAAAAAAAAAAAAACCCCACCCAGATATGGGGAAACATTTATGACGTGGCTTGTTGTGATTTGTTGACAATGCCGTAGGCGCACATTAGCGTTAGCCTCGCGTCTTCGTTTGAAAATGCCTATGGGGTAAACTGACGTGTCGTCGGGATAAAGTCCAAAGTATTTTACAAAATTGGTATTTTACTTTTTAAAGCTCCAATTATACCCCCTACTATTCCTGATTATGACATTACAATCCATATTCATTTAAACATTTTATAAAAACAATTTTTTGGATATAGTCATGGTTGAGAATCCAAATTTCATATTATTTTATTACCGTTGTATATAAAAAATTATTTCTTTTGTAATTGACAGTAAATAATACTTTTTATATGTAAATTTATATTTCATATTATTATTCATCACAATTTGTTAATTATAATGTATTTTTTTTAAAATATACTAATAATAAAATTATTGTATTGTTGTCTATGTTCACACTATTTACATCCAAATACACCAAAAATAATACTATTCAAATGAGTTTCAATTGCATATTTTCAAAAAAGTTTATTTTATCATCCAATATAAAAATATGTTTAACCCAATTTTGGAAATGTTACAAAACAAACTTTTAAAATTCCTCTAATGCATATAACTAGATAATAATCCGTGTTGGTAGCGCAGCGAATTTTTTTTTATTTTGTTATTTGTTAATATTATGTTTATGTTGTATCATTCATTTACATGTCATATAATATAGTACTATATGGTGAATTTTGATTCATATTAAACTACTAATAGGTAGGCCTGGAAACTACTACCGATACCCGTATTGGACCCGTTTTTCGGTTTGTATCCGTCCCGAAAAAAGGTACCCGCAACTTTAGGGTCGAGTGAAGGGTATAATAATTATATTATCCATGAATAATGATCGAGTATTGGATATTAATTTAATTTTTGAGCGTCTCGTTACCCGTCTCATTACCCGTTTTATTACCTGACTCATAAATACACGTTAATATTTTGTAGAATAATGTTACCAGCGTGAGGAAATATTTATGTAAATTTGGATTTGTTTGTTACAAAATAATAGTATAAAATTTATTAATTCTATATATTTTATAAAATCATATATTTAATTTGCCTAAGGTCATACTCTGATTTCGACCCATAGTTGGTACTACTATTTTGGTTTGGTGCAATATCAAATTCGTTAATTATACATTCGGTAAAGCCAAAAAAATCCAACAAAACATGTATTGACCCGTGATTTGGTATTACAAATTGATGTGATCGTGTTTAGAGATCTTAATATACCAAATTTACAAATTGAAGTTATTGGTATAACATGTTGTATATTAATTTTATAGGTGAAAATTACAATTAAGTTATGTATATTATCAATATTATACACTTAGTATTGTTTATATAGTGAATAATTGTGTATAAACAATTAAGTTTTAGCCAATTAAATAGTTTGTTATTATTTTCTAAGATTTATGAAACAATAAATAGAGTTTTATTATTTTGTAAACAAATCTAAACTTTTCTTTTGTTAGTTACTAGGTGCTTCCCCACGCAACGCGTGGGTTGTGGTGTAGTTGGCATTTTCTTGTTTTTTTTTGGTCTTTTTCGTTTTCTCTTTTGTATTATTTCGTTTTAATTAGGCATATACGGGCTTTGCCGTCACTTTTATTTATACACTATATGTTTATACCATTTCGTTCAGATGTGTATAATTGTGGCGTTTATTTTTTATGAATTATGAAGATGTTGTTTCTTGCTTTTGAGGATCCAATCTTATCATTGACTGATATTGTTTCCAATACATTTATTGTATTATAGATTTTCTAATTAACTGCTTATGTAAACTCTTCATGTTGCAATAATAAGTTATTTTTTTAAATATCTTCCGTGTAAGTGATTATGTTTGTATGCCCATGTTTTGGTCTAATATCAATAAGATCGTTTCTGTTTTTCTTTAGTTGGCTTTGAAACCAATATTGAGTTAAGCAAATAATGGGTCGAATTATGGTGTTAATAAGTAATATAAATTCTTATGTATATATATTGTATATATGTGACTATAAATTTAGCTAACTAAAAGATTATGTAATATTTAAATACAATCTTGAACATATATGAATATTTTTTTATTTGTGGGAGGAATGTATGAAATTATTGGATAGAAGTTATTTTTGAGTTAAATGACCTTTAATGTCTTTAAAGTGAGTTAAATATTAATAAATTTTTATATGTGTCTTGACTTTTTTAAAAAGGAATACCAAGTGTTTCCTTCCAAATTTGAAGTGATATAGTATTTTAGTTTTCTTATATGATTTTATGAACTTCAGTGTAAAAGTTTTTCAAAGTAATAAGTACACTCACTGATTGAATTATAAAATTTGGAGAAATGTTTATTTCGTTTAATCATCTGCTCTTTTAAATAAATTAAATAAGTATGTTGTTATTCCTACAAATAGGACAACATATATTATAGTTTAACCATGGAGTTAAGCAATGGAAATGGAACTTGTGATTGCAAGACAAAATGCTTATATGTTACACATTGATTGTTTAAAAATGAATAGGAACATCTAATTCTCAAATAAAGTTGATTGTTTTGTTAAAACCAACATATGTGAATTTAAATTTAACTATGCAAATTTAAAAAATAAATATGAATAGATTAGAAAGGCAAGAAATATAAAAGAAATATTTTTTTATATAAATAAAATAAAAATTGAAAACAATGTTAAATATATATAATACTTTCTACATTAAAATATAGAATCAAACTCTTACAAGTTACAACACATATGAGATATAACAACATTTGGTATTGGTAGGAGAGGAGGAGAGAATGTTTACTATAAGATGGTAATCCAAATTAGATAATGGAGATGAATCTTTAAAAAATAGAACAATGTAATATATATATATATATATAATACTTTCTAAAAATTAAAATATAGAACAAACTCTTACAACACATATGAGATATAACAACATTTGATATTGGTGGGAGAGGAAGAGATAATGATTACTTATAAGATAATAATCTAAATTAGATAAAGGAGATAAATCTTTTAAAATAAGAACAATGTAAAATATATATCATGTAGTCTCTAAAATTAAAATTTAGCATTAACAATTTACAATGATATTTTTTTTTTACAACCCATACAACAAAAATAAGAAATAAAAAATAACAAAAAAAACGAAAAATGATTTGAGGTATTGTAGAAGAGAATGAGAGAATGTGAAAATGAGATAGTAAAAGAATGTCAATATGAGAGAATGATAGATTGAGAGAATGCTTATTTATATGATAAGAAATGATGGAAGTTACATTTAGAACTATGGAGTTACAATAGTAATTTATTGTGTTTGAATAAAATTGAATGGTAGAATATGATTAATGCATAATTTATTTTATTTTCAGTTATAATTTTATTTTAATGTGTGAGTTAAATGTATTGTGTTTATTGGGTCTTAATATTGTTTAAAGCAATTAGAAAGCAAATTAAAAAAAAATGAGAAAACATTAAATGAAAATCAACCAATAAGGAGAGACCAAAACCTTACTTTTATATATATGATATATTGCTTTAAACTTTGAAATGAGAAATATATTATAAACAATAATTTTACATGAGAAATATATTAATTTAGCCAACCAAAATATGAATATAAGTTTAGCCAACCAAAATAAATAAAAAATATTAAAATTTAACCAAAAATAATTTCTCTTGAAAGATAATAAGTTAGTAGGAGGAATGAATTAATGTACAATTATTGGATAGGAGTTACATTTGAGTTAAATGGAGTTACATGTCTTTAATTATAAATAAATATTTTAATTTTTTATAACCTAAAATAAAAGGAATACCAAGTGGCTTAATCAAAATTCACATGATTTGGTTGTTTGTTGATATAAACTCAACACTTACACATAATATTTCAAAATAAAAAATATTACTTTTTAAGTGACAAACTAAATTAGTTTTCTTATAAAATTATATGAATTCTTCAATCTCAATAATTTTTAAAATCCCAAGGATAACTTATATTTTTTTGGTTTTCACTCATCAATTTAATTTATAGTGCTAGATTTCATACTAATGGTTTCATCTTTAGAGAATTTAGTGAAATGCTATTTTTAAAATTATATTTTATTTTTATATTTAAGTTCCAGTTGAATATGTTTTGTTTTTTGGATCATTTTTTATTTTGATTAAAGACACAAAAAACCAATTGTTTAATTATGTTCTTTTTTTTTTCAAAAACCTCAAATCATAAAAATATATATATATATATATATTATATTGATATCTGCAGATTTAACAATTAGATCACAAAACAAAATAGTCTTTATAAATGGATAAATGGATAATTATATTGATCTTTAAATATTATATTGATCTTTATAAATTATTGAAAATGATACATGAATATGTGAGATAACCAAAGACATAATAGATAATTACATATGGATCATTTCAACTTTATGATCTTATTGTGTGGTGAATATTGTAAGGAAGTATGAAAATAATGACTTATAAGATGTTAATATAAAATAAAAAATAGAGATAAACATTTTAAAAGATTAAAATAAATATATAAGATATACATATCATACAAACTCTAAAACTAAGCTTTTACAAATATATTTGATTTGATTTTTTATAACCTATATAACAACAATAACAAAAAAAAATACAAAACAAAACAAAACAAAACAAAAAAGAGATTTGAGAGTAGTGGAAGAAGATGAGAGAATGAAAGAGTGATAGACTAAGAGAATAAGATAATGAGTATTTATAGGAAGAGAAATGATGAAAAATTACATTTAGAAAAATGAGAGTTACAATTCTAATTTATTGTTTTGTTTTAATACAATTGACTAATACAACTTAGTGGAGAAATAAAGTTAATGAATAATTTATAGGGAGAAGGTATAAAGATTTCAGTTTTATATTATGTGAGTTAAATGTGAAAATTAATTGTTTTAAATTTGTGTTTTAAAATAATTTTTTTTTTATTAAAATTGCATTGCCAAGTGGACTAATAAGGAGAGACTGAAACTCTACTTTTATATATATGATTAGAATAATGAAAATATAATAGCATTTTCGTAATATTTCACATCAGAACTGGTTAAATTTTTAACAACATAGCTTAAATAAGTATATAGATATATTTTAAAAATATAAACAATGTTGTATCCTAATTTTAATATATATTTGTTATTATTAAATGATTTAGATATGTAAATATTTAATCTTAGTTTTATAAATAAATTTAAGTTTTATAATTTTCTAAATAGTTTGTTATTGTTTCCTAAAATTTCTGAAACAATAAATAGAATCTGTTTAATTATTTTATTACATAATTTCGAAATAATTTTATTATTATTTTATTAAATAATTTTGAAATAATTTTATTAATGATTTTTTGTAATCTAATAAATTAATAACTACTATTTTTTTGGATAAGCATTTTCAGGTTACGACAAATTAATATTAAGATTTTGTTATTATATTTTGTATTAAAATACAGTGACATTTTGTGTAATATTTTACATGGAGTATGGCTATTTGTTTAAAGGGTTGCGTATATAAATATATATACCATTCAAAAAAAAAAAAATTTGATTACTACATTTCCTTTGCTTTGGCATATAAATTTTGATGTTAAAGTTGGCATTGACAAAATTTAGGGGCGATTTATGGAAATTATTAATGTTGAGGGATTAAAATTTAAAAAGTCGCCGGAAACAACACATTTCGATCGAGATTCAATTAAAAGGGGAAAAAGGAAAAAACCAGAGAAGAAGATCGGAGGCGACGACGGTGATGACGATGGACAGAGAGAAGGAGAGAGAACTTGAGCTCGAGAGTGCAATGTACACAAACTGTTTGCTTTTGGGTTTGGATCCGAACGTGATCGGACTCGGAGCCTCCAATGGCACCCCTCGGGTCGGGTTATTTCGCCATTCCAATCCAAAGCTCGGTGAACAGCTTCTCTACTTCATCCTCTCCTCTCTTCGTGGCCCTGCTCAGTCTGCAAAGGTTCGATTTCTTTCTATCTTCTAAGACTCTCTCTCTCTCTCTCTCTCTTGGCTCACTCGTTACGAAATTGGTTTTGGAATTCTGGGTTTTTGAATTTTGGAATCAATCGTTTGATTTTGGGTATTTTCTTGATCTCTCAGGATTTTGATAAGGTTTGGCCAATTTTCGATTCGGCTCAATCTCGCGACTTTCGTAAGGTAAAAAAAAAGAGGGCTTGAGCAAATGAAGTTTCTTTTGTGTTTGTTTGTGAGCAAATTTGTTTTTTTTTTGAATTCTTAGTTTACTTTAACACTAAAATTATGCATCTGAAGGTTGTTCAAGCGATTATAAGCGAGCTTGAATCACAAGGGGCTTTACCACGGAGTAATTCGAGGGTTTCATCACTAGCCACTTGCTGTGGACCAAGGTTGGTTAAGGCTACGCTAATGTGATTCTTATGTTTATGTTCCATAAGGGTTTCATTCTAGTGCTTGATGATGAGCAACTAGTTAGTCGTTTCTGCTTCGTATTCGTCGGGCATATTTAGGCTTAATTTCTCTACTTAGTTAGCCATTTCTGCTCCATGTGATCTGATATGTATATGTGGCACCTCTTGTTTTTGATTGCAGATTTGTGGAGCTCTTATGGCAGCTTTCACTGCATGCATTAAGAGAAGTTCATAGGCGGACGTTTCCTGCTGATATTGCTTCCAATCCTCTGCCTTCTTCTCTGACAGACGTATCCTTCTCACATGCTGCTACTTTGCTTCCTGTAACCAAGGTAGTACCAAAAAGTGTTACTTTGAAGATTGTGTTTTATTGTTTCACTGGTCTATGTAAATCTTGTTGGCGAGTGCACGGGATAACATAGAAATGTGCGTGTAAATGGATTTTCAGGCCCGGATGGTGCTTGAGCGTCGCCGGTTTCTTAAAAATGCAGAGACTGCGGTACAAAGACAGGCCATGTGGTCTAATTTAGCCCATGAGATGACTGCAGAGTTCCGTGGTCTCTGTGCTGAAGAGGTAAGACGTTATTTTTTAGTGAGAGGTACTCAATTTTGTTGTCATATTGGCTTCTATTAATGCATTTCATTTTCTGTTTCGTTTGCATCAGGCTTACCTGCAACAGGAACTTGAGAAACTTAACGATTTGAGAAACAAAGTGAAGCAGGAAGGAGAAGTGTGGGATGACCTTGTGTCTAGCTCCAGTCAGAATTCTCATCTAGTTTCAAAGGGAACTCGGTTATGGGATTCTATCATGGCTCGTAAAGGTAAGGTTTTGTGCTGTTCTGTTTGTTTGGAAGAGTTAATACAGAGATAGGTACTTATTATATGAATTGTGCAGGAGTTATATACTGTAGTTTATAGTTATGTTTTTTGTCACTATCTTCAGGTCAGCATGAAGTTCTTGCGTCTGGTCCCATTGAGGATTTGATAGCTCACAGGGAACATAGGTAACTGCCTCTTGTAAGAAACACGGCCTGAATTCTACTTACCTAATTACTGACATCTGGGTTTCTTTTGATCTGTAGGTACCGAATTTCAGGATCGGCCCTACTTGCAGCTATGGATCAGAGTTCTCAAGTTCCTCGTGCAGAATTACTCTCTGCCCATTTAGATGATTCAGCCTTGTCACTTGCGGATGACAACGAACTAAGTGATGGATCGTATGCAAACATGCATGACCACTCTTTAGTAGACAGTTTCGAATCAGCCAGCTCACAAGCAAGTGATGAAACACTTTCTCGAGTAGATGATAGAGGTGGAAAGATCAACCAGACAGTCGATGTAGCGGAAGTCATAAGGCGCTGGACACATGCATTACAGCGTATTCATAAACAGTCTCTTCTTCTGGTATGTCTTCTTCTGTCTTGTTATGGAATTTTTTTCCCTGTAGTATGTTTTACCATTCTCACTAATTATACGATGGCCTAAAATGCTTCACACTCTGTTTTCTGTGAGGAATTCAGTTCCAATGGATTTATACTTATCTTCCATCTGTATATGTTTCCAGGCTAAAGCGAATGATGGGGATGGTCCAGATATTTTACGGACTGCGAATGATGGTGGTACAAGTGGGCATGTTGAATCATTGGCTGCAACTTTGACTGAACATCAACAACATTTAGCTAGCTTTCAGGTAAATGTGTTAGCTTGTTTGCTCCCTTTTTTAGAAATTGCTTTTGGCCAACTGTGGAAGTCAAATGCTCAACATATATAAAAGAAAGCTGCTTTTCTTTAAGGGCCTTGATGAAAGATGTCAAAGACTCGAAGCTTATAGTAAAACCCACATCAGTTTTAAAAATAAATCTTAAAAATCTGGGTTTCCAACAATTATCTTTTGTATAAAGCAAGACATTTTGTTTAATTGGAGATCCCTAAAGTTCCATTATAATTGTGGTCGTTAGTCATTATGATTCAGCTTGTCTTGGGAGAGTATCAAAAGTTGCGAGATAATCGATATTACCGCACTGTTTGTTGGATCTCTTGGAGCGTGCTGACAAAAACTTAGTTACTGGTTGAATATCTACTATGTTCTTACTGTTGATGGCACACTGTATGCAGGTACTTATCAACCAATTAAAGGAGGTTTCTCCAGCCATACAAAAGTCCATATCAGAATGTACTGAGAAGGTTAATAGTCTTCCCCCGACTTTACCTCCAGTCACGAGAAGTAATGGGCAAGCATCTTCACTTCTACAATCTCAGGGCAGTGGGAGAATTATGGTAACAGTGGATGACTTAATTTTCATTCTCTTCCGATGCATACGCTATTGAGACGCTCATGTACATTTTTTCCTTGTGATACAGGAAGGTGTATCCAATGATGTTACTGAGCTGACCTCGACAATGTCTAATGTTCAGCTCGATAAGGTCTCAGCTAGTCCTACATTAAAGCTTCCACAGTTATTTAGCTCCACTCCTACTTCTTCTGGTAAAGGTGGAAATGCACAAAAGCGACAGACAATGGCTTCTCAGGTCAATAAAATGGAAAGCTTGTCTGAGAAGAACTCTACAGATCAAGCACTATCAAATGCTCGACCAGACAACTTGCCGACAGGTTTGTTACATAATTACCTTCTCTATTAAAACGAAATAATATATCAAAAGAAGGTTTTGCTGATGTGAGTTTTCAAGCTTTTAGTTTTGATGCCAATCATCCATTCTAGGCCTATTCCAGTTCTAACTAATCTATGACTGCCTCATTTTCTTCAAATCGGTTTGTAAGAGAATGTAGTTAATTTAGTTGATCACAGTATGTGTTTTCTTCTAATTCAAATTTAAACTCTAATTTTGGTTACAGATACTAGCAGTTCTTTTGTCCAGAACCTGAAGAAATCTGTGAGAGAAGCGGCTTTATTGATTCCTTCTTCAGCAGGATCATCACGGGACAGTCAATCCGATGAGGGCTCGGAGCATTATTTTGTACCTCTTTCAGCAACTGGCTTTTCCCGTTTTCCATCAGAAACCAAAGGCCTGCCTCTCAGAGGGTCGAGGGCAGTTACCTCTTTGAGCGAGCCTTCGTTTATGGAACACAATGTTCCTGATAGCTTCGCGCCAAGCAAGTACAGCGATATACCTGACACGTATGATGATCTAGATTCATTCAAAGATTACGATAACGGTAACGGGTTTCTCTCGGTTGTGGGATCAAACAGTGTAGCTTCTGATGCACAACAATCATTTTACGACGTTGATGATCAAGTATTTTCCCCACCTTTACTAATGGACTCGTCCCTATTATCAGATGCCTATGAAGACTTATTAGGTACGTTGATTATCCTCATAGTCACATATATTTAATGATTGTCTAAGATCAGACATTGGTGTGATTCACCGAGTTCCTGAAGTTCATTACCCATCTCACTTTCCTTTTGCAGCTCCTCTGTCAGAAACCGAAGCGGCTTTAATGGAGCATTAGGAAGCAGCCCTGAATCAGACAAAACTATGACACTTGTGTGTTCTTCAACAACTCTGTTCTTGGGGAATTTGAAGCCTGTGATGTCTTGGTCTCACAGCAGAGAGGAGTTTCAATTATTTACCAATTTAACAAGGCTTTCTTCTTAATTTATCTTGGACTTGTTGGTAATGGGACGCTTGATGAATGAATGATGGTGGCTATTTGTGTGTGTGTCAAGTGTGTGTAAAATAACCTCTAGCTCTCAGGTTAGGAGCATTGCTCTCTAATATTTGGCTTCCCAAAAAAATACAAATTTGATTATTTTGTTTTATGTTGTTTTTAGATGTAAAGAAAATAGAGAAGAGTAGTTTGATCTACGTACGATTCAGTTTTTTCCTTAACTCCTTCAGTTTATCACAATATTTGTTTTGTACTTATTTACTCGTGTTTCTATCTACTATAATAATATTGTTTTATTGTTTAGGAGTAACATTAAAGAGAAAGAAAAACAAGATATTCCTAAACGGAAGGAGAACAAAAAAGAATCAAAACCGTTGACGACCTTTTCGTAATATTTTTGGCTTCATTGTAATCTATAGAAAACTTTTTATGAAAATTTTGTCATACAAGATTCAGTTGGTTTTGAAGATCTCATAGATCAAGAAAACGATGTTTAAATCGTTTCCTAAGGATCGGATTTGTAATCCAAACACACACACGTCCAAAAGAGTTATTTATTCATGAAATCATCAAATAAACATCGATCAAAAGAGTTATAACAAATGGGAAATTTTCATGAAAAAAATAATAATATTAAAAGTCAAAAGAGAACAAATTCATAGAAACAGAAACGAAAAAGAAAAAAGACGAATGTAATGTAATGGAACCAACTTAGTGGTTGGAACCAACGAAGAGAGCCACGGCGGCAACAGCCAAGACAGTGAACATATTGGTGGCCGAAACAACGGTTGAGCTAGATGAAGGTCCTGGTGCTGGAGCTGGTGCATGGTGGTGACCTTCGTGGGCTGAGACGACGGCCATCGTCGCCAATAGACAAACCACAGCGATCTGAACAAACATCTTCTTCATCATCATCATTATCGTCTCACAAAAACGTTATGAGATGAGTGTTGGTTTTGGTTTTAATGGATGAGATAAAGATATGTGTTGTTTGTTGTGTAAATAGGATTGTGTGATTTGTTTATATAGAGAGGAAAAAACTTATTTATTTATTTATGATTTATTAAAATTGATTGCAATATCTTAAAATAAGTTATTCTTTTCTTTTTGGGTCTAAAAATAAGATTTGTTTTCTATTTTTTAAATTTTTATTGGGTTGAATTGGCCCCGGCTTTTGATGCATTGATCAAGACAGCTGTTTAAGATTATATTTGATTCTGCCTATCACGTTCCTATAATTGGCCAATAATTTGATTTTTTTCTTTAAAAAAAAGGAAGGTGTAAATATTTTTTGCAGAATCAGAAAGTTTTATATGGGATTTATAGATTTTTATTCTATATCTTTGTAATTACAATATTGCTTAAACTGTTTGAAAAGTGAAATTATAGTTTATGGCTTCTTATGAGTTATGGGTAGGCAATAAAGGTAACATTAGCCTCAGAAGCATAAGTTAACCTTTAATTATGGAGCTCATAGCATTTGTCATGGCATTTATTATTCCTAAACAATTTAATAAATTATAGATTATATAGATTTAATAAATTATGGATTATATAGATTATTCCTAAATAATTTTGTTAAGCAAAAATAAATAAAAAAGACGTGGAGCCAATTCCTTTTTGGTTAGGAAAATTATAGGATAAAGTTCTTCTATATACGTGTACATGAATAAATATGATAAGCACAAATTTCGCTCTCGGGATTTTGGGTTAATATAAACGAATGACATTATCATAATTACTCACTTTTATTTTATTAGATATAGAAGAAAGTTTTATTAGGCAGAAGAAAATTAATCAGAAAAAGTTAGTAAAATAATAACGTTTAGTGAAGATAAGCACGTTCATTGCGGATTTTCACTAACTTAAAAAAAACCAAAAGATGTTTTTATTAAATTATGCATAACAAAAAAAAGTTTTAATATAATCAAGAATTAGAAAAAGGTGTTTTTGTTTTTGCAAGAATATGAAACCTGCATTATAGCTGCTATAGGCCATGTGGGAAACAAAACGCCGACTGATAACATTATAGTGATGATTGGTGTACACATATTATGACAATGATAAGTTTATAACATAATCACCATCAAATATAATATTTTTTAATCATCATCATGTTTTTCTTTTGATAAAACTAAAAATTTAAAATATAACATTTGTTTAAATTATAAATTTAAAGCTGTATTGAAATTTTTTAAATTAAATTATTATTAACAAAAGAGTAAACAAAAAAAAAGTATAACATTTGTTTATTTTTCTTTTTTTTTCCACGGGAAGCAATCAGTATTTACAAATCGGACTATCTCTACATTATTTTCAGTTTTTCACCATGGAAAATTCAAAAACAGAAAAAAAAGCTATTGGGCCTTCAATTGTTTTTTCCTCTTCCGACCAACCCTTTTATCAGCCCACGATCCCATTTGAACTATAACATCATCCTCCACTCTCCTCCCTTCTCTCTCCCATACTAACCGCTGCGTTTTACGGTCCCTGAAATTCTCCAACACCCAACCCTGAAGTCCAGTATCTCTCACCTCACAAAACCTCTCAGCCCAATCAGACGGTTCGACGGGTCGGGTCCCTAAACCGGGTGCCCGATCTTTCGACCCGACGTTCTCTTCGTTTTGCCAATCCGCCACATAAGTAGCCACTCTCCTTTTAAACTTCTCCTTAAACACATCCCAAACCTGATACTTATAATGGTTAATGACCATCGTACCCTTGTCAACGTCGGCAAACGTGAATCCATCTCTCAAGTGAAAATGATGCACGACGTTTATCAGCGTCGCGTTTAGTGATTCCGGTCTAATTATGCTCTTGTGCCTCTCCGGTAACACCATACGACATGTGTACGCCGCCGTGACTCCTTCTCGAGGTCTATCTCTAAGTCCCGACGGTCCGAAACTATGACACGGCGTTCGAATTTCACCGATCTCGTCGCCAGTCGATGACGATGGTGCTATGGTGTGGTTTCTGATTACGTCGGTTAAGGTTTGACCGGATGGGATGTAGAAGAACTCGTCGACGTCGATAAACGCGACCCAATCGCAATCCCTTTTTGCTCGAATCGCGCAATTGGCGAATCCGGCTTCTTGAGTTTTGATCCACGGCCAAAAATGTCTCGAGACGTTGTAACCGCGATTTTCTAAATTCTTGATCTCTGACACGATGTCGTCGTCGCTGTTGTTGTCGTAGATGAACCACCGTTGAACGCCGATTTTGCCGTGGTACATCACCCATTCTCTCAAAACGTTTGCTGCGTTTCGCGTCATGGTGCAAACGCACGTCTCAAACGGTTTCGAGTCTTTGACCCGTCCAGGACGTTTGATTGGTTGGGCAACAGAAGGAAGCATCTCACTCCCTTTGATTCTCACGGATACTCTTACCGGTTGTGATTGGGCCGTTCTTGGACCTTCTAAAACTGTTAGTGGAGTTTTACATCTCACGATCTCTTGGGCCGCAGAGATAACTTGTGCTCTAAGTAAAAGTTTAGGCTTCGTGAAATCCCAACCGTAGACGCACTCATACCTCGACACGTCAGCAACCTTTCCTGGCCGTAGATTTAATCCCTTGACAAAGACCACCGTGGAATTGTCGTCGTCTATAACAGCGTCGTAGACTAGCCAATCCCACCGGTGTGTGGTTCCTACCAGGAGGTCCTTATTATTACCAACCGTCCATCTCGAGACAGCGAGGGATACGGTATTCCCACGTGGCATGGCTGAACACCGTACGATCTGACGACCACTGTCATCGGTTTCCACGGCGAAGGGAAGCTCTTTAAACAGCTTAGATGAATCGTTTACGTCGGAGAAAACGCAAAAGAGGTCCTCTTTAGTTAATAAACGTGAAGCTGGAGGGTAGTTTAGGAAGATTAATGTTTGGTCGGGAAACTCAACCGCTTCATGGATTGTTACCACCTTAACCGCCGGTACAGAACCACCGAGAACTGCCTTGTGATTAATTGTTTTATTACCTAAGAAGATGAACAAAGCAGAGAAGAGAACAAAGGAGAAGACGAACAAAGCAACGAAACGAAAAAATCTTCTCCACGTAACAAGGACGACGTCCCCACCGTTTAAACCTCCGCGTTTCCTACGGCTCTTCATATTTTGCACCGCCGATCACGGCGGCGAAGGCTGAGAATTAAATCAGAAAAAGTAAAATGTTTTAAGTTCTTTCTTACTCTTTAATTATATCGCAAGCTACGAAGATTTTTTAGGTCGATGAATTTGGGGTGAAGAAGAATAGAAATATAGAATAATCTATTTTTTGTTTAGCTTTATTCCTTTTTTTAATTCTCTGATAAAGACAAAAGACAGATAAATATGGGGTTTATGTTCTGCCTTATTTTTTTTTGTTTTCTTTGAGAATTTTCAACTTTTCTTCTTTGGTGCTCAAAGACGATCATGGAAATTTACGAACTTTGATGTTGAAGGTTTAAGATGACCACTTTATTGCGCTAACCGGTTCGACCGGTTTATCTAATGTCTCTTTCCTTTTATAGAAACCAACTCATAAAAAATATCTTAAACTCATTTGATTTTATTGTCACAGATATTTACAAACTCTTATGTAGTAATACAATCCTATGTAAACTAAAACTATCCACGTTATACCTTCATCTCGTAGTAATTATATTCGAAGAGTGTTTATAATATGCAGAAACATATAAAAGATATGCCAAACGAAAAAAAAAGTACATAGAAAATTCGGATACCTTGCTTGTTATATTCCACTTCATTATTTATTTACCTATCTTTAGTGCTTTGAAATTATCCACTTTATATTTATATTTTTTTTTGGTTTATTTTTGTGGATCGTCTAAGTTGAGCTTGAAAGAGACAAGACTATGATTCGATTAGTGTCTTGACTTTGAGTCATATACTCATATTGGACTTATACTGGGAAAAAGTAGGATCCACTTATCTCCGTTTTTATCTTCACGTCATCTCTAACGTATGTCCCACGTCGTTGTTTTGACTCTTTCTACTGACTCTAACCTGGAAATTACTATAGTTTTGGCCCTAATTGAAAAAGGCTTTTAAACAAATTAAACGGTTCAATCTCCCATTATTTAAAATATGGGGTTTGATTGTCAAAAAAAATTAAAAAAATCTTTTAAACAAATTAAACGGCTCAATAGAGAAAAATGTTCAATGTTCAATAAAAATTAAACGGATCAATAAAACTGTGCATGCAGTGTTCAAGAAAGTGGTTTTAGACGGCTGCCTAGGCGTTGTCTATGCGCTAGGCACTCAGCATATGCCTAAACGACCGTTTAGACCGCATAAAAATTACATAATATTATTTTGATATATATTTTTTATATTTAACTAAATATATTTTAATTTTAAGTTTTATATTCACATACATATTTATAAATATTCATATTTACTAATCTAAATTTAAAAAATGTATTTTTACTAATTTTAGTTTATTATTTATTATTATTTATTTATTCTAACATATATTTTACATAATCCTATATAATATCATAAATATAATGTTTTTAATGTAAACGCCTAAAACGCCTAAACTCTGAGTTCTAGGTGCTAGGTGTTGGGTCACCGACTACATATCGCCTAGCGCTTTCTTGAACATTGCGTGCATGGTTTATGAAGGGATTTAATTCTAACAATTGATAAGTCTATAATTTTTTATCATATTTTTACGTTTAGATTCTCTACATCAAACAGTAGAAGAAAATATTATGCTTTTGAGTTTATCAAATCATACAACGAATAAGATGGGATAATGTAGATGGGATAAATCTTATACTCCCTCTGTCCCTGATAAATTGATGTTTTAGAGAATATTTATTGTCTCTAAAAGATTGATGTTCTAAATATTTTTAATACTAAAAAGGTGAAAAGTAGAGAAAATGTCAGAAAAATAAATCATTACATCTGCATGAGATGATCAAAAATAAAAAGAAATAAATCATAAAGAAAAAAGTAAATAATAAATTAATTATATACATACATCCCCTTTATAATAAAACAAAAATACACAACATTGTTTTGATAGATTTTATAATTTTAATAAATGGTTACAAATAGGTTATACATAGATTATAAATTAATCCATATATTAATTATAACAAATAAAACTTTAATTATAACAGAAAATCTTAATAGGGTTATTCCAAATTGATAGTTCATGGATATTCCAAACTTTATTTACGGAAGATCACATATATGGTTCCAAATATCTAGAATCAATATTACCAATTTATTTCCACAGATTTTATTGATAAACTATATTAATAAAAAAGTTATTAAAGAGATAAAAATATACTCTCAATCATGAAAAAGGAATCAAATCTCGCTAATTTAACAAGATTAATCGTGATATTGAGGATCGTATTCAGAAATTAAAAATTAAACCTTAATGCTAGATTAGGAATTCCTTTTATTTATATTATAATTTTAGAATAAAATATAATTTATATGATTGATTTGAAAAGTTTTTAAGGTCCTAATATAGTATTAATCGTGATCTTCAGAATCTATTTTATTTTAAAATTATAATATAAATAAAAGAAATTTCAACCCGTGCTCTAACACGGGTCCTAATCTAGTTGTCTTAATATGTGTGAAAAATCCTAAACATCAAACTATTAGGGATATAAACTTATAAAGTATAAAAAGATATTATATCAAATCAACTCGAATTTATTAAAAACAAACTTTAATTATTAAGACCAATAATATGGAAAATAATATCCAAAAATATGAAAACATAAAAATAATTTAAAAAAAAAAAACACAACTCCGCCAATCTGAAGAAAAAGTGATGGTAATTTTTATAACACCATAAACCTACAAAGTTTCATAGAATATTCTAGGGCTCCCTTTTCTACGATACATCGATCACTGTTCAAGCCGACGAGTTCGACGACACCGGAGAATGCACCACAACTGGTTGGAGGAGGTAATCGAATCTTTGCACAACCCATTACAACAATTCCTTGTGATGTTCCAGATTCCCTCGATGAATATCCTCTAGCCAATTCAATGTAAAAATACCGTGTATGAGAATCCAAAGGAATCACAAATTCATCATTAAACATTACATATTGACCATTGAAACCTGTTTCCACACTTATTCTGTATTCTGGAGTGTCGTCTGTCCATGCCATAACTATATATTTGTTAGCACCAGTGTTCTGTTTTCCACACTTATACTGGGAAAAAGTAGGATCCACTTATCTCCGTTTTTATCTTCACGTCATCTCTAACGTATGTCTCGTTGTTTTGACTCTTTCAAGTGACTCTAACCTGGAAATTATAGTTTTGGCCCTAATTGGCTTTTAAACAAATGGCTTAAATAAAAATGATCGAGAAAACCGTGCATGGTTTATGAAGAGATTTAATTGTAACAATTGATAAGTCTATAATATTTTCTTCTACTGTTTGATATATTATATGCGTCATAAACTTCTCAACATATAACGGATATATTTGAATTTATCAAATCATACAAGAATAAGATGGGATCATGTATATGGGATAACTCTTATATAAAAAATATATTATATCAAATCAACTGGAATTTATTGAAAACAAACTTTAATTATTAAGACCAATAATTTGGAAAATAATATCCAAAAAATATTAAAAACATAAAAAGAATTAAAAAAAAAAACACAACTCCGCTAATCTGAAAAAAAAGTGATGATAATTTTCATAACACCATAAACCTACGAAGTTTCATAGAATATTCTAGGGCTCCTTTTCCTACGATACATCGATCACTGTTCAAGCCGACGAGTTCGACGACACCGGAGAATGCACCACAACTGGTTGGAGGAGGTAATCAAATCTTTGCACGACCCATTACAACAATTCCTTGTGATGTTCCAGATTCCTTCAACGAATATCCTCTAGCCAATTCAATGTAAAGATACCGTGTATGAGAATCCAAAGGAATCACAAATTCATCATTAAACATTACATATTGACCGTTGAAACTCGTTTCCACACTTGTTCTGTATTCTTGAGTGTCGTCTGTCCATGCCATAACTATATATTTGTTAGCACCATTGTAAAGTTTCAAAAAATCTCTGTCATCATTTGTGAGTACTCGAGAGATCCGCACGATTAGCTCTGTACTTAAGTCATGTTCAATTTTTCGTTTTCCTTCACGAATCAATCTCCGTTTTCTTCTCGCTTCTCTCGACAAGTTTATCATCGAAAAAAGAAATGAAAAAGTAATTTAAGATTTGGAGTCTTAAGGTTTGAGAGTTCTGTATATATATAGAGTGGAGTATTGAAATGAAATAGTCGTTAACGTTTTGTAAAATATGTTATGCACATGAATATATTATTTTGGGCTTCGAGTTTATCCACTTTATTTTTTATCAATTTTTTGTTTATCGCTTAATCATTTATGTGATTCGATTAGTGTAGTTTGTAATTATCCAACGTTGTTGTTTATTTCTTTCAAGTGAGATCTGTTTTGTGGTTTGGCCCAAAAGGCTTTTAATAACGGTCCAAATAGAGAAAAATGATTAATCTTGTTTGATCAAAAAAGGTTTGTACCAAAATGTTGAAGAATACATACATATTAAGCCAAATTCACTAAATTTTTAAGAGGGTTTCTTCTTCAGACCAATGTGTCTAATACGCTTCAGTTCTTGAGATCCACCCTTCAATCCTCTGCAAACCAGTAAATTATAAGAGCAATGAGTTCATGTGAATCTTTTTTTTCAGGATTTTATAAGAAACAAAACAGTACTAGATTTAATGTTTGTTACCTTCGGAACAAATAGACAAAACTGTAGTAGAGAAGAAGCAATATCAAAGTGATGATGGAGAAAATAACGTATATCATATTCCTCTTCTGCATAACATAACTATGATTAAATGTACAAGAAGATATTAAACGAGTTTTGGTATGATGTCTCTAAAAAGAATAGATAAAAGTGTTTAATTATTACCTTTGGTTTTTTAGACAAAGGCCTTGAACCTCCTGAACATGTATGTGCATCACAGAACTGGCGCAAGAAGAAGTCTACAGTTTGAAAGTTAGAATCCCATAAGAGGTGATGAATTTTTATGGATCAATACAGAAGTAAAAAATGTTGACATAATATACAAATGTTTTGTATCAGGGAAGGTTATAAACTTATAATACCGTGAAGACGGTTGGCTGATGGACCCTTATTTACCGGAAAACAACTATTAGCCAAACTCTGCAATGCCACCAAACAGATCAGAGATAAGCACAGAACACACGAAACAAAACATAGAGAACATGGTCAGAAATGAGAATCTTTCAATGACATATTCTTTCTAATTATCAGAAGTTATACAGTTTCTATGAGTTTTAGAGTCCATCTTTGATCAATTCAGAACCGAAAACTTCGTATTTGATTGCTTTAGTAGTATACTATACACTATGCTGATTGAACAAGCTTTTCCAAGAAATCATTACCTCACATAAGTGCCGGTTTCTTGCAGCAGCTGCAGGATTACACTTAGACTTAAGCCGAGGCGTGCCTACAACAAGATCACAATGCAATGCTCCACAAAGATCCGCCAGACATTTACCATGACTCTGATTTTCAAAATTTAAAACCGCACAAAAATTAAATACATAAGAACCATAAGATATGAATCGTTATAGACACCAAAGAGTATGAATTTTCACAGAAATACAAATCTGCATACCACATTAAGCAAATTGTAATGGCGTGAATCGAAATGCTTGTCGAGGTACTTCTCTTCATAAAAAGACTTTTTGCAGAATCCACAACGCCACTCGTTTATATCTGAATGCACTTTGTGCTCTTCTTGTTCTCTATAAATGTCATTGTCTCGATGAACTCTACAACCACTCGGCAACTGATACCGCTCCTTTTCCACATACGGCATGAGATACTACTTCACAACAACAACAAAAATTCAATGTAAAATTCAACAGATTTGCCAAAAAACAAATAAAAACCAAAGCTTTCACAAATTCAATACCTCTTGAATGATGTTCCAAGCAACTCTGCTACGTTCCCTTGAACAATGAACCTCATGAGAACCGTCTTCTATACTGAATTATATGATCTATCCAAGCATCAGAACTGATTTATAACGAACCCCTAAGCGAGTTTAATCAATCACTAGAGACGAAATTTTTAAATTCACAATACCTTCCATCTTCAGGATCTTTAAAACTCTGTCGAAACAAAACACACAAAGCTTTACAAATTTGAACCAAAGTAATGATTTTTCGAGAATTCGAAGTAAAATTCCAAGTATATATCTAATCAGAATTCAGAACTGAGTCAGATCGAGTACAAACCCTAACGTGATTTACACATTCGTAACAAGAAAGAGCTGAAAAAAGCCCTAAACTTTTTACCTCGAGGTTCTGTTGAATTACAGAACTGGGGAGTGAGAATCCCCAAAAGTGAGAAGAGATAAAGAAGAAGAGGAGAATGAAACGAGATGGGGGGCATCTCCAATTCGATCTTTCCATCTTCGTTCGTACACACACGAAACGATCAAAGAAGATTTCAAAATTGAAAAAAAAGGTTTAAAGGGGTTGGGTTATTGTTGAATAGTAGTATTTATATTTATTTATCATTGAATTGAATTGTAATGGATTTTGATTATTTTTTTCGTAAAAAAAATCCAATGATTTTAAACAAACAAAACAAAAAGTGTCTTTCATTGCACTAAATCTT
The DNA here is from genome assembly GCF_030686135.1 of Camelina sativa. Lineage (NCBI taxonomy): Eukaryota > Viridiplantae > Streptophyta > Magnoliopsida > Brassicales > Brassicaceae > Camelina > Camelina sativa. Next base: position 38,707,307 of record NC_141891.1, read on the forward strand.
TTAAAATGCTTTCAATTTATTTCCTTTTCAAAATTAATCACTGACTAACCCCTTTCCAAAACTTTTAATATTTTTGTTATTAATTTGGGATTTTTGTTATATTATTTAGGGCATCTTTTAAGAGCTAATTAATTTTGGTTATTTCGGTCCAAAAGCCCACTTATCATTCAATAAACCTACAAAAGATCAAGTCAAATTACATGAAGTTTAAGGTAAATTGAATTATTAACTTTAACGAATCCCACATCGGGAAAACTTGGAGATCTAAGCTAGTATATAATAAGTATGACTTCTAGCATTGGTGTACCAATTGGCTTTGAGGAGGAATAAGCTCATGCGTCTTCCCATGGTTTCATAATCCTCGACCCAATAGGGTTCAATCTAACAAGTAATGGATACATATATGAAACCAAGAATGATGAATCTCTAAGGAGAAAACGTCTTCGAAGGGAAGAAACATGAGCCAAAGCCAATTGGTTTTTTTTTATGCTATATATATGTACTAGTGTTGGACAACAAAGTAGTTTTAAAATCAAGGTGTGAAAAATCAAACATAGAATACTCTTAATACTTCAAAGATGCCTTAAATTATCAAAAGTCTAGAGTAAGATATATGAAACAATGAAAATTTCAAAAAAAATAATAGCAATAGTTCATCATTGTTATATATGAAGTAAATCCCATTAACACTTAACTCATTTTTCCCAGCAAAATACAATACTCATGTTTGGAGGATAAAAATTTGAATTTTGTTTCCTCCTCTTGTAATATTTTGATGCTGTTGTTCTCGTTTTGATACACCTTAGCAAGAAAATCATTTCTCCATCCACATTGTTGTAATGGCTGAAAGTCTGAAACTAATAATCAACACCTGCAAGAAAGAAACTTTTAGTTAGATGTGTGAGATGAGAGAGATAGGTTATAGAAATGAGAAACAGAGTATATGAAAATCAGAGCCATATCTAGAAGTAGTTAGATTACGCAAATACTGAATGGAAAACAAATACAAATCACAATCAAGTAATCTACTAATTTAATTACAAAGATATTACAAAGTTAACACATGAGCTCTACAGATCCTTGAAAAAACAGATTTTAAATCTTCATTATAAGTCACCTAGTAATTATTTTAGGGAAACATATCAGTTTTGAAATAGAAAACTACACACATTATGAATATATATATCTTTCAATCAGCAAATATTCTACATGATCTAATATTCAAATAAGCATTTGAATAACACACAAAAGATTGAGACTGGAAGTAGTAAGAGCTCTTACGTTCATCAGGTTCACCAACTCTCTTTACTTTTCATTCATGTATTTCTCTTTACCAAATAATGATGCATCGTGGTAGTACTCATACCTATCACAAATAAATCAAACAATGCTTAGATTTGTCCACTTGAATAAGATATCAACTGAATTCAAAGATTCACAAACCATAAATTATCATATTTGTAGTAGCAGAATTCAAAGATTCACAAACCATAAATTATCATCAGCATTTTTAACCAGACTCATGTAAAACCAGAGAGAATAAATATGCGAGAGAAAATACATTTGAATAAAGAGTAGTGAAAAACCTGGATGGACTTGTTTGATAGATTTTTCAAATATAATTGTAGTTTATATAGCAAACAGAAGAAGAAAAAAAACACGATGTAGATGAGAGGAATACAAAGAAAGATTGTGAAGAACTCGAATTTGGATTTTAAATAGGAGATGGATCGGTTGTAAATTACTCTGAACGTGGAGGTGTTTAGTGGGAGTAAAATTAGGGATAAAGTTATTTACAGCTTTTGTTAGTAAAAAAAAAAACTGTAAAACACAGAGAAACAAATATAAAGCCTATTAAAAACCCAATATTTTGTTCAGTTTCGTAAAACATGGAAATTGGGTCAGTTTTTTTTCCTGTTTTTTTTTTTCCTCTTTTCACACGATTTATTGTAATTGTTTTTATTTGATTTTTTTTTCTTAAAACAAATATAAACTAAAATCTGATGTGTCAAACTTTTATTGGACAGGTGACTTGTGCTTTATAGGATAAAGGATGAATGATAACCGCCGCCCATAAATTCTCTGAATTATGAGGGAAAGTGTTAGATGTTGTGCGACCTCGGTGAAAGGCTTTCCAAAACTTGTTAATCTATATTATGAAAGTTGGCCAACTCTCTCCATCCTCCTTCTGCTACATCAGTAATGGAGAGAGTGCCACATGTCCATCATTCTTTATGTTGGTTGACTGATCCTCTTCGTCTTCCTTTACTTGATTTTCATAGTAACTGCTATTTCGACCCTTTTCGTCTTCTCTTGCTTTGATTTTTGTAGTAACTGCTCCTTTATAATATCTCTCACATCCTGCAGTTTTTTTTTGTAGTGAACGAAGATGTGGAAGATGAAGGTCAACTATATAGAAATGAGAATTTGAAGATCAAGCATATTCAGAGAGTACTCTTTTGAAGAAATCACCAACGAGACTTGGCTTTAGAATATAAATTAGAATTCTGAAAATAACAGAGGACTGAACTTCTAAAGAAAAAAAATGTCTTATACTGATATTAATACAATCTTAACATCATCTAGAAATTGTCTAATTGAAACTGATTAGTATGCTAATTTTTCCAAATAGCTGATGGGTATAGCTTGCGGCTTTTTAGGCTTCTCAAGAGTCTATATCCACGCATGAACAAATTTATATTGATTGTAACTGGTTATTTTTTGTAGCTTACCTATACTATGTTAATGCATTAGTAATTATTTATTTCTTTTACTCAAAATAGATTACAAGTTAGTTCATCATGGGACTTGCATGCTATGTTTTGCTTACTGTTTTCTTTAATTATTCCTATATTTCTTGCTTTGGTACGGTGTAGCAGGTTCGAAAAAAACAAATCCTTATATGGCAGGAGTCGTGAATATATAGAGAAATATGTTTAATTAGTTCTTCTAATTATAGTTTGTAAGTGATTATATACATTCTCATTCGATAACAAACAAGAAAAATCAAAATTACTCCATCTGCAAACGGTGTTTGTTTTCCTTCTCTGCAAACTTTTTTTCTATGACTCTATCTGCTCAACTATATATACACATGATTGTACGTTCATTCTCACAATGGTGAACCTTAAGAATTTTGTCTTTGAGTGGTGTTGTTTCTAAATTTTTGTTTTATGTATTTAGGGCCGGTATGTGTATTGTTAAATGTAATCTTACTATAGAATAAGAAGAAACTGGTCATTTTGTGTTTGATTCTTAATAGATAGAATAGATTATGAGACTTGGGAATTGGTCAAATTTACTACAGCTTTTTTCCTGACTGCTACAGTGCCAGAGTAAAAGAAAATTCAATCATGTGTGGTGGCTAATCCAATTTCCAGTCACATGATATGATATTGATCATCATGGTTTGTGCTTTCGTTTTTGACTACTCAATATACAAAATGATATTGACAGTAAAAATGTAATCGTTCGTATCATCAAAAGATAAGCTGCGCAGTGCACGGGTACTCATCTAGTGCTAATTAATTTAACCACATCAACTCTTAAATGCCACTCTAAAGTTTTTTTCTTTTTTTCTTTTTTCACTATCAATCAAAAAGAGTTGAATGATTGATTTTTTATTTGGTATTTTCCTCTTGTAAAATAATTCTGTGTTGGGATATGAGAGAAAGAATTATGAAAACCAAACCGCGAGATTATTTTGGTTCATGTATGGAGAAAACAATGGAACTATATATATAAACGTTTTCATGGTATATTTCTTACCTTTGGTCTCTTCGTTTTAACAATGTAAGTAGAAACATTGCAGAAGCTCTATAATGTATATATAACTTAATACCAAGTTTCCAATCCGGAAATTTTATCCATATGTTTTAATTACTGTCGGATGCAAAGGAAGAAAAGTAGTTGCTTTCTATGTGATGGTTGAGAAAGTGTAATAATGTGTTCTAACAACTTCACTTGTTTGTGTAATTCAAAGCTGTTTTATTTAATCAGAACATTAAAACAAATCATCAATGACTCTTCTCAGCTCTCCCTTGATCATTGCTACCGATGCAACTGTAGCCCCTCAAAACTGCATATATAAACCCAAAAACGTTATAGTGAGAGTCAAGAAAACTGAAATATGTCTCTTCCAAACATCAAAAACATTGGTCTTTCAGAAGTAAGTTACCTTGGTTTTGAGATTCATTGTGAGGAACTTATTGAGTGTGTGAGATCTTACAGAGAAAGCATCCATGTGAAGATTGCTCACAGTTTGCATGATGTCTGCAACTACGTAGTCTTTGTAAGAACATCTTACTTCGATCACAACTTCTGTTTCTTTTAGTTTAACTATCAAATGTGTCTTATCTCTGAAAACAGTGACTTATTCGGTTTCTCCTGAATTCTCATCGATCTTTGTGCTGTCATCGTTGTTCCCTCATGTCTCTTCGATCGACACAGAGTCATTAAGTTACAATATTCTTAGCCTACGACTAAATATCAAAATACCGTTTTTTAAGGATTCATCATGAAACCGAAGCACAAAATCACCTATGACAAGTTGACAACCCAATGTCCAATGAATCTAAATTAATATCAAAAGAAGGAATTTGAGATTTGGCATAGAGAAAAAATGCACCTCACTGATCGGATTAGCATGAACAGTTCCTTCGTATAGCCTCATACCCATCATGGGTAACCCATGTATCGGAACAAAGCAAAAAAAATCCTTCAAGTTTCCGTACAGAGGACACAAAGTTAGGGTTCTCGGGGAGAGCTTCTCTTACCTGACTGTATTATTTCGACCCAAAAGCCCACTTAACATTAAATAAGCCTACAGAGGATCAAGTCAATTACATGAGGTTTAAGGTAAACCATATGATGATAATACAATGTCGGCATAGAAATTGAATTATTAACTTTGACGAATCCCACATCGGGAAAACTTGAAGATCTAAGCTAGTATATAATAAGGATGACTTCTAGCATTGGTTAACCAATTGGCTTTGAGGAGGAATAAGCTCGTGCATCTTCCCATGATTTCATAATCCTCGACCCAATAGGGTTCATTCTAACAAGTAATGGATACATATATGAAACCAAGAATGATGAATCTCGAAGGAGATAACGTCTTTGAAGGGAAGAAACATGAGCCAAAGCCAATTGGTCTTTTTTTTTTATGCTATATCTATGAATGATAACCACCGCCCATAAATTCTCTGAATTATGAGGGAAAGTGTTAGATGTGGTGCGACCTCGGTGAAAGGCTTTCCAAAACTTGCTAATGCTAATTAATTTAACCACATCAACTTTTAAATGCTACTCTAAGTTTTTTTTTTTTTTTTCACTATCAATCAAAAAGAGTTGAATGATAGATTTTTATTTGGTCTCTTCATTTTAACTTTTAACAATGTAGAAACATTGCAGAAGCTCTCTATAATGTATATATAACTTAATACCAATTTTTAAATCCGGAAATTTTATCCATATGTTTTGATTAATTACTGTCGGATGCAAAGGAAGAAAAGTAGTTGCTTTCTGTGTGATGGTTGAGAAAGTGTAATAATGTGTTCTAACAACTTCACTTGTTTGTGTAATGCAAAGCTGTTTTATTTGGAGTTACAAAAGCACACCAACGAAATCACACTCACTTACTACTCCGTCCTAACCAATCATTTTTATCTTCTTTTTTTTTAATTACTATTTCTCCTAACTCATGTACAACACTTTTTTTTTTCTTTTCAACAACTTATGATACAACTTTATTTAATTCTCACCCTAAACCAGATTTAAATTAATATAATGGTTTTCAAATAAAAAAGATCAGATACAAAAAAAAAAAAAAAAATCAAATGTAAGCATATAAAAATTAAATTTTTTTTTTCTAGAACATCACATATTTTTTTAGTAAAAAAACTTAAAATAGTTTTAAAACGCGTAGTAATATCCAAAAATTACTCAGACTTTAGTTTTGATTACAGAGTTTTTTTTTTTTTCCCAAAAACACATTAATTTAATAATTTATCACCAGAAATTTTTCGTTTTCTTTTTTGTTTTGTTTCAATTCTCAGCCACTTCATATCAACAACTTAAACAGACCCAATATAATTCATTCTTGTTAGACTCCTTTGTTACATAATTTATCCTTAATTTTCTATCAACCTTTCAAATAAATTAAAAAAAATTCTGAGTTCTTTCAAACTTTTATAATTTTTGTGGGACCCAGATCTCAACAAAATTCTCCTAAAACATGTGTTGTGTGTTGTTTACAAAGGCTGACAAATAAAAACAAAATTTTGTTTTTTAAATTTCGAAAACTTCTTGTATAGCCGTTTTAGGTGAGAAACCCCCAAACAAACAAAAAAAAAGCTTCGATTTTTATTTATTTCTTCCTTTGGTTGAGACTTGAGAGAGATTTTTTTTTGTTTGCCAAAGAAGAAAGTTTCGATTTTGAGGTTTGTAGGGGCAATAATGGGTGAATCCGCTGTTCTATTTCAACATTCCTACTCGTTCGCTGCTCCTCCTTCTCGTCATGAATCTCATGAGGTTTGTATTTGATTCTGCGATTTATTTGATTCCTCCCAATTTCGAATGTTTCATGGTTTCAATGGCGATCCAGATTGTAAAGTTTTAAACTTTAGAGTTGGAATGATGGATATGAATCTTGAGGTTGATTTTGTTGACAAGGATCTAAATTGGGTTTGAGTTTTGAGCTAATGATTTTGATTGGAAATAGTTGGATTCACCAAAAAGTTTCTAATTTTGGTTGGATTTTACCAGAAAGTTTCTAACTTTGGTTTGAGATGTTTTTGTAGATTGTTAAGATTTTGACTTTTGTTTTGTTGGATTTTGCAGGATAATCCAATTCATGCGCTTAGTCAATCAGTTTCATTTGGAAGGTTTGTGACTGAGAATCTTGAATGGGGGAGATGGTCAAGTTTCTCACATAAGAAGTATGTCGATGAAGCCGAGAAGTTCTCTCAGCCTGGATCTGTTGCTCAGAAGAAAGCTTTCTTTGAAGCTCATTACAAGAGAATAGCCGAAGCAAAGAAAGCAAAAGCTGCAGATGAATCATTTGAATCTGATCCTAAACAAGAACCTGAAAGTGTTGTGGTGTTGCTTAGCACTTTGGAGACATTGACTAAAGATGAGGTTAAGGAAAACGAGCGTGATGCAACTGAGTTAGTTATGATTAGAGAAGAAGAGTTGGTGTTGAGTATTGAGAAAGATGACGAGCCCGAAAGAAAAAGTGTTGCGGTTTTGGAACAAGAAGACGCTGAAATGGATACCTCGTTAGTTAAACCCGTAGTTGCAGATGATTTGCAAGAGAAAGAGAAAGAGAATCACTCAGAGGATGCAGAGTTGTTGGAGAAGAGCTATTTGGTTGGAGAGAAAGAAGAAGAGAGAAGATCCGTAACCAAGAACTCATCGGTGTTTAGATTTTCAATGGAGACATCAGCAACTTCAGAAACTACGGATAAAGCAATGGAGGTTGTTCTCTCACAGGAAATAAGGTAACAAAAGGAGCTTTGATTGTTTGCTTTAGAAACTTGTCCTCCATCTGATTGTTTGCTATTGTGTAATTTTGCAGTGAAAAACCGATAACTCGTAGATCGCCAAAGAAAAACGAAAAGCCAGTTAGTCCTAGATTTGGTTTCTTGAGGTATGACTGATTTGTTTCTTCTTCTTGAATCAATGTGCATTTGAATTTGATGTTCTTGTCCTAATGTATACTGTTGTTGTGATGTAGCTGTTTGATGGGAACTAAAACTGAAGATCAAAACCCGACTAAGAAGAAGGTAAAGACTTCGATTTTAACTCACCATGAGAAGAAGACATTTGAAGTGAAGACTAACATTAGCTGCATTGTTTTTTTCAGAGAAAGACAGGTAAGAAACCAAGCAAACCATTTCTATGGCTTTGCTTCAAACCTGAGATGGTTGGGGAAACAGAAGCAGCAAGAAGAAGGTAAAAAACACCAAAAACAAAGAAGAGGAACATCTGAGAACGCTTTGCAAATAGAAAGATTGAACCTTCTCTGTTGGCTTTCAAATCTTTTAGAAAGATCTGTCCTCGGATTCGTGTATGGTAATAATAATAAAAAAGGAATCTTTGAGTGCACAGTAGCAAACAAAACCGAATAGCGGAAGAAGGTTTGTTTCGTTTTTTTTTCTTTCTGGTATTGTATCTTTTTGAACCTTTTGTTGTATGTAAGTATCTTCGTCTTCAATGAAAAAACTGTCTCCTTTCATAATCTTATACGTGATTTGATATATTCATGTTATAATGTTGTTCATTGAGATGTGACTGCAGGAACCTTAATTCTGATTTAGAATGGGATGAGTTCTTCAGCAAAGGTATGAACTTTACAGAAATTATGGTTATAAAATTATGATAAATTTGCAAAAGAAAGTATAGTTGTTGGAGACTTTGGTCTGATTTGGAGTGGAAATGAGTTGTTGAGAAAAAGGTTTCAACTTTATATAAATTACAATTATAAATCAAAGTTTTTGATTGAAGAACCAAATCACATTTACATAGATAGAATCATCAATCATTCATCCCCAAAGTTATTAAAAATGATAAAATTTACAAAAGCAAAAGCAAAGACAAATCATTGGGGGATAATCAATTCAAAGAGATAATCAGTCAAGTCATCATTTCTTCAACCAAACACCATCCTTCTTCATCAAATTCTTCCACATGTTCCATCATCATCATCATTCCCACATCACAAAAACTCATCCTTCCTTCATCATCATCATCTTCATGTGATATATCTTCATCTGTTTGACCATCATCATCATCATCACTCTGTATTTTCACAATTTCTTCTACAACACATCCTCTGTTTTCATCTTCTTCTTCTTCATCTTCTTCATCATATTCATCATCATGATCATAGCCATAATCATCAGACATAAGGTCAAGGATTCCGGTAGCCGAGAAACCGGAAAGCTTCAAACCGGGTCTGGCCTCCCGGCCCGAAGCGACCTGCCAAGTCAGCATCTTGTAGGAAACGTCACTTGATCTCACCTTCGAAGAGCCTTTAGTCTTGGCTTTGGATTTGGTGATGGGATGCATATGGCACTCAAGGCACCTTGCTTGACCACATTTTCCGGTGAATTTGGAGTGATTGGTCGGCTTTGATGACACTTTGGTAAACAATCCAGCGGTTGGGCGTGAAGTCAAAGGGTTGACCAGCTTCGATTCGGGCCTTGGATTCAGCGACGGAGGTAGAACCCGGTAAGTCCTCACCATGCCGTGCTGCTTGCCTTCTCGCTTCATCTCTGCCGTTGATTGATGAGACCTTTAGAACAAAGTGAAGAAGAAGGAAAGATGTAAAAATGTGAAATGATAAAAAAAAAGGTTGCTTGAAGGATATAACAAGAAGAGGAATATGCTTGCGGGACAAGGAATAGTCAAAAAGTCAAGACAAAGTCCCTAAAGTGAAGCTTGTGGACCAAATCAAAATGAGTTGTGTAGATAACTTCAACTGTTCAATTATTGGAATTTTTCTAACTTCTTGTTATTCTTGCAGAAAAAGAAAAGAAAATAAATAAGGTGAGAACTGAGAACCAAACTACACGCAAATTCCCCCTTATATGTTTAATGTTTTAATTTAGTAAACCTTCTTTATAATAACTAGGACTCAGACCCCTGCGATGTCGCGGGGGAAGTATTTTAGAAAAAAAGTAAATAAAATTTAAAATTTAAAATTTAAAATTATACTTTATGAAATCATTTGAATGTAATATAATAGTTTGAATACATAAACATTAAACATAAACTGTTACTAAAAACACAACCATCAAAATGAAAAATTATAACAAAAAATATTATGTAAACTTTGCAAAAAAACATTGTTTAAAGTATTATAAATGTAAGACATTATATGCAGAATTATGGTCAAGCTACAATTTAAAAAAAAAATCATTATGACTAAGTGATCCTAACTGAGAATATTGAACTAATAGTTGTAATGAGTAAATGTAATTTCCGATTAAATAATTATAATTCAAAACAAAATAATATAAATTTTAAATATTAAAGTAGTTTTAAACAAAATGTTACGATAAATAGACGCAACTATAAATTCTATATTAAGTTTTATTAAATTTCTATATTTCTATAATTATTTCTAAAATTTTAGTTAGATTATAGAATAAGTTGAATATTAGGTATTAATATTCAAATTATTTAGATTAAACATAAAACGGAAAATTTGTTTCAACGAACAATGATTTGTTAGTTATTGATAAAGAGACAAATATATAGAAAGTGCAAAAGACATCACTATTTAAAGACACACCTAATAGAACGAAAAGTTGTGATAAAAAAATATGAATAAAATATAGTGAAAAGCCACAACTCTACAATGAACAGATACAACTGTTTGAGTTTTTAAAAAAACAAATAAAAACAATTTTTTTTTCTTTTTTGTTAACCCAGGTATCCCAACACTCCCCGAAATAAATCGGTTCGCTTGGACTAGCCACGTGGGCGGCCAAATGGCACTCCACGTGTCGGCTCCTGGAACGCTGCAGCCCGTATGTGAATTCCGCAGTGGCCGGGGCTCGAACTCATGATGGCGGGTACCTCAGCTGAGGGTCTTTTACCACCAGAGCTAGAGGCTCCGATTAAAAAATGTAAAAAAATTTCTTACAAAATAATACTAAGTAAAGTCGCAACTGTTGTTCATATTTATTAAGATTGTTATTATTATTTTTAACTATTAAACTATTTTTAATGAAAAGTTACGATAAATAGAGGCAACAGTAAATTCTATATTGAGTTGTATTAAATTTCTCTATTGCTATAATCATTTCTAAAATTTTAGCTAAATTATAGAATAACATTGAATATTATATATTGATATACAATTATTTAGATTCAACATAAAATAGAAAATTTGTTTCAGCGAGCTTGTTAGTTACTGAAAAATAGACAAATATAAAGAGAGTTCAAAAGACATGACTATTTAAATTGACACACCTATTAGAACGAAAGTTGTGATGAAAAGATATCAATAAAATATAGTAAAAAGACACAACTCTACAATGAACATATACAACCGTTTGAATTTTTAATTAAAAGATGCTACGAAAAATCGCAATTGTTGTGTCTGCACTTGACTACACCTAATAATCCATATAAACTGCTTTTAAATAGAAAACGTCTTTATTACCATATTGAAAAGTCAAATACAAAAACTCACTATGTAATCCATCTAACTCTTGGAAAAACACTCTAGGTATTTTCATTAAACTTTTATATTTAAAATTAACTAAATGATGTAAATTAGATTCATCATTCCAAAAATATTTTGTTAAATCAAGAATTAGAGGAATTTCTTGACTTTTAAAAGAATGAATGCTAGAAAATAATTTAGAAAAATGTATAAACTGTTAAGATTGAAATTTTAGTTGATTTTGTGTCATGCCAAACAAAATGAAAACAGTTCAAACAAACAAATATATATATATTTCAAAAGATGTGAATGTTTCAATCAACACAACTTTTCAGTGAACAGTTGCAACTTTTCATAAATAACCGTTTTAATAATCCATCACGACTTTTCAGAAAATATCCAAAATGTACGATTGAAAAAACACAATTGTTGGTTGCATTTATTCGGATTGTTATTATTATAAATTATTGAATAAAATTGAATATTATATATTAATATACAATTATTTAGATTCAACATAAAATAGAAAATTTGTTTCAGCAAGCTTGTTAGTTACTGAAAAATGGACAAATATAAAGAGAGTTTAAAAGACATGACTATTTAAATAGACACACCTATTAGAACGAAAAGTTGTGATGAAAAGATATCAATAAAATATAGTGAAAAGACACAACTGTTTGAATTTTTAATTAAAAAAAATTACGAAAAAGTGCTACGAAAAATCGCAATTGTTGTGTCTGCACTTGACTACACCTAATAACCCATATAAACTGCTTTTAAATAGATTACATCTTTATTACCATATTGAAAAGTCAAATCCAAAAAATCACTATGTAATCCATCTAACTCTTGGAAAAATACTCTAGGTATCAAACTTTTATATTTAAAATTAACTAAATGATGTAAATTAGATTCATCATTCCAAAAATATTTTGTTAAATCAAGAGTTAGAGGAATTTCTTGACTTTTAAAAGAATGATAAATCTAGAAAATAATTTATAAAATGTATAAACTGTTAAAATTGAAAATTTAGTTGATTTTGTGTCATGTCAAACAAAAAGAAAACAGTTCAAACAAACAAATATATATAGATTTCAAAAGATATGAATGTTCCAATCAACACAACTTTACAATGAACAGTTGCAACTTTTCATAAATAACCGTTTTAATGATCCATCACGACTTTTCAGAAAATATCCAAAAGTTACGATTGAAAAAACACAACTGTTGGTTGCATTTATTCAGATTGTTATTATTATATAGATTTGATACTCCATTGTCTAACCGACACTATTAGAATAAAACTTTTAGGCTACTTATAAAACTGTTAACAAATAATAGTACGTAGTAGATTTATAGTTTATTAAAAAATTATAAAAAATATCAGTTGTTTTAAGTGTTTTGATATTTAATTATTTGAAGGAAAATTATGTAATAATGTAAAAACTAATAACAAGCAAAACAGTTTCGAGCCTATAAATTCCCATTTTAAGCAAGGAATTAGGAATAGGTTGTTCTATTGAAGCAAATGTTCCAAAAATATACAAGGAGCTTAGGAGGGCTTTTTGACTGGCGGCAACAAATCTATATAAGATGCAAACAACCTTATAATTAAAAACAAAATGATATAAACCTTTTCCACATAAACATAAATGTTTTAAATTGATAACACAAGAGAGAAAAAAAAACAGAAACATTAGCGTTATACGTCTAAACACAAGACGCAAACGCAAAATAGAAAAATTAACATTCGAAAAGAACAATAATTTTAGCTACGTTTTGGCGTCAAGATCGCCAAAACTTATTTTTAAACATAAGCATAAAAAAGCAAACAGAAACAAAAGATGTTGCTAAGCTTGTCTCATAAAGCTTAAGCAATCATCACACAACAGTTACGGATAAAATGATTGAGCTGAACACCATCACAACAATGTTTATTTTCCTCCCAAACCATCTTTCCCAGCTTTGGAGATGGACGACAAGTGTAAACCGACATTGTATTGTTCCACGGTTGAGCAGATGAACCCCCAATCACCAAAAGCATATTGCCAAGTGACTTAAATGCAACTCCCCAACCTAAAGCGGCATTTGCTTTCACAGGCACAACTCCGAGATTTTGCCAAGCATTTGCGTCTATATCATAAACCCATAGCTCGTTCAACCATGTTTCCAGCAAGTAGAGGTTGTCGTTGACCACTGCAATAAGGGGTGGAGATTGGGGAGTCATGAACGTCATGCCTTTGAGCATGTCTGGAATCAACCTCCATGAATCTGTTATCTCATCGTAACTTTCTCCACAAGTTAGATGTACATCATTTTCATCCCGACCACCAAGAACGTAAAACTTACCACGCAAGAAACATCCAGAGCTGATTTTTCTTCGCTTATTCATTACATGCATCGCTTTCCACGTTTTTGTGTCAGAATTGTATCTTTCGGCAACGTTGACAACTTCAGATTTCCCCTTGTCGCTTGCCTTAATCCCTCCAGCAAAAAAAGCATCGGTCCCATGTCTCGCAGAAGCATACATCACACGCGGTGTGATCATTTCAGTATCTTTGATCCACTTGTTTATCTCTAACTCGTATCGCCACACCACAATACGCTCCACCTCCCTTCCCGTGACTATCAAATGCGTACCTGCACTGATCGTTTCCTTATCTCCATGAAAGAAACAATCGTCAGAAGGAACTTTTGGAAGTTGTCGGAAATTTTTGAAATCTTTATCAAACATTGTCCAACAAGTTTCACCGCTCGAAAGCATGAACACGCACGGTTGCACAAATCCGCGTTCTCGCCTCACTCTAAAAATCTCACGACTTTGTAGCAATTGTGAAAACTGCTTGTTGAGAAAATTTAGTTTCCAATATTGAAAACATGAAACACGGGCAAAGATCTCGACCTCAAGCTCGAACAAAAGCTTAGAAAGACCGTAGCATGCATCTTGATCGTTGAGACTTGTTAGATTCTCCACTGTGTTTAGAATTTCTCCTTTTCCTTCGTCTTCCACATCATAGCAAGACTTTATATTCAGGTCAGGGAGTTTGGACTCAATGCTAACGATCAGACTCCTCCTCGGCTCAGGGATTTTAGCTTCGTCTTTTGACATCTTGTGCTGTAGACACCAAATCACAAAAAGAAAAAAACATATACATAAATAAATTGTCACTTAATAATATGAAAATGAATGCATTATTATATAAGCTATTTTAATAGAATTCTAATAGGAAAGCACCAATGGCGAAGATAGATATTGATGATTAAGTATTTAGAGTATGTTTCACATAAGTAGTTAGTACGTTAATATACCTTGAAAGTTGAAAGAGAAGACTTTTATTGGGTCTATCACTCAAATCTTGGTTTGACTAAGTTATTTAGAAAGATGAGGCAGAGCAGTAATACAATTACTAGAAAGTTACTAAGATATATATAGTAAATCCTGCTTGTAATCTACAATGTAGTCAATGATCTAATTAACCATCTTCTATAAAACAATATTGGTAAAAATACTTTGATAACTTTGACTGTTTTGTTAGGTTTTTAATTTTTTATTTAACTTTTCTACCATAAATTATTAGTCAATTTACAGTTTGACTGATATTTTTTTGGTAAAATGAAGAATTATTTTTGATAATATTTAGTGGAGATTAATATTTGGTACCTTTGGTATATTTAGTCAAATGTTCTTCTTAACCATCTTCCATAAAACACAATTTGTAAATATTTTTATAACTTTGACTGAATTTACAGTTTTGACTGGTTTTTTTGGTAATCTTTTTTTTTTTCAACGTTTTTTTGTAATCTTGTAATAAAGAACTAGATTTTAACCCGCGGTATACCGCGAAATTATTTTTTTACTAAAATCATTAAATTTTAAATTGTAATTGTTAGTTAATTTTTTACGTTTTATATAAAGTTTAAAATTATATAATTGTATTTTGATTGTTAATTCTACGATTTAATCTGCGGTTTATATACAACACAATAATTTATTTTTGTTATAAATTAATTTCACCAATCCAAGATAAAAATATTCGGAGGATGAGCCAGAATTCATTACAAAACTTATTAATATCCGTTTATATTATTAAGTTGTACCCGTTTGTTTATAATAATCATGTATATAGAGGTGTCAAACAGGTCGGTCCACATTTCTTTTTTCATGGACCGCAGCGGGTCAACCCGCTAAGACCGTGGTCGTTAAAGTTATGCCCAAGCATGTCCTCAACCTAAATTTTATATTTGTAGTTTTTGGGACAACCCGCCAACCGCAGACATACCTTGCTAAAATCCGTAATCCCGATAGACTTAATTGTAATGACCATCTTTTAACGGTACACCAAAGACCTATAATTTCTATATAAACTATATCTTTAGAAATTTATTACTTTTTAGTATAATATACTGATGGTCGTAGCGATGGATTATTGACATTTTAAATTTATAAGAATATCGATCATAACCCGTCCCATAATAATTTAATAATTTATTAAATAATATATTTAAAACATTTTAAAAATTAAACTATACAGAAATCTGACTGTTTAGAAATTTAATTTTTTTTTGTTTTATGTATTTTTTAGGGATTTTATTTGATAATGTTACTTTTCTACAAATCTTGTTATAGATTAAATATTTTATATTTAGTAGAGGAACTCTTTAGATTTTCTATATATTAAAGACGGAAAATCTGGAAGAATTGTTTTTTAAATTAAAAAATTTGAAGTAATTGAATATGATTGATTGAAATGAATATAGAGTTTTCTATATTGGAAAAGCGAAAATTTTGTTTAGTTTTGCAGAAAATTAGGTTCAGAGGTAGAGATAATTTAAGAAAATTATATTGGATTGATAGGAGAATATTTAATTAACATACCTTATTTTGCATATTTCAATTTTTTGTTTTATTTTTTTTTAAAGTATTTTTATGGTAATGGCATTGGTTGTAAATACTTTTGAACTCCAAGTCTTCTTCTCAAAAATGCTGTGAAATTAATAATATAGATTATTGAGTTTTTTTTTTGGTAGGGATGGGGAGCCCCATTATTTATTAATAATAGGAAAAATAATTACAAATGAATTTGCCTTAGGGGGCATAGACCCAGACACATTCTCTCTTAGAATCGAAACAACATCAACAGGAACCAAAAGAAAAGAATGAAATCCCATCGGTAAGGTAAAAGCATGGTTAACATCAACAGGAACCAAAAGAAAAGAATGAAATCCCATCGGTAAGGTAAAAGCATGGTTAGCTAACCCGTCAACCAAACGGTTAGCCTCCCTATACATGTGAATAATCTGGACTATCCAATCTCTAGCGATAGAGTCATAGAACAAATGTACCAGAAAAGATAGTGGGTGCACTTCACATATCCCTGTCTTGAGAAATTCAACCACAATTTCCTAATCAACTTCCAGTTCTATCCGCGTAAACCGCTTCTCCCAAGCCATATACAGACCATAATACACTCCCCATATTTCTACGAGAGGTGTAGTACAGCTTCAAATGTTTAACCTACACACCATTCTCCCTCCTCATTCCG
The DNA here is from genome assembly GCF_030686135.1 of Camelina sativa. Classification (NCBI taxonomy): domain Eukaryota; kingdom Viridiplantae; phylum Streptophyta; class Magnoliopsida; order Brassicales; family Brassicaceae; genus Camelina; species Camelina sativa. Next base: position 38,724,029 of record NC_141891.1, read on the forward strand.
TAATACACCTCCTGCAGTAGCCAGACCTTGGTTACCACGAGAAGCACCATCTGTATTCACCTTAACCCAACCTTGTGATGGTACATCCAGCCAACCATCCTTTCCACACGAACCACCTGACCCAACTGCCCCAAACTCGTTGCCTGCGCAAATGACACCTCCTTTGACAGCTCTTTTGTAAAACGTACATGATCCCTCCATCTTCTAGTAAGAATTATTGAGTTGACGAAGATAAAAAAAGTTTGACTATTTTTTTTCTTCAATTTCACCTAACTTGCTTACTTTTGATACATTTCCATGTTCCAAATGTATTATCAACGAAATTGAACATGTTAAATATATTTCCGAAGTAGATGGAACATTAGAGAAACTAGTCAACTACTGATATGCGCAGCCAAGTGGCCAGATGGTTCGTGGCTACCTCTCGGAACGGTAGCGGCTTAAGTTGGATCTTGCATAAATAACTCTTCTATACCATGCCTAAAACTAACTTAAGTAGATATGGGTTATGAATTGTACATTTGTGCGCTAAGCAACTCGGTGCCAGATTGGCTCGTCCATAAAGAAAAACCAAGATTTACCATTGTTGTATTGTTTACATTCCTTGTTTATATGATAAATGATACATGAAAATGATACTAAGACAACAAATACATGGGATAAATAGACTACGAGTTTCAGGTGTTCTTCCTTGTGAATTAAACATATACAGAGGGAAGGCTGAAACTAATGACTTCGATTCTCTGATCTTTAAACATGTTCATGAGAAGAGTCAAATGAGTGGTTCGTTTGATTCCTGACCACTTTCCAGAGATTTTGAGGCTTCCTTCTCTGGGTATAACACATAGTGTTGAAACATGAAGATGAGATCAAAAAATATTGTGATCTGCAGAAAACAAAATATTGAAATTATTAGAAACAGAAGTATACATTCAAAAGTAGAATTGCAAAAAGACAACCAAAACATTGTTCTTACAAGTGATAGAAGAGTCTTTCCAAGGTTCCCATAAAAATTCACCCAAGAATCTGGAAGAAAACAAACAATGGACATTTTAGTTAACTGTTATTAGCAGAGCAAACAAAAGCAATTGATGTGAAGGAGAGAAGAGATTTGTTACGTTGGTCAATAGATTGTACAACCATTTGCAGATAGTTAGCGACTCCTCCACCAAAATCAAGAAGAATATTCCCGATGCTCCACCCGACTGTGCTCTTCCTAGTAAAGTTCATCTTTGCCTGTGAAGGAACACATGAATCTGACAATATGAGTACTACTACAGATTATAATAACAAAACAAAATGTGAAAAAATATTAAGGTTATTTGTTTTAGACCTGTGGAATGTACTTGACGCATGTCATGGCGACTTGAATCGAGCTATATAACAATGAAACCATATCCAAATTTCTCATCGAAAGTGTCATTAAACGAATTTGGTTTATAAAGGCTCTTACGCAACAACTTACTTGAAGAGGGAGATAAGCCAGAGCCAAGACTGAGTAGGTAATGCTACGAAAAAACAGATAGCTGCGAAAACCCACACAGCAACCACAATACCTGTAGCAAGTTTGGATATTTTTTGAGGTCCACGCTGAGAGAGAGAGAGTAAATCACTAGAAATCATCAGAAAAACAAAAACAAAAACAGAACACATTTACAGGGTAAAAAGAGACAAAACAAAAACTAGATTAACTCACTTCATAGATAAAGATCTGGAACAGAGTAGCTGCTGTCATAACAACTGCATGGAGTGAGAATGCAACATCATTTGCAGCCACAGGTATCATCTGAAAATACGCCAAAACCAAAACAAAAACCGCTTCATCCCATTTTCCCCCAAAAACTATTCCAAAACTACCAGAAACACACATCCTCATAACCATCCACATTCATTTACAATAATCTAGGCAGAGGAGTCAGTCACAAAAAACCAAACTCCAAATCATCCATCTCAAAACCAAAAACAAGACTAGAAATAAAGGAGAAAGAGTTTTACCTCTTCATCGCCATATGTATCAAAGTACTGTTTCTGAATAACAGGACTAAAGTAGAGGGAGACGTTGTATATCATATACGATGAGTGCTTTGTCAAATTCAACATGGCGAAGTCGAAGTTCAATCCAACCACACTTTTTCATACAAAAAAAAAACAACAAAAGAGTCATCGATTTCGATTCCACCAACAGCAGACCAAAAGAAATAATAATAAGATTTAGATAAGAGAGAAAGAGAGAGAGAGAGAGATGATTTATACCTTTTTCTGCGGAAATTTAAAACAAGCTGTGGGTAAAAGCTAAAAGACCACGAAGCAAAAGCGATCCATCCAACGATCTCGTACAAGATCTCCAGAGGGATCGAATTCCACGACGCCATTTTTTTTTTCCGAAAAAAAAGTCAAATCGGATCTGTTTTTTTTTTTTATAAAAAAAATTGTTTTCTGGGGGAGTTGACGAGGATGAAGACGTAGAAGAAGGAGCCTCTTTCTTACGTTATTTATTTAATTTTTATTCTATTTTGTCGGCGAGCATGCTTAAAAAACAGCAGGAGTAGTATTGTTTGGTGGGTACGGCCTTAAGTTATGGGCCACATGATTTATGATTTGGCATTTAATGATGACTTGTCTTAAATATTTATGGTACTGTTCTTTCCAAGGATCTTATCATGAGAATGGCGTAAAAAGCCATTGATTTTAATGAGACAGAGGTCCTTTTATCTTATCTCTCTCTGTCTCTCTGAACCTGACCATCTTTATGGCTACGTTCCTAATTCAACTATTTATAGTACTAAAATGTTTGTCTGGTGGTGCTTCAATAATTTATGTAAACCTCTTTATTTTTGCAAGCTCAAAAGACTTTTAGATTTTGAATAAATTGGCAACACCAAAATATTGCAAAACTCCAGATTTTTGTTTTTTTTTGCTTAGCTATGAAAGAAATAAGAAATATTTGAAAGATTGTTTTATTTCTGTTTTACAATCGATGATTTCCTTGTTACAAAGGTCATTCTCTTTTATAGTGATACATAAGGTTTAACCTAGTGTCTAGAATATTCGATTGCCTTGTCCAGCTGTAACAATTGAGATGTCTTTCACATGTGATCTGCGTCGCATGATTCAAGCAGCTGGAACCTGTTTTGCGTGATCAGCTCCGTGTCTTTAGCATTCCTTTTGTCTCTTGTTGCAGGTTGTGTAAGAGTCTTACTTTTATCACTTGTTGTAGTTGTTGCAGGTTGTGTAAGACTCTGTTCTGCTGTTGCAGGTTTCCGTTTATGTGACATGGGCTTGAATGCTGATGGGCCTGAGCTGGGTTTTGATTTGTTTGAGTCTGGATGCAGAACGTTGTCGTTTGAGGCTCTGGTGTTGATACTCCCCCGCAAACTTGGAGTAGGTGGAACAACGACACCAAGTTTGGCCCGGAGATGATCAAAGGCGTGTTGCGGAAGCGATTTTGTGAAGATATCAGCGAGTTGGTATTCAGCAGGTATGTGATTGACAATGAGATTTCCAAAGGCTACCTGTTCTCGAACATAGTGATAGTGAGTAGCAAAATGTTTGGTACGAGAGTGAAAGCTTGGATTGGCGGTCAAGTAGACGGCAGAGAGATTGTCACAAAACAACTCTGGTGTTGCAAACTGAGGGACTCCAAGACTTTTAAGCAAATTCACAAGCCAAGTGATCTCAGATGTAGCTTCAGACATGGCTCTGTATTCTGCCTCTGTCGAGCTTTTGGAGACAGTGGGTTGTTTGCGTGAGGACCATGAGATGAGGTTATTGCCGAGAAAGGTACAAAAACCACCTGTGGAGCGACTGCTGCTTGGACAGCCACTGTAATCACTATCACTGTAAGCCCTCAACTTGCAGTTTGTCTTGTTGCTGAGAGAGATACCCATCGTGGTGGTGCCTCTGATGTAGCGAAGGATGCGTTTGAGGAGTTGAAAATCAGAGACAGTGGGAGCATGCATTTTTTGACACACATAGTTGACTGAGAACTGTATATCAGGTCGTGTAAGAGTCAAGTATTGGAGCTTCCCAGCAAGGCTTCGGAAATACTTTGGATTTTCAAAGAGCTTGTGCTGATTTGGGGCTTTGCTTAGTTGTTGTGGTAGAGGAGTGGCAACAGGAGAGCAGTTAGACATTGCTGCTGTAAGGAGAAGGTCCTCAGCATACTTTTGTTGAGAGAGAAACAGACCATCAGGATGAAAATGAGCCTGAATCCCGAGAAAATAGTGCAGTTGACCCAAATCTTTCATTCGAAACTGTTTGTTGAGTTCGTCGAGAAGGCTGGTAAGGAGAGCAGAAGGGTTCCCCGTGATTACCATGTCGTCAACATACAGGAGCAGAAAGATGACATCATTGTTCTTAATGCATATGAAGAGGGAAGGGTCTGGAATGCTGCAGAAGAACCCAAACTCAAGCAAGAAGCTGCTAAATTTATCAAACCAAGCTCTTGGAGCCTGTTTGAGCCCATACAGTGATTTGTGTAATAAACAGACATGATCAGGATGATCTTTGTCAATGAAACCTGCTGGTTGTCTCATATAAACGGTCTCAGTAAGGTCTCCGTGAAGAAATGCGTTTGAAACATCCATTTGTTTAAGATCCCAGTTCAAAAGAGTGGCTACATGGAGAACTGCTCGAACAGTCGGAGTACGGACCACTGGACTATAGGTCTCGAGGTAATCGATGCCCTCTTCTTGATTGTAGCCTTGTGCTACTAATCGAGCTTTATATTTGTCAAGACTACCATCAGCATGAAGCTTGACTCGAAATACCCATTTTGAACCTAGCACATGCATATCGGGTGTATGAGGAACAAGAGACCATGTACCTGTTGCTTTACAGTTGCTCATTTCCTCACCCATAGCATTTGTCCATCTCTCATCTTGTAAAGCTTCAGTTACTGTTCTAGGCATCGGATAGGATACTTTGTGAGAGAGAAGCGCATACCTTTGATTTGGTTTGCTGATACCCGCCTTTGAACGTGTGATCATAGGGTGAACAGAGTCAGTTGATTGTTCATTCGAAACTGCAGAATCTGTTGTAAAAGGTTGAATTGGTGATGAGAGAATGCTGTTGCCTATAGGAACAAGGTCTAAGCTTGCCGTACACCCAGTACATTCCTCATCATCAACAACCAAAGTAACAGGAGATGCAGTTTCAACCGGAGAAACGATGTCAGGACTTGCAGGGGTATCAGAAACTGTAACTGGGATTGCAGGGGTATCATAATCGTTTTGCGAGACATGAATTTCAGCAGGAGGAAGAGATATTGGAGCCTCAGAATCAGCAGTGAGCGCATGAGTCTCATCGTTACTGAGAGCCGTGGAAGCAGTTGTAGACACAGTTTGAGCAGCAGACTCGACAGGAGATCCTTTTAGCCAAGCAGTATAAAGTGGTGTGGGAACAAACCGTTGTGATGAAGCATATGTGTCAGCAAAGGGGAATGAATTTTCATCAAAGAGCACATGCCTGCTCAAGTAGACACGACCAGTGGGAGGATAAAAGCATCTGTAACCTTTGTACTTTTCTGTATATCCGAGGAAGATGCATTTGAGAGAGCGATGATCAAATTTGTTGTGAGCATAGGGACGGAGAGTAGGGTAACAAGCACATCCGAATGTTCGAAGAGCTGAGTACTCAGGAGCTTTACCATTTAAAACCTCAAAAGGACTTTTGTTGTTGTCAAGAGAGGTTGTTGGTAATAGATTACAAAGAAAGTTAGCAGTAAAGTAGGCCTCCACCCAATGACTCTGAGGCGTCTTGCTCTGAAATAAAAGAGTGAGTGCCATTTCAGTTAGTTGCCGATGCTTCCTTTCAGCCAAGCCGTTCTGCTCTGGTGTGTGAGGACATGAAATATAGTGTTGAATGCCAGAATCTTGTAAGACTGTTAAAAAATTTTGACTTATGAACTCGCCTCCACCATCTGATTGAAAAGTACCGATTTTGTTTTGTAAGAGATTTTCTACTAGAAGCTTGTACTTGGTGAATATGGAGCAGAAATCAGACTTTCTCTTTAGGGGATAGAACCAACAATATCTTGAGAAATTGTCTATAAAGACTACATAGAACCTGAACCCTTGAATAGAGGAGACAGGAGATGGACCCCAGAGATCACAGTGAACTCTCTCTAAAGGTCTAGAAGCATGAAAAACAGAAGGGATAAATGGCAACTTCGAACTCTTCCCTAGCCGACATGACTCACACATCTTGCTGGTACTTTTATTTATCTGAATCGCCTTATTAGTAGATAAAAGTTGGAGGACTTGAGCATTGGGATGTCCTAATCTTCGATGCCAAACTTCATCAGATGTCTTAATTTGTCTCGTTGAATAGAACAGCTTGTACTTTTGATCCTCCAGCTTATAGAGACCCTCATTTTCCTTTCCCTTTGTCAGAAGCTTGTAAGTTTCCTTGTCCTTAATCACAACATCATCAGAATCAAATGTAACAGCACAAGGATAATCTTTACATAACTTTGAGACTGACAATAGAGATTTCGCTATGTCAGGACAAACTAACACATCCTTTAAAGGTAGATTACCTGACGTTGATGGTAGATTAGCTGAGCCGATATGAGTGATGGGAAGGAAATTACCGTCACTGGCCATCACAGTGTCGTTACCATGATAGGGTTGAGCTTTCTGAAGTCGCTGAGTGTTGTTGGTGATGTGAGCCGTTGCTCCTGAATCAGGGTACCAACCACCATCGTCAGTGACATCGGTCATGTGCAGAGCAGAGAAAGCAGCAGCTACAGGAGTAGGTTTTTGTTGATACTCTTCATCAAAGCGGAACCAACAGTCAATAGCATTGTGACCCTTTTTGTTGCAAATCTGACATACTGGCAACTCACTGTTTCGAGAGGATGTGTTGGACATGAACTGTTGGTGAAAGCCGCGTCCTCTCGTTGAGTAGTTTCCATGTCCCCTGCCTCTGTTACCACGACCCCTGTTTTGGTAGTTTGAGGATCGTGCAGTGTTGAATGCAAGGTGAGGTGATACCTCTGAAGAAGTTGAGTATCCTTGAAGCCGGTCGTCGTAGCCAGTTAAGCGAGAGATGACATTCTCATAAGTAGGTTCAGGACTGCGATCCATGGAGTCTTCAATAACTGTGATGATTGGTTCATATTCACGACTTAAACCTCTCAAGGCAGCAAAGATCTTCATTTTCTCACTTACGGGGTCTCCAATAGAGGCAAGTTGGTCGCAAATGTCTTTGATACTCCTGAGATAGTCTGACATGTTTTTGTCTAGCTTCTCAGCGTTTTGCAGACGTCTTTGCAGCTCGAACAGTCTAGAGGAGGAGGTCCGGTTGAAGTGAGAAATAAGAGTCTCCCATACTTCTTGAGCGATTGTGGCTCCTACTACCAGTCGTAACACGTTTTCACTCATGGATCCAAGCAACCAAGCTTTGACAACTTGGTCAGATCGAGACCAACTCTCAAAGTCTGGATTGATGACTTCTTCAGACTGGTCATTAGCTTTGTTGCGGATAGGAATTGTCTCACGTGGTGGTTTGCAGGCGCCATTAACGAAGCCTAGTAAGGCTTGTGTTCGCAGAAAGGACTCAAATTGTGATTTCCAGATTATGTAGTTTTGCTCAGTGAGTTTGATAGTAACACAATTTGAGATGTGTAAGGAAGGAGATGAGTAGAGATCCATGAATCCATCCATGGCTCTGATACCATGAAAGAAATAAGAAATATTTGAAAGATTGTTTTATTTCTGTTTTACAATCGATGATTTCCTTGTTACAAAGGTCATTCTCTTTCATAGTGATACATGAGGTTTAACCTAGTGTCTAGAATATTCGATTGCCTTGTCCAGCTGTAACAATTGAGATGTCTTTCACATGTGATCTGCGTCGCATGATTCAAGCAGCTGGAACCTGTTTTGCGTGATCAGCTCCGTGTCTTTAGCATTCCTTTTGTCTCTTGTTGCAGGTTGTGTAAGAGTCTTACTTTTATCACTTGTTGTAGTTGTTGCAGGTTGTGTAAGACTCTATTCTGCTGTTGCAGGTTTCCGTTTATGTGACATGGGCTTGAATGCTGATGGGCCTGAGCTGGGTTTTGATTTGTTTGAGTCTGGATGCAGAACGTTGTCGTTTGAGGCTCTGGTGTTGATAAGCTAAACAACTAATGTAAAAACTGAAAAAAGTTTCGAATCTTTCTTTTCTAAATTATTGGTGTTAGAGTGTTGACGATGACGACGTTGCCTTTTTAAAATGCTATAAATATAGTATACAGCTAGAATTTGAAACTGTTGCAAAAATGATGGGTCATAAGGATGAGTTGATTCCACAATCTTAGCGTGAAGGGTACAAGCAGCTGATTTTTAAATGATATGAGAGAGCCTTTTATCCGATTGACCCTGACGTTCTTTGTGGTTGCGTACGTTCGTTCTTTGTTTTCAAACCGGCGGCTGTTTTACTTGAACGACGCCGTGGTCATTGGGTTATCCTAATTTTGTATTTTTTAGTAATTAACATTTGTTTCTTTTTTTGTATGTATAATAATTTATTTTTATATATTGATATAAAAATAACCACACAAATCAACTCGTGTTTAGTCGTCTTGTATCTGAGTGAATATGTTTTGTAATTGAATATTACTTAAAACTCCAGATTTCTTTTTTGCTTAGCTAGACATAAGACAACTAATGTAAAAACTGAAAAAGGTTTCGAATCTTTTTTTTTTTCAAAATTATTGTTTATTATTGGTGTTGAGTGTTGACGATGACGACGTTGCCTTTTTAAAATGCTATAAATATATATAGTATACAGCTAGAAATCGAAACTGTTGCAAAAATGATGGGTCATAATGATGAGTTGATGACCACTTGTCATGATCTGGAGGCGGTAGTTTTCTATAAGATTCCACGATCTTAGCGTAAAAGGTGAAGCAGTTGATTTTAAATGAGATGAGAGAGCCTTTTATCCGACTGACCCTGACATTCTTTGTGGTTGCGTACGTTCGTTCTTTGTTTTCAAACCGGCGGCTGTTGTACTTGAACGACGCCGTGGTCATTGGATTATCCAAATTTTGCGATTTTTAGTAATTAACATTTGTTTCTTTTTTTTGTGTGTATAATGATTTATTGCTAAAAACTAATTAGAAAGTTCGGGAGAGGAGGAAAATTAGTCCACGATTATTGATGGTATCTTTATAAACATATAAAAGTAGTTTGTGTATGCTTTTATAAAATTTATTTGAGTATACTATATCTCAAATTTTTAGAAGTACTTTTGATAAAAGTTTTGAAAATAGACATTTTTGAAAAGTGGTATGGGAAAAACATTTTTAAAAAAATAAGATTAATATTTATGAATACAATTTTTTTACGAGTTGGTCCATCAAAAATATATTACTATATAAGTGTGTATTTTTTACAAATGCAATCATTTACAACATTTTACGTATATTACTACTTTAAATTAATATTATTATGAATGCAATCTTTTTACGAGTTGGTCCACCAAAAAAATCATCAATTTTGACTTCGATTCCACCACAAACCTAGAGAAAAATTAAATAGAGAAAGAGAGAGAAAGATAGATAATTTACTTTTTTTGCGAAAATTTAAAATCAGTTGTGGGTAAAAGCTAAAAGACCACAAAGCAAACACAATCCATCCAACGATTTCGTAAGAGATCTCCAGCGGAATCGAATTCTATGACGCTATTTTTTTTTTTAGTAACAGAACTAAAGTAAAAGGAGACGTTGTATATCGTATATGATGAATGTTTTTTTTTTTTTCCTGGAAGTAACAACACTACACATGCTCTGGAATTTGGAGATAGTTAGGTTTACAATAAACCTCTGGTAAGATTTACATAAACCTGACCGTCTTTATTGTTCCAAATTCAACTATTTATATAGTGATACTAAAGTAGAGGGAGACAGTCATGTTTACATAAACCTGACCGTCTTTTATGACTACGTTTCAAATTCAACTATTTAAGTAGTGGTACTAATTTTTTCTGGTGCCAATTTATTTATGTAAACCTCTTTATTTTGCAAGCTCCGAAGGCTTTTCGATTTTGAATCAAAAGCTTTAAATAAATTGGCAACACCGAGATATTGCAAAACTCCAGATTTTTTTTTTGTTTAGCTAAACAAACAACCAATGTAAAAACTGAAAAAAGTTTCGAACCTTTTTTCAAAATTATTGTTTATTATGGTGTGGACGATGAAGACGTGCCTTTCTTAAATGCTAAAAATACAGTATACAGACAGAAACTGAAACTGTTGCAAAAATGATGGGTCATAATGATGACCACTTGTCATGATCTGGAGGCGGTAGTTTTCTATTAGATTCCACGATCTTAGCGTTAAGGGTGAAAGAGCAGCTGATTCTATTAGACTATCCTCATCAGTGTGTTTCTTAGTTGTTTCTTAAAGCAATTTTTAATAATAAGAAGGGAAGAAGAAACTTTGTTAAGAGAAAAGGAAAATTTTGTTGATTATTGGTAGAACCAAATTAAGGTGTTTCTTAGTAATAAATATAGTAAAATAATAATTAATAACTGAAAATATTCAAAATTATTTTTGATATTTTGCTATATAAACTACAAAAACCATATGTACTTCAATTTTTGTAATTTTCACCTAAATATTATTGTGATTATACGAACATCAAAAAGCTATCATATCATTACAATAAAATACAGTTAAATTCTGAATACTTTAAATTTACAAAGACAATTCAGCTAACAATGGCTGTTAAAAATCAGTTTTGATGTTTTATTTTTATGACCAAAATATCTTTGCAAAACATTACATTATTCAGTCTATTCTACACTTAATCAGCGACTAATGCAAATACGGTTTTTGAGGTTTGACAGACTTCGTGTGTTTCATTGGAGAACATGTATACAGAGGCAAGACCAAAATTTCGGTACATAGAAAAGCCCTAACATTCCTCCACTGGTTCAGTCACCTAAATTCGAGTGAACTAGAGGGTCACGGTATGATCTTCCACGTTCCAATACCCAAGACACAGGTGTCTTGATCAATGGACTTTGTCTGAGAGACCTGCAATCAACAAAACCAACAGTCGTGCGTTACAAGTAGTTTCAATATCCAGTGACTAGTCTATGCCTCTATGGCTGCATCAGAAGGAATCTGATCTGAGGAGCCACCACACTCACGTTCAAGAAGAGACCGATATTGATAAAATTCAAGTGTTGTAATAGAGATATTGAAAAGGCATTTTAGTGTTTCAAACTTCTGAAGGAGTCTTTGTAGTCATTTGATCAACAGCATGAACTACGTTCTGAAGCTCTTCCCAAATGGCTTTGTAGACCATCCTTTGCCTGTTCACCGCAGACTGTCCCTCAAAAGCCGATGATACCACATTGATGCTACCAAAACATACATTAATCCAATCTCTGGTGTTATGCCATAGAAGCAAATCTAATATGACAAGTTCAATCTGTATATATCTACTCTGTTTATGCTGATAATACCAGTTCTGCATTATAAATCCCAACTTCGATGAAAGCTAACAAGAACTTATCTATATGAAAGTGAAAGTTTCTATATCTCACAAACTTCAACAAGCACTACCCCCAAACACAAGTTGAGCTACGTGTAACAAACGAATCATAATGGGGAAGATAAAACTGGCTAAAAGACAGAGTAGGTACCAGACATGACGTCCATCGCCAGACATATCCGTTACAGTAACCGACTCAGCATTCAATTGTTCTTTAATCTGCACAGCCACAGGCAAGCAAGCAAACAAGAACAAAAACAACTCATAATGTTTGAGATACATGTGTTGATCAAACCTTACAAAACGAATCATATGCGTGACAAGATTTCCTCATTAATGAATCATAACAACCTAAATCTTGATCTAACATTTGTGAGCTACTGAGAGTAACAAATGTTGCTAAAAATTGACACTGACACACCCACCAATGAAATCAATTTCTTACATATTGAGATGATTGCTCAAGTTCCCAGCAACCAACCGGAAAAAAATAAAGAAGCAAGAGAGACTAAGATTATTACCACATACGAAGCCTGAGAATCGAACTGCTTGAATCTTCCCCAAATATTAGGGTTTCGACGGATCGATCTTCACCGGAATCAAATGCCTTCTGCTTCACCGGAACGAAATTGACGCCGAATCCATGGAGAATCAGACGTGGGAATCAATTGGAAGAGAAGAAAAAAATCTTTTGGAATCGAAGAAAAGAATCAATGGGAATCGCCGATTTGTCGAGAGAGAGAGAGAGAAGAGAGAACACGAAGAAGAAAGAGGAATGCCAAAAAAAAAAATTAAACCCATTAAACTCATTTTTACCATTCAACCATTGATTTGGTGACACCTGTCCACCAAGAAACGTTTCTTTCAATCCTAAAATTAGAAACGATCCTTCAAATTCTTAGCTTATGTTACATTAAAAATAAAAATCTATACCTAAGAAATTTGCTAAGAAACAGAGAAGGACTACCAATGAGGATAGTCTTAGACGGTGTTGCTAGGAGCAGCTGATTTTAAATGAGATGAGAGAGCCTTTTATCCGACTGACCCTGACGTTCTTTGTGGTTGCGTACGTTCGTTCTTTGTTTTCAAACCGGCGGCTGTTGTACTTGTACGACGTCGTGGTCATTTGATTATCCTAATTTTGCGATTGTTAGTAATTAACATTTGTTTCTTTTTTTGTGTGTGTATAATAATTTATATTTATATATTGATATAAAAAATAAACACATACCACACAAATCAACTCGTGTATGGTCGTCGTGTAACTGAGTGAATATGTTTTGTAATTGAATATTACTTAAAATTTAAAATTATTTTTTCTTTTTCAAATTATTTATTTTTATCCAAATCATTTTTTGAAGAATATTGTCTATATTGTACATATATAAGATTAAGTATTTGTAATTATCAATATACTACTATACAATAAGTGTATATATATAATATTATACATCAAATATTAGCTTATTAAATTTTATATTTAACAATAAATACATATTTTAATATCTCTAAAGAAATACTATTAGGGTGTGAATGGTTGCAGCGGTTGGGACGGACAAATCCATCTGCTGAGTGGACCACTTTTTATTTACCATTCAGCAAATATAGTCCGCAGTGGTGCGGTCCAAATAAAGCAGAGACAAAACTGCAGCGGACCAACTGCGGACCGCTTTTGCATACAAATAGAGTTGGTCCGCAGCGGTTTGTAGTCTGCTTTAAAAATGGAGCGGTCCAGACCGCATATATATTTGGCCGTCCTGACCACGGTTACCATTTAAACCTTTAGTATAAACATCACTTTTATACTCTCTCTGTCTCTAATAGATTGATGTTTTGACATTATCACAAATATTAAGAAAAAATTTAATTTGTATTATAAGTTAATTTATAATTAGTTTTGGGTAGATAGAAAAATGTAGACCATTAGATTAATACCAAATGGAAAAAGCATAAACACTACAAAAAAATAATTTTATTGAGACATATTTTTTAAGACATAAAATATTCATCACAAATCTGTGACAAATTAAATACGATATTATGACTAAATTTTTTTTTTGTCAACCACACATTAAATTAGAAAGCAACTCCTAGATTGGTTGCCCAAAACGTAGGGAAAGAGTTTACAAAAATAATTTTTGAAACTAAAGTTCTTGAAAACCAAGCTAGGCAATCTGCCCTCGAATTTGACAGAAAGAATGTATGTTAATTTATATTACTTCTTAATTTAGTACATATTAATTAGTACCTAATCACTATTACTAATGCGCAAATTTGGTTTGTCTTACTTAATTACAAACTGTTGACACTTCAACTACTTTTAATTTGTTATTTAGTAAAAATTTGTTGGAGATGAGTTTTTGATAGGGTTTTAAAATTTTGATGTCTTATTATAGGGGGATTCTTTTTTTTTTTAAAGATCTTTTTCTCATACCACTTTTCAAAAATATCTATTTTCAAAACTTTTATCAAAAATACTTCTAAAAATTTAAGATACATTGTACTCAAATAAGTTTTAAAAGCCTACACAAACTACTTTTATATGTGTATAAAGATACCATCAATGATCGTGTACTTTCCCCCTCCTCAGGCTTTCTAATTAGTTTTTAAGAATAAATAAAAGTGGGGGAGGGGACGAACAATCATAAAAATGAGATTTTACGATCTAATTAAATTAGTAATAGTTCAAAAAATACCGCACATATATTTTAGATATATTTTCACTAACTTATTGTATTTTTAAATATTTATTTTTATTCAGTCACTAATTATTATTTAATGCAACCAAATATTTCATGATTATTTTTAGTTAACAGCTTATGTTTTTTTGCTTTTTGTTATTTCTGAATCCTAAAATTAAAATAGAAGATTGAAGTGCATCATAAATCCAACAGAGATTTCATGGCCAAGGGTAAAGATGTTCAAGTTACAATTATTTTGCAATGCACCAATTGTGTTCAAAATGATATTAAGAAAGATCCGCATGATTTTCAATATATACTAAGAACGGATCCGCGCTACAACACGTGAGAATATTTATTGTTATGTAATATAATTTATAGTAAAAGTAGCAGTATATGTAAAATATTGTAAATGATTGCATTTGTAAAAAAAAATACACTCATATCATATATTTTTGATGGACCAACTCGTAGAAAGATTGCATTCATAATAATATTAATCCTAACTTGTTCTATCATATGATTGTGAGTTTTACAAACCAGCCGATATATTTTTTTAGAAAATCATGATATTTTGAATGAATAAAAGCAAACCAGCCGGTCCACTTCCAATAATAGCAACCTTTTTCCTGCAAACTAATAAGCAGCAGAACTATAGAAGCATGTCAATCCACAAAATATAAACTCCAACCCAACTAGAAGTTGCAATTTAGGTGAGACCTACAAGTGGAAGAAAATAAACTTAAAAAGTATACCATGTTCTATTGAGAAGTGGCCTTAGTATCATCCACCATTGCTCAAAGGTTTTATCTATGATGAAACATTCAATGATTTTGATAGAAACATAGTTCTCGATTATTCCAAGAACCTTCACATGGTGCAGGCCATACCCACCCAGTACATTCCAGGAAGTTGTTTCTCTTACGTAGATTATTCAAGGCTTCTTGCCATCTGTTATGGTAGACAAGTTCGTTGAATTCAGGGATCTTGTTACCAAAGGGACACCCAGAGATTTCTTGTGAATTTTTCAAAAACCAAAAATGTTGAGCATTCATTCTTGAAAAATCAAAATGCATTTTTTCCTTCACATAAAATTATTTACAATTAATAAAAGGATAATATCTAATATGGGTTACATTCATATCCACTTAGAAACCAAAATTTAATTATCCAAGAGTTTTTTTTTGGGTTTTACCAATAATTGATTTGATCCATTGCTAATTTCATACCTAAAATACTCTTAATGAAAACTCAATTCTTAATTAATTTTGAATGGCCTATTTCGTGAAAAATAGTAAAATTAAAGGTAATTTTATATTTATACTTATCTTTTACTAATATAGGATTCTCAAAAGAATCATTGTAACACTCCTAGTCGATTGGAATTATAAAATTATGTCCCTGTTGTACAATGATGTATATCAAAAGATCAAGTTCGTCTTTGCAACATCTAGTATTAATTCCACAAGATGTTGGGAATCTCCTTCCCTCATAACCAACTTGAAGTGTTCGCGTTATGCTAAGGATTGTTTTTTAATTCAATTTCTTCATGTTTTCAACTAATTTATTATAATTTTATGTATATAGGTTAAATAATTAATCAAATTTGTTATGAAGTTACAATATTTTCAAAATATAGTATATATATATATATATATATTATCAGTCCCGTCTGAGTCTTTTTCTTGGACCCTAGATGAACTAAAAAATTTTTGGACCCTTTTTACATTAAATTTTTTTTGGTCCCTTTTATTGAAAGATTTTTTCTGAATTTTCGGTTGGTCTCTTCCTTGGCTTTGGCCCCTCCCGCTGCCCTGTTGAGCCAGGCTGTATGTTATTGAGAAATAGTGTTTTATATCATTAAATACGAAATTGTTGTTTGACAATAAATAAAATGAATAACATATACATTATTTGCTTATACTTCCCAAAAATGGTAACTCACGATTAATATATAAAGAATCTACACTTGCATTAAGCAAAGCAACGAATCCCCAACTTTGATTGCCTTTTCTTAAAAAAAAAGAACAAATCTTTGAGAAACAATAGAAAGGAGGGAAGTCAGATATTATATTCTAAATTTACATTGGAAATTAAACATTTGCTGCACTTAGGACAGGTGGCTTGTGAGTTTTGCTGCAACTTAACTAATTACTCCTGTTGTTCAAAAAAAAAAAAAAACTAATTACTCCTCTTTTCTTCACAGTCCCCTGGCTAGAGCAGTACGTGTTTTGAAATGATCATCTCATGCATTTCGTGAATATACACTATATCAAGCCAACACACAACTAGAGGGTAGCACTAGCAGTGTGTTTTTGGTGTGTTCTCATTGTTCTATAAGTGAATGACTTCAGTTATCGAATCATAGACTCATAGAAACCACGCAAAATAAAGACCATAGATCAATCAACGACTGATCATTTAGACACCAAATGATAGCTAAAGACTTAAAGCCATTTTCTAGCAGTTTACAAACCTGTACATCAATAGACATCTTTCCTTTGGATCATCTCGTATATTTTTGTAAACCAAACTCAAATCATCCAAGATGGTGGAACATAAACTAATACTTTAGATGTTGCAAATCAAAACCAAAGAAAATTGAAATTAGAACCTATTTACAATTAGTCAGATAGACAGTATCTTAGTTTTGTAGTACTATTTAGTAATTAGTCACAATTTTCAGAAAAAAAAAACACATTCGCTAATTTTTCTTTAGAGGTTTATCACTTGGGGTATCGAAATGACGTCGTTTAGGCTTGGATCTGTGATCTTAGAACCCCTAAGCTACAAGGTGAGAGAGAAGTCCATTTTTGTCACCGGCGGAGAGGGAAGAAATTAAATGGCGGCGATGCTAATCGGAAGAGCTTTTAAATCGGTTAGAAACTCTTCTAATCTGGCCGTTCGTGCTCGATCCTTGTGTACGGCATCCGCCGCTCGTCAACCCGATTCCGATACCCAGCCATCGGAATCTTCTTCGTCTTCTTCTTCGTCTTCGTCGTTCACGTTCGAGAAAGAAAATGAGAAACCCATCTTAGTGAAAGCTCCCAACACTCGCCGGAAGAACGACTCGGAGTCAGTGACGATGCCGACGTCTTTTATGACGGGTTCGATCGTTGGGAAGAGGTTTTACAAGAAAGTGACGACGAGGGAAGCTGATGATGGGAATGGATGGACTGTGATGCTCGATTACAGAACCCTTAAAACCCCTTCCAAAAGACCTCTCAAGCTTCGTTCTTTGGCTCTCGCTAAGGCCATTGCTGCTGAATGGGAGTATCAGGTTTGTTCCACTATTCACAAAATTCGATCTGGTTTGCTTCTAAAGTTTACTCCTTTAAGCTAGTGATCAGTAATGGGTTTGGTTGAATTTAGCTAGAATCCTTGTGATTGTGTCTGCTCGTTGCTCATTCAACTTAAAGGTGAGAGCTTGCTGTTGTTAGTTCAATGACCATCTAATCTATTGTGTTCTTTAGCGTCCCTAATGTTTGATCGGGTTCTCTGTGTTTACGATCTGAGTTCTAATGTGTGTTTTCAATAGGTAGTAAATTCGATAGTGTTCTGAAGCTCTGATCTTGATGGATTTTAGCTAAATTATCTGTAATTGGATTGTTGAGTGTTGTTTGCATCGATGAACATCTAATTGATTGTGTTCTTTAGAGTGCATAATGTTTTGATCAGTTTCTAGGTTTCACTATTTTGAGTGCTAATGTGATCGATAGGTCGAGTATTCGAAATTCGATACTGTTCTGAAGCTGATCAACAAAGAGTTTGATGGAATCTAGCTAAAATTATTGTAACTGGCTCTGTTCGTTGTTTTTTCAACGTCTGTTGTTTATATCTAATCTACTATTTTTGAGGAGTTTTTAATGTTTGATGGGATTCTGGGCATTGCAATCTGAGTTCTGTGAAGTGATTAATAGGTTGAAATTTGTATTAGTGGAAGTGAGATGTAAAGCACCAGACTTGCCCTTCTCTGCTCATTTTTTATTGTGATTCTACTTATGCTTGTGCGATGACTGACTTGGTATCAACACGATGATCATGTGTAGCTAACAGAAGGGATCAGACCATTCACAATGCCGCTCATGAGACTAGCATGTACTGCACTTGAAAGAGTTCCTCTTACGCGTTCAAAGATCATCGAACATCTAGCGAGAAAGTTACATCAAGATCTAGTCTTTTTCCGAGCGCCTGAAGATAATGATCTAACTAGTGACGTCCATGGTATAATACACTTTCTCTTCAGTTCCACTAACCTTGTAGATTTTACCCTTATTGAGTTGTGTCTTTTGCAGAAATTCAGGTAGAGAGTATTGATCCTCTACTTGAGTGGGTGGAATCACAGTTTGGGGTCAAACCGAAAGTGTATTCTAGTATCTTCGGGGGTAAACAAGACGACAAGCTAGTGAAAGCAGTAGAAGATCTGCTCAAGAAGACAAATGATGGTGAACTTGCAAGCATTGATGCACTCCAAGCATCAGCTCACTCTATAGTAATCGCTCTCGGCATCTTCTGTGGGAAATTGCAGATCGATGATGCAATCAAATTGATTCGACTTGAAGAAGATTTACAGGTTTCCTTCCTTTTGTCACTCGCCAGCTAACATCTATTGCTTTGACATTCTATGTAAAAGCAATACATCTATTGCTTTCTATGTAAAACTAATCTTTCTCGCACGTTTCATGCAGGTGGACAAATGGGGACTAGTGGAAGGCGGGCATGACATTGATATCGCTGATCTAAAAGTTCAGATTGCATCAGCGACAGTGTTTCTTGCTCTATCCCGTGATAACTGATCACCAGTCTCTCGTTTTGCTCAACACATTTTTTAAAGAAGGCTTATCTTTAAGCTAATCTGTTTGTAGAATAGATAATTTACCTTCCAAGTTCCTAGAGATAAAATGTAAACATTTTGTTCCCTCTATTCGCAAATAAAGCAAAACTCAAAAACCGTTTGTTTTAAGGCAAATGCTGAGGTTATAGATTATAACGAGATGTAGTTTAAAACTTTTGAGTGTTTTATTGCTTCATTTTGTAGGCAATAAATTTCAGCAAGATGTACCACGAAATCATCTGCTCTGACATCTTGTAACAGCAGTACAAGAATAGATCCAAAATCAGAGTTTCTTGCAGATTATTTTATTAAGCATCAAAAACCCATCGGCAGATGAGTTACCACTAGTACTGCGTGTGTGATTTGTTGTTCAACCAGATTGCTGAAGCTGCTTGATGTGTGTGATCTGTTTTCCTGGGTTCAATCCCTTTGGACAGGCACGAGCACAGTTCAAGATTGTGTGGCATCGATACAGCTTGAATTCATCGTCAATTGCTTCCAGCCTTTCCTTAGTGTACTCATCTCGGCTATCGCTTATCCACCTGCATATATGAAAGAACCTCGTTACAATGCCTTGAAAAATAAGAACTTGGAACTAATAATAGTAACACAGAGACAGTCAGATAGTTGAATTTGTGATTTTCTCCAGTGTCATTAGCACCTTCTGTCAGAGTTGACCAAAGAGCTAAAACTACACCACAACTACAGGAGCAAAAACAACCTAAATGTTGACACACATATATAATCAGATAGTTGAACTTGCAGTTTTCTGCAGGGACATTTGAAGAAGCACATTAAGTCCTTTGTCTAAAGGTCTCACCTCCAATTCAGTTGAACAAAGAGCTAAACTACACTACACTTGCCGTAGCAAAAACAATAAGACCGTTAAATTTCAGGGTTTCTACAGGTATACTTAAAGAAGCACAGAGAATCCTTAGCACTTCCTTCAAAGATCCTCCTCTACTTAGTGAAACAAAGAGCTAAACCACACTACCACTAAAGGAGTTAAAAGCCCAAATGACAATACATAAATGAACTAATGTAAGCTACCAGCTAACCATACATAGTCAATTTGTCAAGTCTTATAGCTCAAACCAACAAAACTCTCAAAGCAAATTCCCTAAGCAAAACAAACACGTAAAGAAGCACAATGAGTCTTTAACTCATTCCTACAGAGTTAATCTATAACTAAAGAAACTAAAGCAACCTAACTGACCATATGTAAACCACCAACAACTCACAACATAATCACTCTGCAAATTCCCGAGAATACTTTGATTAGTGAAAGTCCAGAAATTTGTTTAACCTGTTGGCGTGGAGCAAAGCAGCAGGGCCAAGATAAGACTCAGGGTTCCACCAATAGCTAGGACAAGAGGTACTACAGCAAGCACAAAGAATACATTCATACATCCCATCAAGCTTAGCTCTATCCTTCTTACTCTGCAAAATCTCTTTCCCAGGAACAGACGCTGGATTCTTCCTCTTCAACCACGGCTCAATACTCTTATACTGATTATAAAAATTCGTCATATCCACAACCAAATCCTTAATCACAAACATATGCGGCAACGGCGTAATCGTCGTCTCTTTAGATCCAGATTCAATCTTCGTCAAACAAGCTAGACCATTACATCCATCGATGTTCATAGCACACGAACCGCAAATACCTTCACGGCAAGAGCGACGGAAAGTGAGCGACGGATCCATCTCGTTCTTGATCTTAATCAAAGCGTCTAGAACCATCGGACCACAATCCTTGAGATCGATTTTGTAATCTTGAAGCTCTGGCTTCCCTGGATTATCTGGATTCCATCGGTAGATCTGAAACGTCTTCAGATTCGCTCCTCCGCCGCCAGACGAAGCTTTCGATTGTGCTTCTGATCCTGTTGATGTCCATCGCGCCGGAATCAATCTCGCCGCCGTGGATAACCGTGACGGTTTGGTTCCAACAACTCTTCCGATCAAACCGAACGCCATAACTCTCGGAGAAGCTCAAATGAAATGAATTTTTTTGTGTGAAATGGCTGAGACTATTTTTTTAATAGTGTTAATAGAATGATTAATTTGTTAATAACCTGTAATTAATAATTAATAATGCGAGGCTTAGCTTCGACTACGTCATCGTTACCGTTGATTAAAAGCGTGGACAAATCTGAACCGTTTATAAATACCGGCAATAATCACACATTAATGGATATGTTCTGAACGCGCGTGTTGGCCTCGAGAAGTGTGTAGGTGTAGTGTAGGCACAACTCAACACGTGGCGAGTTTTTATTCGATATTCGATAACGAAAAGGGTAAGATAAAAAGCGTCCTGTTTCTATACTAAAGACAAACAATTCGTGTCGTTTTCGGCTATTTTCTCAAACCTGTTTTTTTTTTTCTGTTTGTCAAGTGTTTTTGTGTTTTCAAGTTTCAACAATAAAAACACGTTAATTAAAAACGTAAAACCTATATTTAACATTAGAAAAACGTTAATCTGTTATCAAATTTTAATTCTTTAAACGTAAGATAACAATTGTTTTTCTTGTTGTTTGAAGAATCATCTCATGTTCTGTTTGCATCTTTTACACAATCTTTGAATGGCATCGGTAAGATCTTTCACATTTTCAACAATTTTTGTTTTCTTTCACGTTCGATGTTTTCATTAATTTCGTTAGAATTTGTTGTTTTGGAAAAATGCAGAATAATCAACGACAGCAACAAGATCGACCATTACCAAAATTTGGAGAATGGGATGTGAACGATCCAGCATCAGCCGAAGGATTCACGGTTATATTCGCTAAAGCTCGAGACGACAAAAAGACAAACGCAAGTGGTCGTGCCACCTCACAACGCCGTGACAACAACAATAAATCTCAAGATGAACCTACGGTAAAAATCTCAATTGTCAAAAAAATTTAGGACTAGTTTGTAAGAAACAAAAACAATCAGCCTTTGTTCATTCATTATGTTTTAGAAAACATGAGGTCTTAAAGTTGCTACTATTTTCTTTCTATTGCAGAAGAAACGGTTCTGCTGTTTCTGAAGAACAACAACACATCAAAAGGCCAAAAGCTGAGAGTCATAAACATTTGTTAGATCATTGAAAACAGCTTCTTCATCATATTCACTGAAATCTGTGTAAATTTATCATTACAGAGCTAAAGAAAAAAAAACAGACGGAAGTTTGATCTAATTCTTGTCACACAAACATTTTTTTTACTTACACAATATCAATGTCTCTTAACCCGCGGTTAGGTGAATCTTGATCTGACCCATTGCTGCTTGTCTTTTTCTTGAACGATTTCTGGCTGAAAATCCTAGAAACCGTTTTCGCAGGACGTGGAACTGATCTTGAACCGCCTTCATATCGGTTGTGTTTCTTGTCTAGCTCATTTGATAGTTTCTTGACTAGTTCCACAAAATGTCTTCTGAATGTTGGATACCTTGATACTGATTTGGTTAACCCTTGAAGCCTAACCAAAACCACACACAAATATTATCTTATTAGAATCTGAAGTAGAACAGCCGTTAACAGGATTGTGAGTTTTTGTTCACCTGCGAGCAAAGGCGTCAAGTTCGGCTTTTCTGAGTTCAGTTAAAGGAGGAGATTCAGGTTCAACAATGGACCTTTTAAGTCTCTCTGAATCTCCAAACAGCAATACCAATTTCCCAAGATACTCTTCTTCTTCTTCGGATAGTTTTGCTGCTTCGATCTGGTCTTTGAGGATCAAAAACGGATTCAGAAACCAATCGAAAAACGCATCTTTTGGGCGGTTTTTTGAAGTTATCTCCGTAACACCGTCACCTACATCCAGAGCAAACCAATTTGTGAATCAAAAAGATGCTTAAAGAAACTGTTTTGCTTGGTTCTTGATTATATTCAAATGGGTACTAGCAAAACTGTTGAAACGTTGCAACATACCGAGTAATAAACCGGTGGAATTAGATTTGATAGAGCGTAAAAGCTCGTGAAGAAGAGAATAAGCAGGTAAGCCAAAGCTGATCACTTGACTGCCTTTGCTAGATTTAGCTTCTTCGATGTCTTTTGAGTTTATAATCCCTTTCAGCACCATAATCTCTCCGTGCCGCCTACATTCTACAAATAGAGCTTCCAATAGCTGCAAAAACAAAAAAGGTTTCAGTTTAAATTTTTTATACAAGGAATATAAGAAGAAGTTGTTTTGAGTACATCAAGCGGTTTCAGGTCAATCATTGGGCCTCTGTTTGATCCTCCTCTTGATGGAGTTGTCTTGAAAGAGTTCGGTCTTGAAAGACCACCAGATAATGCTGTATTAGCTCCCTCTTCGTTTCTTCGATATTTTGGCCTGTAACAAACACAAAGAACCTCATTTTTGGAATAAAAAGAGAGAGAGAGATAAAGATTGCTGTCTAAGCCATTGGAGACAAACCTGGGAAAGCAAGAACCCTCTGGCATGTCAAGAACATCGTTGCTATACTCATCATAAATAGAAACAGAAGCAACAACATAGCAAAGACCGAAGAAGAACGATGACTCCTGTGTTGTGACAAGAGAAAAATGATTCACTATCATCAAGATTCACACTTTTCTCAAATCAATAAGTCATTTGTTAAATTAACCTGATATGAGACTACACCAGCATAGGCACCAAGGAAGACACTAGAGACCACAGATCCTAAAACCGCACCAACAACAGCTAAAGGCCAGAGTAAGATCACAAGGCCTGCGATTGGGACACACATTGTTTCCAAGAAAGGACCTTCACGTCCAATGAGATCGTGAAATAACCGGCGCCAACCTTTGAACAACATGTAAGGGCTTTTACAAACGGCTACGAGTGATATCACTGGGAAATCAACAAGAATTCCAAGAACCGCAGCAATCACAGCGCCTGGGATTTGAAGTAACCTGAGGAGTAATACAAGTGCAAACTGTAAGAAACCACTATTATGTAATCTAGTATACACAAATTACTGAACTTCATAAGAGTTTCTGTAAACCTTATTTCATAATAGTGACGATCCGCGCTAGTTGTTCTAAGATCATCCATAAACGAAAAGTAGGAGTGAAAGCAAACATCTCTAAAATCGCAGACAACAGTGAAACTGCCTTGAACAGTGCTCCACGTCCCATCCTAAATTGTTAAAACAGACAATTTTATGTGTTGAGGTCTAATCTGTAATAACATATAAAACAAGAGATGGAGAAAGAAAAAAAAAACTTACATAAAAGCAATGGAAAAGGGGATTAGACTTCCCTTCACCAACAGCATCGAAAGTGGCAAATATTGGAGAAAGAAATCCATAGATAGCACCTCCGAGGATACTTCCAATGATACTAACCACAAGCCAGAGAACGACACCGAGAGGAAGGCATAAACACAGAAAGAGCTTCAAGATTGGTCCTAACTGTTTAGCACTGATATCAAACAAAAAACGCTTCAAACATTGAAAGAATTGTATGATTTGTAAGGAGGACAAAGATTGTTTCAGCAAAGAGAAAGTACCTCACTGTCGAATATAGAGTCCAAATAGCGTGCACTGGTAAAAGGCCTAAGATGATTGCAGAGTTCCCAATAGCCACAATAAGGCATATAACCGGGCAGAAGACGATACCTAAGCAAACAAAGAAGGCACTCAATTGGTAATGAAGAATCCTAAATTGTTCATACCCAGATGAATGGATAAATGAATTAAATTACTCTAAGATGAACCATCCATAAGCCACTGAACTAAGTGAGCAAGATCTCTAAAACAGAACAAAGTCCATGGATTTAGGTGTTTCCTTACAATGAAAGAAGGGAACTTTATGGTGTTGAAGAACCCTAAATTGGGTATGAAAGCAGTTGAAGAAATAAATGAAACAAATCCTAAAAAAAATCCCTAAAACAAATCAAGGAAATCCTAAATAAGTCAACATCGATCAGAGTTAATGTTATATCCCCACAATGGAATTCAAAGTCTGAAACTTTTGATTATAAAAAGCAAAAAAAAAGTGAGTGAGTGAGTGTATCTACAGAAGAAGAAGAAGAAATTAGTTACCTTTAATGACACCAAGAAGGAGTAAACCAGTGAAATAAGGAATGAAGAGTATAAATTGCCATAGAGAAGCCAAGATTCCCGTTGGAGGCTCCATTACTACAATTATGTATCTTTCTCTTCGAATTCAACAACACAGACCCATCACTCAAAAATGTCGCATTTATGAATGAATGAATCCCTAGAATCTTAATTTGGTAAAGCAGAGATTTTTTTTTTTTTTTTTTTTGTGAGGAAGAGAGAAGAGAGAGAGAGAGAATGACAAGTTCAAACGGTGACAGACACGACAAGAAGCATAACAAGTTTTATCTTCTTTAGTCCTCCGAGGATTTCGAGATTTTTTCTTCCTTTTTTTTTTTTCCAATTTAAAAATTACAAATTTGAACAGCAAACACACGAAAGATTCGAGAGAGAAAGAGAGAGAGGGGACAATGTCTTTACACACATGGGGGATTTGACGGTTAAGAAACCGTCCATAAACCCTTAAACCAAAAATATATCACTTTACCAATTACTGATCACAAAAACATTATTAAAAATAATTAAAAAATGATTTCATATTTGGAGAATTTTAAAACTACAACTTTTTTTTTTCCAAAATCACTTTAAAAAATACTTTTTCTTCTTTGAAAGTTTCGTAAAAATGACACTAAAAACTGATATTTATCTAAATATACATGTAAATTTACAAAATCATATACAAACTAGTTTAATATAATTATATATCTATATATAAATTAAAAATCATATCGAAATTTTATTAGATATTTGGATCGAGTTTCATAGTAGTAGTTAGTTTACCTTATAGACTCTATTAAACTTCATAAAATTTTAAATTTTAATAAGAAAGTAATTTTTGAAAATATATAGATGAAGAAGGTATTCTTGAAAAAGAGTACAGTTCTCAAAAATTCTCTTAATACTTCTTCCATTTTTTTTATATATTTTTTTAAAAGATTATACACATAAATTAAGAACTCATTAATGTATGTTTATTTTTAAACCAAAACGTCATTTAATACACAGTTTGATTAATCATTAAAAAAATCTACAAAAATTTAAATCATATAACAATATAAAAATACATTAAAATTTAAATATATTATTTATTTTTAAAAAATACAATTTTAAAAGATCATCTTAAAAACAGTTGTATTTTACTACTCACTTTGTCCCATTTTATAAGATCTTTTAGTCAAAAGAACAAATTTAAGGAATTATAAATTATTCTTATTTTTATTATAATTTAATATTTTTTACCAATTAGATTAAAGATTGTACTATTGTAGAATACAATAATTATAATATACTAAATAAACATAAATTATGCATATTTAAAAAAATTAATAAATAAAAAGTCTAGAAAATCTTATAACAAAGGAAGTACTATTTTCTATCGTTATCGCTTTTGTTATTTATTAAAATTTTGTGTTGGTTTCTGTTACCAACTTACCATTCAATTTTAAAATAAACATCTTTTACGAAAGATCGATAAAGACGAAAATAAGATTAATTTTTTTTCTTTAATTTGTTTCAGTTCTTCTGCTGGTATAATAATATTGTTGTTGTTGGTTCTTGGTGATCGGTTTTTGTGCTGTTTAACACATGAGCCAACACCTTCCTCCTTGTATAGGGTGAAGGAAGCACGAGAAAAGTAGGTTAACAGAAAACGACATGCATCATATAGTACTAGTAATTAGTGATCACTAAGCGACAATTTAATTTTTTGGTTTCTTTATTTTGATGTCGACACTAAGCGACAGTTAAAGAATCACAATACCATTATATTATTATCAAAGTAGTAATCGGACATAAAGCAAAGGGAAAAAGGAATGAAAAAGTACAGGTGTGTTTCTTCTATGGTTCTTGAGTGTTTTCTTTTTTGTTTCTTTGGTTTCAAACCAAACCTAATTTTGGAATAGGATCCATTCGTGGATCCTGATGGTTCCACTTGGTACGACTGGTCAAACCAATTTTAGTATTCTTATGTACTTCTCCAATAGAAAATGGTGTGAGTGAAATTTAAAACTCCTGAATCTCACCAAATATCACTTTGTTAGGAATCAGTCACACGTCAGAGACGGTAGTGGGATATAAAATAGTAGTATATTAACGATTGCAAGTGTTAGTCTATTTATAATCATTTGGTTGTGAATTGGAAACGTACAAGACTTAGCATGATATCATGAATGTTGTCTTGCAAGTTTTACCACGTGGAAGATCGAAGTACAAAATATTTTATGTTTTCATCAGAATGTCACTAATTTATATAGTTGGTGGACGACCAAGCATAAATGGTATCAGTCTACGGAAGTAAATAGAATAGAAGAATGTGGATCATAAAATTAAGTAAATTTTACCTCTTAAAGATAAAAAGCTCGGCCAAATTGATGGAGAAAGCCGACCTAGCTAGATCTTCAAAATTCAAGGGCTATCACGACCAACTCCTTATTCTGAAGGAGAGTCACACACTACAAAAAAAGCCTACAATGGTTTGTTGGTATGCTTCGGACCGGACTAAAATCAAACTAATTTGTTATTTTTCTACCATTCATACAATTATTTGATATACTCCAAACTAATTCTGGACCAATAAAACATATATTAGAATTAAATAGTTACAACATAATAAAATTAGTTTGCCTTAAAAATGTTACATACTTTTAGTATAGAGTTATTATATTAAAATATTAGTATGCACTATTTAGTATGAGTGTGAGGATTGTATCTGCACAACGCACTTGAATCGATCTCCGAATGAACAATCAACAAAATAGAACTTGAGGAAAGAAAGAAATTGAAAACGAAAACACCACGAATTTAACGAGTTCACGCTCCAAACCGGAACGCTACGTCTCGTCGGAGGCGGTACTCCGGAATCCACTAGAATCACTTTTTGGTTTTCCGATTACAACCTCTCAAGCTTCTTCTCTTCTCTCTCTGGATCTTTTACAAAGTCTCAAGATCTAACAAACTTGTGATCTAACAAACTTTTAATAGAGATAAGATTAGGGAAGAAAGAGGTCACCGACGTTTCAAGGTCAACGCTAAACTCTTCGCCAAAGCAATAGCACTCTCTGAATCACTATGTACCTCTACAGACCCTTGAGGAAAACCAAGCTCCTCTGCCAAACCCTTAAGCCAAATCGCCTCTTTAACAGCCTCAGTAAGTGCCATGTATTCAGCTTCTGTTGACGAAAGAGACACCACCTTCTGAAGCCTTGACTTCCAGCTAATTGTGTTTCCTCCAACTGTAAAAACATAACCTGTGATCGATCTCCTGTTATCACCATTGTTCGCATAATCTGAATCACAGTAACCCGTTAGCAAGAAATCCTCCTGTTTCTTGTAGCATAACTTCTTTTCCTCTGTTCCTCTCATGTATCTCAAGACCCACTTGGCCGCTTCCCAATGTTGCTTCAAAGGCTTACTCATAAAACGACTTATCACACCAACTGGGTACGCAAGATCTGGCCGAGTGCCTATCATAGAATACATGATGCTACCGACAGTGTTAGCATACAGAATGACCTTCATCCTGTTGAACTGTTCCCTATATTCATTATCAGTAGCTGACCTCAAATGAAAATGAGCTCCCATCGGTGTAGCTACAGACTTTGCTTGATCCATCTGAAAATTTTTCAGAACCTTCTTAACATATCCAGCCTGTGACAAGGTCAACAATCCAGCAGAACGATCCCTAGTAATCTCCATACCCAGAATCTTTTTAGCATCCCCTAAATCCTTTATTTCAAACTCCTTACTCAATTGTTTCTTTATCTCATCAACCTGAGCTTTATTCACCGAAGCTATCAATATGTCATCCACATATAGCAACAAGTAAATGTAGGATCCATCTACCAACTTCTTCCAGTAAACACAATTGTCATAAGCACTTCTAATGAACCCAACTCCTTTCATAAACTCATCAAACCTAAAGTTCCACTGCCTAGGTGACTGCTTAAGTCCATAGAGAGATTTCTTAAGAAAACACATTTTCTGGGAAATTCTGATCAACAAACCCTTCAGGCTGAGCCATGATCATCTCCTCATCCAAAAAACCGTGTAGGAATGCTGTCTTGACATCCATTTGCTACAACTCCATGTTAAAATGTGCCACCATAGACAAAACATACCTGATCGACACATGTTTAACCACATGTGAGAATATTTCAGTATAGTCAATACCTTCTTTCTGCGTAAAGCCCTTAGCAACAAGCCTAGCCTTGTATCTAGGAGCTTCTACACCTGGAATTCCTGCTTTTCTTGTAAAAACCCATCTGCAGCCCACAACCTTCTTATTCTCTGGTTTATCACCAAGATCCCAAGTGTGATTCTTTTTCATCAAAGCCATCTCCTCTTTCATAGCCTCATTCCACTTCTCCCAATCTGGATCACTAAGTGCTTCCTGATACGATCGTGGTTCTGCTTTACCACCATCTTCAGTGTAATATGCAACACCTACTAAATTGGATTTGTTATACTTCTTATTAAACTTGATAGTCCTTCTAGCTCTATCTCTGACCAACTGATAATCACTCAGGTCTTCTTCACCCTCATCAGACTCGGTTTGATCTTGACAATCTTGATCCTGTTCTTGACTCGCAGAAACTTCACTAGTGTTTGGATTCAAGGCAGCTCCACTATTTTCACCAACCAGTTGAGTAACTCCACCTTGATCAGTAACTCCATAACTTGTTTCAACATTTTCAAGACCAATTTCATACGAACTAACCTGTGTGTCATTCTTCAAGTCTTTATACATGATTTCTTCCCTGAATATCACATTTCGACTAATAACACATGATATGCTCAAATTTACCCTAGAGCTACTCTCTCAAATTAAGAGATCAATTGTAGTACTTAGGGATCGAATTCCACAAGGACTCAAGACTACACAATAAATTATAGAGTTTTATAATTATGCTAAACAGATTAAATTGAATTAAAATAAACAATGCAAAATATTAAATAAAACTGTTGTAAATTCAATGGATCAAAAAGCTAGGCCTAGAGAATTTCTCAGGAAATTATGAAATATTAAATCAGGAAATTAATAGGATTCAAACAATTAAGAACAGATCTAGAACTCTAAACATTTTTGTAAATTAAATCAGTTCTCACTGCAAATAATATCTAAATTTAAAACCAGAAAATCCAAATCTCTTTGTAAAATTCTAGGTTAAAAATCAGCAATAAAATCAGGTTTAGATTATTCACAAAATTATTAAATCAAATCTCTTTGCAAGAAATAATTTTGTTCATCAAAAGGTTTTATCAGGAAAACAATTATATTCTCATATCAATTTATTTTCCTAGGGTATTAATTCTAGATGGCCAATCAAGGATTAATATGAAGAACAACCTAAGATGAAGATCTAACAAGATAAAGAATCCTAAATAAACAGATCTAACAATTCATAAAATCCCTGTGAAAAACCCTAAACCTAACAAGCAAACTACTCAGACATAATCAAAGAAGAACAAGACATGATTCTGAATAATAAGCAATAGAGATTAAAAGAGTAAGAAAGGAGTTTAAGAATTCTTCTCTCAAAGCAGTTCAGATCTCTCTCCCAAAAGCTCTCAAAATCTCACAGGGTTGCAGAAAAATAAAACTCTCTCAGGGTTGCAGGAAAAATAAAAGTTGCTAGAAAAAGACTTAAGGGTTTGGAAAACCTAAAAACTATATATATATGTCCTAAAACACGTCAGGGACTTATGTTGCAAATATGGAAAACTTTGGGGCAGATTTGTAAATTTTCCAAAACTTGGGTCTTGAGTCGGCAGAGATGAGTGTCGATCGATGCCTCCTATCTTGGTGTCGATCGATGCTCCTGCTTTCATCCGAGACCAAATTGATTCTTCAAGATTTATGCTCCAAAACATCCAAATTGCTCCATTTTGCTCCTTCCATGCTAAAAACCTGTAAAGACTCAAAAACAATCTAGAAACAAATGAAAAGACACTAAAAGACTTCTTATATCATGGTTAAAAACCACAAAAACCATGATATATCAACACACTTACCTTCTTCCAACAACCAGACCTTGTAACCTTTAACTCTCTCTGGATAGCTTGTAAACACACCCTTTTTAGCTCTTGGATTAAGCTTCCCCTGATCTGCATTAATATACACCAAACAACCAAATCTTCTTAACATGCTAAGATCTGGTACTAAAGAAGTCCACCTTTCTTCTGGAAGAGCAAAATCAACTGTAGTGGAGGGTGATCGATTGATCAAATATACTGCTGTAGCTGCTGCCTCAGCCCAAAATTTTTTCTCTAAACCGCTTTCACTCAACATGCTTCTGACCTTATCCATTATAGTCCTATTCATCCTCTCTGCAACACCATTTTGTTGTGGAATATATGCACAAGTCTTGTGCCTTACTATTCCCTCGTCCCTACAAAACTTATTGAACTGGTGATTGCAATACTCCAAACCGTTATCAGTTCTTAACTTCTTAACCTTCCTGTCAGACTGATTCTCCACCATCCTTTTCCAGTCAACAAACTTCCCAAACGCTTCATCCTTCTTTTTAAGAAAATATATCCAAACCTTCCTTGAATAATCATCGATGAATGAGATGAAATATTGACTATTTCCCAAGGACACTGGGTTATGTGGAGATCCCCATAAATCCAAATGTATATAGTCCAACTTCTCTTTGGTTACATGCTGTGCTGGAGAGAAACTCACTCGATGACTCTTACCAAACACACAGTCTTCACAAAAAGTTAACTCCTTGATAGAGTTTCGGTTCAGGCATCCTTTCTTAACCAAAATCTCCATTCCCTTCTGACTCATATGACCTAATCGGCTATGCCAAAGAGCTGTCTCATCTTTAACCCCCTCAGATGAATTTGATTCACCAACCTCTGATTCACCTTGAAGAATATACAATGTTTCCCTTTTGAGATCTTTAAGCATAACTGAACAACCTTTGATCACCTTCAGAACTCCATTTTGGGATTTGAACCAACATCCTTTGTCTTCCAAGGTTCCTAGAGAAATTAGGTTCCTAGACATTGTTGGCATGTACTTTACATCAGTCAATATCACCTGCGTACCATCAGTGTTTCTGATCTTGACACTCCCAATCCCTTTAACCTGAGAGTAAGTGTCATTTCCCATTTTGACAAAACCTGAACCAACCTCCTTAAACTCCACAAACCAATCTCTCCTTGGCGTAATGTGAAATGAACATCCAATATCAAGAATCCACTCCTCAGCTGTGCTTCCAGCTACCAATAGAGTCTCATCAATAGCCATTAAAACCATTGCAGAATCTGAATTTGTTCTAGCTTTAGCTACACTGACTTCACCTTTATCAGACCCTGTACTCTTATTTTTGTTTTTCTCCAACCACTTGTAACACTGCTTCTTAAAATGTCCTTCCTTCCCACATATCCAACATACACGTTTACCTTCTCTAGACTTTGATCTAGATCTTCCTTTACCCTTCGGTGTCTGACTGTTACTCTCGGGCCTTCCTCTAGCAAAGTATCCTTCACCTACAGTTTTCCCATTTTGAGCTACTTCTCGTTCCTTATCTCTAGCAGCTACCATCACATCATCCAACCTTAGTTTCTCTCTACCAGTACTGTACTTAAGAGTCTCTACCAAACTATCAAACCTAGCAGGCAAAGAACTCAACAAGATAATAGCTTGAACCTCATCCGATACCTCAATCTGTAAATGGTTCAGGTCAGCCACAATCTTCAAGAAATCATCAATATTATCATCGATCTTCTTATTATCTTGCATCTTAAAAGTGTAAAAGTTCAGCTGAGAATAGACTCGATGTGGAAGAGAAGTAGGTTGGAACATCTTATCCAACGTAGCCCATGCCTCTGCCGCAGTGTCACACAACTCAATATTCCTGAGCACCTTATCCGCAACATTGAGAAAGATTAAGTTCTTTGCCTTGTCGCATCTCTCCAACCTTGCCGCTTCATCAGATTCATGTTTCCTTTTCTTCTCTGGATCTTGAGCTTCTTCCTCCGTAAGCGGAGTCACCGGAGACTTCTCAATCAACGCATCCTTTAACCCGATGACACTGAGATGTGCACGTATTCTTGTTTTCCACAAAGAGAAGTCTCCCGATCCATCAAACACCGTGATCAGAACTCCGGACATCTTCGATTCACAACCGCCTAACAACCGTAAGCTCTGATACCAATTTGTGAGGATTGTATCTCCACAACGCACTTGAATCGATCTCCGAATGAACAATCAACAAAATAGAACTTGATGAAAGAAATATATTGAAAACGAGAACACCACGAATTTAACGAGTTCACGCTCCAAACCGGAACGCTACGTCTCGCCGGAGGCGGTACTCCGAAATCCACTAGAATCACTTTTTGGTTTTCCGATTACAACCTCTCAAGCTTCTTCTCTTCTCTCTCTCTCTCTGGATCTTTTACAAAGTCTCAAGATCTAACAAACTTGTGATCTAACAAACTTTTAATAGAGATAAGATTAGGGAAGAAAGAGGTCACCGACGTTTCAAGGTCAACGCTAAACTCTTCGTCAACTCCGTTAGTCAGCTAACCATCACACGTGCGTCTCACGTGTTCTCCTTAAATCAGCTTGAGAGTAAACCTTCTCTTTCACCAAGTGTAACTCCTACACTTAAGACTATCGAAGTAAAACCAAGTCAAATTCTTCAATGAGTTTATGAACCAACCATTTAAAGCCGACATGAAATACTTCCATTCCTATATGGCGGACAGATCTTTGATGGGCATAGTGTATAGTTTACATATATTAAATTAGTTCTTAATAGAAAAAAAAATAAGAATAGTTTTAAAAACTGTAAATATATAAAATCATGTAAACATAAATAGCCAGCTCAATTCCCGAGACCAGCTTTAAGCAAGGGCCCGTTAAAGGACCCTTCTCTTCAAATGAATCAATTAATTGATCGACAAACTAATTCTTGGCGTATGGATATGCTTAATGAGCATTTTGATCTACTTGATGTTGCATTGATAAGGGCTATACCATTGGGTGGTAATCAAAAGGATGATTCTTTCGGTTGGCACTTCACGAAAACTGGGCTGTATACAGTCAAATCAGGCTACCACACTGCACGTCATGACGTGGTTCGGACCTTTGCGGCCACTGGTTCTGGCCCGGAAATTACCCCCCTACTCGCTAGCGTGTGGAGGGTTCGTTGTCCACCTAATATCCAGCATTTTATGTGGCAGGTTCTATCTGGTTGTATTTCGGTTTCGGCAAATTTGGGACGACGGGGTATTGCTTGTGATTTACGGTGCGTACGATGTGGTACGGATATGGAGACAATAAATCACGCTATCTTTGTGTGTCCTCCGGCCCGTCAGGTTTGGGCCCTAGCACATGTGCCGGTGGGTCCTAATTTCTTTCCAACAGAATCAGTATATGCAAATGTTGATCACTTTTTAGGGCAGCAGAATCCTGGGGCTCATGTTGCGGCTTTCCCTTGGCTCATGTGGTTTATTTGGAAAGCGAGGAATGCACGTGTCTTTGACAATATTATTGAGCGGCCGGAGGATATTGTTAGGGTAGCAGAGGGAGAAGCTGCAGCGTGGCAGCAGGCTCAGCTAGAAGAAGATCAAGTGACCTATCCCATTATCCCAGGTGCTTCGGAGATACCAGTTAGGGTGGCTACTGCTTCCCTTCCCTTGGTCTATTCGGGATACCGATGTTTTATAGATGGCTCTTGGAAAGCAGGGGATTTGTATGCAGGTGCTGGATGGTGTTGTACCTCGGTCCAGACAGCGTTGCCGTTTTTGGGAGCCAAGAATTTCCGGCGAAGTCTCTCTCCATTACATACAGAAGTTGAAGCGTTCGTTTGGGCGATGCGATGCATGATCGGCCATGACTTCAGAGAGGTGGCTTTCTATACCGACTGCTCAGATTTGGTGAAGATGGTGTCTTCCTCTTCCGACTGGCCAGCGTTCTCGGCGTACCTTGACGACATGAAAACTGATAGGGAGGAATTCTCTACTTTCTCTTTATCTTTAATTCCTAGAAATGCTAATGTAAGGGCGGATTCTTTGGCACGCCAAGCGCGTACATCTCCGCACCAAGTATTGTTTGTAAACGATTTCCCTACCAATTAGCTCGTAATCTCTTGTTGACAAAAAAAAAAAAAAAATGTAAACATAAATAGGATGATATTCATGATTCCCGGAATTTCCTCTATTTTTCATGGTAAGTTTGAAGTATATGTATGTAAGTATGTTGTACAAAGGTGATCGTCAAGCTAATGTCTCGGTATTGAGTACTACTCTTTTCCACTTTGGTGAAAGATGAAGAAAGACTGAATCAAGTTGAGACTAAATATGAGAAATGTATATTTGTGTCCCTCGGAAGATTATGCGTGGTTTTGTCAGCCAAACCAGCTCAAATCATATACGGCTCGTACTAAGGTAAATAATGAAGGCATGATAAACAGTTAATTCCAGTTACCAAACCATTCAAAATTAAGCATTGTTTAACGTACGTTTAGACAAACTTAACTCATAAGAAAAACCGAAGTAAGATAAACAAGTTACAATGTATCGAAAGTTAAAAACACCAAAGAGCTTCTTCATCTTCTTCTATCAGTCGTCGTCGTAAGAGAAGGTAGTCTTCTTACCGCAGAATCTGATCACGTCGGATTTTTCCTCCTCTTGCTTCAAATTAGGTTCTCGTAGAAGGTTGTCTTCATACCTAGAATATATAAAAAACTCCTGTGTTAGTCTTCTGTTATGGTATTAAAACTTTAACAGTAAGTATAACAACCAGTAACATTAATTTACTTGGGTAGAGATAATGGATTATTCATCTTAGGCTTAGCCACGTCAAGAAAAATATTGCGACCCTGAAAATATTCACCGTTCTTAGTTTGCAGCGCCTACACAAGTATAAAAGATTTAATAAGCAATCCCACTTTCAAATAACGTACTTGTCTATTTTTCCATGCATTACTTTTCAAATTGGCTACTAGCTATAAAAACTACTCACCTTCTCTGCCTCGTTAGCAGAAGCAAAGTCAACAAAGCCACAGACAGGCTTGCCCTTCTTGTTAACAATAAGTCGAACATCAACAACTTGTCCAACATCTTTGAAGAAATCGATGCTGTAAATATGGAGGTTTATTAAAAAGAAAAATATTAGTCATGAAAGAACTTGCTCCAAGAACGAAAGAGAAAATTAAAGGAGCTACTTACATATGTGATGTTTCAGTTTGGGGAGTAAGATGCGAAACGAAGAGCGTCTTTGTTTTTCTTGTGGCAACTTCCTGAATTAAATTACCCTCCTGATCATCAGACTTGTGCTGGAGACTATCAGCAAATACTTCCGTCAATATCTCCTCCTGTTACATACATGAGTAGTAGTCATTAGAAGACGGTCTAAAAAGGATTATATCGTTCTGAAAGAACAAGAGGAATCCGAGACCATCTTAAGTTACCTTCTCTTCGGATGTTTCCTTCAGCATGGGTTTGGTCTCCAAATCATCTTCCAGGATTCGCTCACCTAAAAAGAAGAGCTTCAGCCAAGTATAAAAACATTTAGATAGGAACTCAGAGCCACACAAAACGTAACGTAACTAACCAAATAAATTAGCCTCCTGATCATCAGACTTGTGCTGGAGACTAGGATCAGCAAGTCCTCCTTCCGTTAATGTCTCCTCCTGTTACATATATACATGAGTAGTAGCCATATTAGAAGACAGTGTAGGAAGATTGTTCTCAAACAACCAGAGGAACATCTAATTAGGTTACCTTCTCGTCGGAATTTTCCTTTTGTTTCTTGAGAATCGGTTTGGTCTCCAAATCAGCATCATCATCCGGCTTTCGCTTACCGCCGGATGATGATGATTTGCTAGCACGGGCGCCCATGGAGAAGATGAAAATGTAAATGCGGATGAGGCAATAATAAAGTGCAGAAAGTAAAGAACACAAGAACTTTGTTAACGAGGTTCGGTTTTTCCTACTCCCCGGGACCACGTCCAGATTTCGATTCCACTAGAACAAGAAAGCAAATACAACCTATTCGCAAACGCGTAAATCAAGCACAACCCTCTTAATTCACCGTTCCGTTCTATAACATGAAATCTTAAGGATAATTCTCTACCCTTAACTAGACTAACACCAAGCCTAGATTCAAACCAAGATAACCTAACCTTGGGCTAAACTCCCCCTGAGCCTAGTCTTCAGATCTCCAACACTTTGGACCAACCTTCACGCACACGTCACACCAACGAACAAAGAAGCTTGAACAACACAAGCACCAAACCGCGAAACTAAGCTGCACACCAACAGAAAGCTCTCTAGGGTTCTAACCTTTATGCTTCAGCTCTCTTGCTTCTCTAGGACGTGCCTAACACCTCCTTATATACCCATCAATACTTCCTAATCACCATAGGAGAAGATTTCCAAATCTCATAAGAAAAAGACTTTTTCTTTTTTGCTATTTTCCTTTTCCTTGTAAAACTC
This sequence comes from Camelina sativa, assembly GCF_030686135.1. Classification (NCBI taxonomy): domain Eukaryota; kingdom Viridiplantae; phylum Streptophyta; class Magnoliopsida; order Brassicales; family Brassicaceae; genus Camelina; species Camelina sativa. Next base: position 38,761,513 of record NC_141891.1, read on the forward strand.
CAATTTAATCAACCAAAGAAATAGTAGTTTTCCTCTTCAATTTATCCTCAAACCGTCCTTCAATATTGCCTTCTCAAGTCTTCTAGAAACTTCTCACGCACATAAAACAACAGCCATCTTGTATCACGTCTTGAATCACACAGACACTACTTCAGACAGACCAATACATCTTCATTCTCCCCCTTTTTGACTATGCTTGTGAACTCATCAGTTCAAACACTTAAACAACATCACCAGACACATCTTCATTCTCCCCCTGAATGAGTCACAACATGGTCAAAACTAACAGGAAAATTCTCCCCGCTTTGCAATACGCGGTTGATAGCCTAGTACACCACCTCCATAGAACTCATCTTTTCTAACCCAAATCTTGTTGCGCCTTAGACCTCCATGATTAAACTCTTGAACAAACCTGAAACAGTTCCTCTTAATATGTCCTTGAACTCCACAATGATAACATGTAGGACCATGAAACCTTACATCAAAAGCATTCTCCATGCGGCTCCTCTCTCTCAACAATCTGAAACATCTTGGCCTAATATGCCCAACAACACCACAATGATGGCAAACAGGTCGAAATACTTGTCTAGGTGCATTCTGCAATTCAGAAATTTTTGTACCACGTTCTTTCACAAATATCGTCTCTGAAGCAGCCTCTGTAGCAGTCTCTGAAGTATGCTTGAAGCAGACGTGATTTTTCCACTTGAAACAAACACTGGATCCGATTTTGAAACTTTTCCTTCATATCCAAGACCGCACTTATCTGTCTTGCCAATACTCAGAATATGATCCAACTTCTTTGTACCATTATTAAGCATCCTCAAATTCTTTTGAGTTTCTTCAAGTTTCACTTTAACTTGTAATGCTTTGTCTCCCTTCTCTGTTGCATGTTTCTCTGCTTCAACGACTTTAGCCTCTAACTGGAGCTTCTCCTTAATCAAAACTGAATTTTCATCAACTACCTTAAGCCAATGTGCATATAACTTCTCATAACTCTTACCAAGTTCTTCATAGCTCATATCCTCTGAATCACTATCACTCTCAGACTCATGCTCTGTTGCAGTTGCAGGTTTTGCTGCAGATTCAGAAGCAGTTGCAGACACTGTTGCAGACGCTGATTCAGAACTATCTTCAAAAGTTGTAAACGCCACAAAATTCTTCAGATCTTCTTCTTCATCTGAATCAGTTTCAGAATCACTAGTAACAACATTCATAGCCTTCTTCTTATGCTTTTGTAGATTAGCACAATCAGACCGTACATGACCATATCCTTTGTATTCAAAACATTGAACATTCTTTGATAAAGTCTTCATCTCTTCACCCATTCTACTTTTCTTCTCTTCGCCCTTACGCTTCAGAAATTTAGCAAATTGTCTTGATAACATGGCCATTGAATCTTCACAAGATGATACCTTAAGAGCTACTCCAATGTCAACTTCCTTCTTTATTGCTTCCTTAACTTCATCATCTTTCTTCTTAACTCCTTCAGCTTCATATGCTTAGCTTAATTCGAAAGCTTTAAGAATCCCAACAAACTCATCAAAAGCCATCTCATCTAAATTATGAGCTTCTTCAACTGCAGAAATTTTTGACTCAAATTTTACAGGCACCGATCGCTTCAGCTTCTTCACAAGCTTTTTATCTTTGTACTGCTTTCCAAGAGCAAAAGCCTCATTAGATATATCACATAACTTAGCACTGAACTCAGCCACAGTTTCTTTTTCTTCCATCCTTAGATTCTCAAATTGAGATGCCAACATGTCCAACTTCATTCTCTTAACACTTGAAGTACCCTCAAACATATTCTCCAATGACTTCCACGCTTTCTGAGCTAATACACATTGAGAGATTAACTTGAAGTGGCTTGAATCAATAGCATTGTAAATCGTTGTCTTGGCTGTCAAATTGCAACTTGATAGCTTTTTCTCTGCAGCAGTCCACTTATCTCTTGGCTTAAGACACTCAACTCCTTTATCATCCACGAATTTAGGGGGCTCCCAACCAAGCTCAATCGAATTCCAACAATCCTCATCAAGGTTACTAATAAACGCTTGCATACGAACCTTCCAATATCCATAATTAGATGAATCAAGCAACGGTGGTCTTTTCATAGACGTGCCTTCTCTGTATGAAGTCATCACAACTGATTCAAAGCTCTTCCTTTCTTCCTGAACTACCCTCACCCTTGATCTACCCGAAACAAGACTGAATCTCTATCGAGAACCCGCTCTGATACCACTTGTAAATGCGGATGAGGCAATAATAAAGTGCAGAAAGTAAAGAACACAAGAACTTTGTTAACGAGGTTCGGTTTTTCCTACTCCCCGGGACCACGTCCAGATTTCGATTCCACTAGAACAAGAAAGCAAATACAACCTATTCGCAAACGCGTAAATCAAGCACAACCCTCTTAATTCACCGTTCCGTTCTATAACATGAAATCTTAAGGATAATTCTCTACCCTTAACTAGACTAACACCAAGCCTAGATTCAAACCAAGATAACCTAACCTTGGGATAAACTCCCCCTGAGCCTAGTCTTCAGATCTCCAACACTTTGGACCAACCTTCACGCACACGTCACACCGACGAACAAAGAAGCTTGAACAACACAAGCACCAAACCGCGAAACTAAGCCGCACACCAACAGAAAGCTCTCTAGGGTTCTAACCTTTATGCTTCAGCTCTCTTGCTTCTCTAGGACGTGCCTAACACCTCCTTATATACCCATCAATACTTCCTAATTACCATAGGAGAAGATTTCCAAATCTCATAAGAAAAAGACTTTTTCCTTTTTGCTATTTTCCTTTTCCTTGTAAAACTCCAATTTAATCAACCAAAGAAATAGTTGTTTTCCTCTTCAATTTATCCTCAAACCGTCCTTCAATATTGCCTTTTCAAGTCTTCTAGAAACTTCTCACGCACATAAAACAACAGCCATCTTGTATCACGTCTTGAATCACACAGACACTACTTCAGACAGACCAATACATCTTCAGAAAACAGCGACGGCTTATTTTCTGGTAAGAGTTGAGAGCAGCAAGCAATATTAAAAGATGTCCTTAGGTAAAAGTTATTGAAAACGCAAGAGCTATTCTTCTTAAACTATGAATCTGCCTCTACCCTATTTAGCATGAGCCATACAAAACAGGCTTTTTTTCCTGTTCTAAATCAAATAGGAATTGACAATTTCCTTTTCTTAAAAGAAATAGGAAATTACATTATCTTTATCTTCTCTAATTAAAAAAAAGGGCAGTTTATGGTATTGAAGAATCCTAAGACGTTGTTCATTCACCAGATGAAAGTGAGAATGCTAATTCCATACATCATTCACTAACTTGGGAAGTACTTATGAATTACGAAACAACTAATTACTCTTAGATAAATCCTAAGCCACTGAACTAGAATAATATTTGTAAAACAGAACAAAATTCACGGGTTAATTAGGTGTTTCCTTCAATTGAAGAAGAGCACTTTATGATATTGAAGAAACTTAGCTAAAAACTAAACAAAACTCAACTGAATAACCAAATTGGCAGATTCCAAGGCCGACTAGTTTACTGGCTACTGGCAAATTTGTTAGAAACATTACGATATATAAATGAATGAACCTGTGGCGAGAAGAGCAAGATCACATGGGCAAATTTGTTGGGAATTGTCCGATAATCAACCTTTTTTTCCAAACCATAGTTAATCTTATCCGTTCTAAGTTAATTGTGCAACGAAAAAATAGCTTTCGTTGCTCACTTGTTGATAGTTTCTTGACTAGTTCCACAAAATATTTTCTCAATGTTGGATATATACCTTGTTACTGATTTGGTAACAGTGGTAATATTTGTAGGACAAAGATAGTTTCAGCAAGAGAAAGTACCTCACTGTAGAATATAGAGTCCAAATAGCCAAATTGATGGAGAAAGCCGACCAAGTCTTCAAATTTCAAGTGCTATATCACACGATCAACACCATATATATTCAGAAGGAGAGTCATCACTACAAAAAGCCTACATGAAATATTTCCCTTCCCATAGCAGACGTACCTTTTGGTGGGCATAGTGTATACTTCAGAGTTTAAAAAATTTCTGTTGAATCTCATCATCACTAACTTTTGTTATAACAAATGACTAGGAGAGTTACCCGCACGCTTGTGCGGGCAGGAACTGAATAGAAAAAAAAAATTAAATTTAATTCTGTAAAATGTTGAATCAAATTTTTATTATATTTTTAAAACCTGTTTAATTTTTTTAATTTTTATAGTAGTTCGTATGTTCAAATATAAATTATTTTTTTAAGTTTCGTATATTATTTTTTCACTTTTTAAAATAATAAAATGTTTATAGTATTAATCTACATATGCAAAATATAAATTGAAAATTTAAAGTCCATTTTTAAAGTTTAATTGAAATTTTAAAGTCCATTTTCAAAGATTAAACCCAAATACAATTGTTACGGTCAATTTTAATTACCTTGATATAATAATTTGGGACAATATAATATGTAATTTCGTTTAGACCATTAAAATAATATTTTAAGTAACCCATAAATGTACTTCTATTTAGACCATTGTATTTGGTACTATATACATTCAAAATTATACTAAAGTTTGCATATACAAAAAGTTCATTAAGCCACCGTATCTTCATTTCTGAGTCCATTTTTATGACTGAGTCCCTGAACTCTCACTTTGATGCTCCATCACATGGTTTATGTAATAACGTCTAGCAGACTCAGACCTGTAAATATATAAAGTGTATGAAACAAAATTATTTTAACATCATACATAATCATATATAAAGTATATAAAGTTATTTTTACATATTCAAATCTTACATAGCCTGGTGATGCTCTAGTCCGTCGAACTGTGGTTTTATAAAGATCTTCGAATAGGCCAATGTGTTTTCGATACATGGTGCACCTATAAACATTTTCAGTTTAAAGTGAATATATTGGTTACCTTATGAAGATTATATCAGAACTATTTTATGTTACACACCTTCATATTCTCCGACTTTCACAAACCGCATTACACAAAACAAAGGTTCGGATTTGTATATGAGATGACACCCGTTTGATTGCCATTTAGACATGAATTGAGAAGTGTAGTTGTCTTTGACACGACATTTCACAGTTTCATTCCTACATGTTTATCAAATTAATAAAAAAATTTAACAGAGACAACTTTAAAACATAACTGTCCTAAAGGTAGAGTAAATGTCTTTTACCTACCATTCAACAACGTGACAACATCATTACTATTATTGGCACTCTCAGGTCTTTTTTTATCTCCCACATCTACAATACACTCACATACATCTAATTTGGAAAAAAGACAGAATTTAGCTTTCCAAAGTATTGCAAATCTATATTTGGTAAAATTTTAATTCATACTTTTCTAAGGAAGGGACCAATACACAAAGTTACAACAAATCCTATAAAGATTCTAGATTCCCGAACCTAAAGTTACAATTAACTATACTCACATATTGTACCATATCAATATTAAATTAATTAACGAAACACTTACCGAAAGAGATGGGATGATTTATTTTTCAACGATATATATCATCCAAATCCTTGAATCAAAAGTAATTCTTTGGACTCAATTGTTGGGCCAGCGTCATAGTGGTATCGTCCGTGAATTTAATTTGATAATGATGATAAGTATTCCTCTCATTCAGGGTTGGATTGATTACTTTGAAAGTTCTAATATCATACCATTCACCATCGTCGATATATTTCCGGAGTTTAGCGAGTGTATTTGGTAAAAAATAGTTTTGATTGTGTTACTCTTTACAGTTTAATAACAATTGTGTAGGAAGTCGTATATATAAGAATTGTTAAAAATTGAACTTTAAATAAGAATGATGTTCAATTAACGACACTAACCTCTACTTCCACAAGAAGCAATACTCTTTTTGTAAAGAACTCGCTGATACTCCAAGAATGTAAGACCTTGGCGTGTATACGCCAATTAGTTCTTCCGGGAAGAAGATCAATTAGACTTTGACCTTGGCGCTAATCATAATCTCATGATTTTCTCCAATTAGGGTTTTTCCTGTTTCTTCTCTGTTATTGAAACCGAAAAGGGGATTCCAGATTTGTAAGAATACAAACAGTCACGATTAAACGTTGCGTCTTAATCGTTTTAGTGTCTCACCTTTTGTTTGACTATTAAATATTTTTAATATTTATTATTATATATATAATTACAGATTAAAGGTAAAGTTTGTAGTTAATAGAAATGATGTAAAATCTATATATACATTTTTGGAGACATTTATGAAATAAATCCTGGAGTTGAAACTTATTTACAATCATGCCATTAACATTAATTTTACAATTATTTTTTATTTTAAATAATATCAAATTTGGAATCTAACTTAAGAAGATTTTCTCCTATTCAAATTTCCAAAAGTATTGGCCTAACACCCATTAGCATTAAATATTTTATATTTAATTAATCCATTCTCTAAAAAACTGTTGATAATAATTTATTTTCATGTGTTTGAAAGCCAAGTGATTAAACTGTTAATAATAACTTTAACTTTAAAAAAAATTTGGGGCCCGAACCGACACAAATTGATAAAAAAAAATACTTCTTCACCGAAGTGTTTTTCAATAGCTAATATATTAATATTTAGATTTTTGATCTATACTAATAAGAAACTATTGATATAAATCAAACTTTACAAAAAAATACTTCACCATTTTACTCGACTTGCACAACTATAAATACAAAAGTGTTAAATGATATAGAGATAAAACAACCAAAATTACAAAGTCAAATTAAGGTATACTCATATAATTATATAAATAAAATATATTATGTAATACTATTATCTCTACATTGTAAATGAAAAAGAAAAATTACAAAAAATATATTTGTTGACTAAATTAAATTTAATGAATAATAAAGATATCCTAATTTGTATATAATAAACCACTAAATGTAGACAATGGAAATTATACACTACATAATGTATTGATGTAAAATTATAGTAGATTAAAAAATAGAAAATATATTATATACATATATAGTTAATATAATAAATAAATTTTATTTTGTATTTCTAAACAAAAAAATATAGTCTCGCGGTGTACCGCGGGTGAATATCTAGTTATATATACATTTTATGACACAGCTAACAATTATATGTTTTTAAACAACATTGTTGAAACCAAATAAAATATAATCATGTGAAATTTTTTAATAAAATGTTCTTAGATCATCTACAATGTATTTATCTATTATTTTATAAAATAGAATAAGTCAAAATTAGAAAATGGTTTTCTCCAATATGAAAGTCTATATCTGACTATTAAATAGAGGTAGTGTTAAAGATATTAAAAATCACTTTATTAAGAGAAAAAATATAATTCAAGTCTAAATATCCAAAGCAATTATTCAACTACACACAATAATTATACAGTCTCAAATACCTCTTTGAAAACAACATTAAGTGTTTTATTCTGGCATTCCTCATCTTTATCTGTAATTAATACCTTTAAGCATTTTCTGGTTGTGACTCGAGAGAAGGCAACATAAAGCTGTCCCTGTGTGAAAACCGGTTTCGGTAGAAACAATCCAACATTTTCTAGCGTCTGACCTTGACTTTTGTTTATAGTAATTGCAAACGCCACGGTAACAGTAAACTTTCGTCGCCTCATACGAAAGGGAAACTTTGCATCAGGTGGACTAACATACATCCTAGGGATAAGTACTTTATCACCAACCTTTTTCCTCTCACAATTCTTGCTTCGATTACATGATTGGTCATATTAGTAATAATTAACCTCGAACCGTTACGCAAACCTCCCTTAGGATCTATATTCCTTAGCAACATGACAGGTGCTCCTATTTTCAACGTTAAAGCATGACTTCGCAATCCAGAAACTTATATACTGTTTAGGAAATCCTGAGTGTAGATCAAATTATCATGAGCACTTTTATCTGACGTTTCAATACTATCAGACTTAAGATATCGTCTCTCCTCACCTGTAAATAAAAAAATAAAGATGGAATTTTAGATATGTGATATCTTGTTTTTTGTTGGGTTTTAAGCCTTGTTTTTGGTTAGTTTTGTTGCATAATCTTAACATTCTAGGTTGTCTTAGGAGCATATGCATCTAGTGTGCTACCTCTCAGGTTCTTGGAGTAAAATCATCACATTTGGAGCATTTGGACTTGTTTCGATGCAAAGAAGCAAAGAAGAGTGAAGTGGAGAAGAGTCACTTGATCACCAACATCAGCGGCCAAGACCACCGGCCAAACGGTGGCCGAGTGAAGCAAGCGGTCAAGACCAGCAGCCAAACACAAGCTGATGGAACAGGAGACGCACTTGATCACCACCATCAGCGGCCACCTCCCGCGGCCAAACCTTTTCCGCGTGAAGCCAGCGGCCACATCCCGCGGCCAAACCATGCCTGCGTGAAGCCATCGGCCACCTCCCACCGGCCAAACGGAGGCCGAGTGAAGTAAGCGGTCAAGACCAGCAGCCAAACACAAGCCGATGGAACAGGAGACACACTTGATCGCCACCATCAGCGGCCACCTCCCGCGGCCAAACCTTTTCCGCGTGAAGCTAGCGGCCACCTCCCGCGGCCAAACCTTTTCTGCGTGAAGCTAGCGGCCACCTCCCGCGGCCAAACTATGCATGCGTGAAGCCATTGGCCACCTCCCATCAGCTAAACCTTGCCCGCGTGAAGCAAGCGGTCAAGACCAGCAGCCAAACACAAGCCGATGGAACATGAGACACACTTGATCGCCACCATCAGCGGCCACCTCCCGCGGCCAAACCTTTTCCACGTGAAGCCAGCGGCCACCTCCCGCGGCCAAACCATGCCTGCGTGAAGCCATCGGCCACCTCCCACCGGCCAAACGGTGTCCGAGTGAAGCAAGCGGTCAAGACCAGCAGCCAAACACAAGCCGATGGAACAGGAGATGCACTTGATCGCCACCATTAGCGGCCACCTCCCGCGGCCAAACCTTTTCTGCGTGAAGCCAGCGGCCACCTCCCGCGGCCAAACCATGCCTGCATGAAGCCATCGGCTACCTCCCACTGGCCAAACGGTGGCCGAGTGAAGCAAGCGGTCAAGACCAGCAGCCAAACACAATCCGAGGGAACAGGAGACGCACTTGATCGCCACCATCAGCAGCCACCTCCCGCAGCCAAACCTTTTCCCCGTGAAGACAGCGCCCACCTCCTGCGGCCAAACCATGCCTGCGTGAAGCCATCGGCCACCTCCTATCGGCCGAACCTTGCCCGCGTGAAGCAAGCGGTCAAGACCAGCAGCTAAACACAAGCCGATGGAACATGAGACACACTTGATCGCCACCATCAGCGGCCACCTTCCGTGGCCAAACCTTTTGCGCGTGAAGCCAGCGGCCACCTCCCGCAGCCAAACCATGCCTGCGTGAAGCCATCGGCCACCTCCCACCGGCCAAACGGTGGTCGAGTGAAGCAAGCAGTCAAGACCAGCAGCCAAACACAAGCCGATGGAACAGGAGACGCAATTGATCGCCACCATCAGCGGCCACCTCCCGCGGCCAAACCTTTTCCGCGTGAAGACAGCGCCCACCTCCCGTGGCCAAACCATGCCTGCGTGAAGCCATCGGCCACCTCCCATTGGCCAAACCTTGCCCGCGTGAAGCAAGCGGTCAAGACCAGCAGCCAAACACAAGCCGATGGAACATGAGACACACTTGATCGCCACCATCAGCGACCACCTCCCGCGGCCAAACCTTTTCCGCGTGAAGCCAGCGGCCACCTCTTGCGGCCAAACCATGCCCGCGTGAAGCCGTCGGCCACCTCCCATAGGCCAAACCTTGCCCGCGTGAAGCCATCCGCCACCTCCCATCGGCCAAACCCTGCCCGCGTGGAGCCGCCAGGCTCCTCACTTGTTTTAGTTTTGATCCGGGTTTAAACCGGTTTGAACTGGATTGACCCGGCTCCCTTTTATCCTTTATCTTATATTTTGTTTAGCAGCCACTTAGGGTTCTTAAGCTTATCTACTCTTGGTTTGTTGAATGATTTAGTACTTCTAAGTTTTTAATAGCAATTTCTCCTTTAAATCTCTTAATCTATAATCTCTTATTATGATTTCACAAAGATCAAACTCTTTCCTTTGTGTGATCATGATGATGAGTGAGTAGATCCTTAGAACTTTGGGCTAGGTAGATGAAGGAGATAGATGATTGATCTTTGATGTCTAAGGCTTTATTTATGTGTTAATTATCTAGATTAGTGTTAATAATGCTAGATAGCCTTGATCATGCTTGAATCTAGACATTAGGATTTCTATGCCCATAAGATGTTTGATGAAATTCCCGAACCAAATTAATCAAGAGCTTTGTATTCCTAGCCAATGGAAATTGATGATTAGGGTGCTTAGTGGTATTTAGACTTGTTCTTAATGCATGTTTGCCTTGTGATTGCCTTTGGAAATTGTTGATTATCACTTGATTAGCATAGGAATCTCTATAACGGAAATGAATTGATTTGCATAAGTGTTCTTAGCCATAGGATTGTTCTTGATTGTTGCTTAGACATCTAGGATTGGTTAGCTATCTCCCAAGTCAATTACCTTGCCTAAGATTCACTTGTTTAATCTTGATTTAAAGTTTGTTGCTAGTTGTGTTTTGTTTCTTTGAGTTTGCATTGTTTGAATTGTCTTGTTTTCTTTCTTTGAATCAGTTTGTTAGTTAAGATTGTTACAAAAGAACCTTTTCCTGTTTAAGAATAGATTAAGCATATTTGTGTATTCTTAGTGAGTTGATTAATGCAAATTGTAGATTGATAATTTAATTGATAGAAAAATACTACATCAATATGTATTTAATATTAGTATTTTTAAAAATTATTACTTCAATATCCATATTCCATATCCTATTTAATTTGCATACCTGGTAGCTTGCTAAGCATAAATTGATTTATCTTATCAACATCATCATTTCTTGGACTTAGAATAGCTCTTTCCCTATAGAACGTTGGATCAGTTCTGCTTGCAAAATTTTCACCTTAGTTTTCTTTAACTATTGCTTGAATAGGATTTCCACTTGTATTCATTAATAAATCATCCGGAATTTCTATCTCCACATCTCCACTTTGTTTTGTTGATTTTGCCATCCCCGATATCAAGAAGCCACTTTGAAAAAGTGGCGAGAGCACCAGCATCCATACTATTATGTGCCTTGCCAAGTCTCAAATTTTCGGTAAGTTTAAGAACCTTACAACTATTCCAAAGAACAGATGAGTTGATAGATGCTAAAACTGTCGCTACTCTTCCTCCTTCTGTAATAACATGTAGAATCTGTCTAAAATCACCTCGTACCACAACAACTTTACCTCCAAAAATCTGGTCACATCTCATGATATCTCGCAAACTCCTATCCAAATTTTCGTAACAAAGCTTGTTCATCATTGGGGCCTCGTCCCATATTATGAGCTTTGCTTCTCTAATTAAGTACCAGCAAGATCAGATTCAGCATCGATCGTATACACAGAATATTCATTAAGATTGATTGGAATACCAAATCTTGAGTAATCCGTTCTACCACCTTTCAAAAGCAAAACAGCTATACCACTTGAGCAACATTCAGAACAATATTACCTTTAGACCTTATATCAGCACCAAGAATAGTCCACAATAAAGTTTTCCCAGTACCACCAAATCCATGAATAAAAAACCTACCACCTTTGTCGTGATTCACAGAGTGAATGATTTCTTCATAAACATGTCTTTGTTCCTCAGTTAGCATAGGTAACAACTCATTGTACAATTCATGTTGTTTATGAGGCTTATATATTCTCTTATCTGCGATAAGCCTATTTACACCTGTGTTCATCATACTATTATCTGGTTTAGGCATTTTCTCGAAGGTCGTAAGAAACGTCCCATTCGATTGCAACATCAGTTCTATTTCAATTAAACATATATTTTCTATCTAAGCTCATGTCAACATTAGACCTACAACAGTAAAGTTAAACACTTATTTATAATTTTGTTTTGCGGAAAAATAAATTACATTCAATTAACAAAATAACAATTTGATGTACCTGGATCGTTCATGCGTTTTCTCAATATTTCTCATGATTTAAATTACCCTTTTCAAACTGTCAAATTTGTTATAGTTATCTCAATATTGCATACAATTCTTTATTAGAACTAAATTAACACCCAAAAAAATCAAAATTATATGTTTAGCTTAATGAATCTGACTTCTACTGTTTTGGCTCAGCATGAATTTATAGTTTATAAGAAATATTATTGAATATTTATGAAGATAATTTTGTTAAGTTTAGATATATTTCAATTTTTATTTTTAGATGTATAGCTTTCTTGTAAGATCCAAATTTGCATGCTTCAGTCACGTAATTGTTCCACACATACATGGAAGTGTCGGCTCTAAGCATGTAATTAGGGTGCAAAGGCATAACGTCTACTTTGTTTTTGATAAATTTGTACATAACTTAAGGTACACTTAATAAAACAATTGTTTTTTATATATACTTGTGAAATTAAATTATTTATAGTTTTGTACCGGATATAAATAATATTAATGAGACATGATTGAATCCTAGTTAAACACCATTAATATATATATTTGAAAAATTTTAATCTAAATAAATCGAGCTCTGATAAAGATAGCTACTTAGGAGGCACATGAATAGTTTGGGATGGATTGATCATAGAAAAGGAAAAAGATTGAGGGAAGCTTGAGTTGAAGGAGGCGAGATGGAGACAGCGTTGAACTACTGCAACATATTCCATCACCACATGCAGTTTTCGAGAGGATGTCCAATGTTATTTATCTTCCTTGATGGCCAACTTGAGATATCGTTTTCAGCCCTTTTCTTGCGTTTTCAGCTCTCCCGAGAGGAAGAAGAAGAAAATAAAAGCGACTTTCCCTTCGGCTCTGAAGGTTGTTTCTTGGTTGCAATAAAAAGGTCTTTCAGCTATTTTTTGGCCTTGAGTAGATGGGGCTCTGAACAGGCGGCCAGGTAGCAGGGGATGTCTTGGTCAACAAAATAAGAGGCGGAGATTAGAGCCAGAAGACAGGATGAGTCATGCCTTGGAGATTTTAGGCCACCTCTATGTGAAGGTCATTCGTGTGCGGCTGAGGAAAAAAGGACACCACTGAGAGATTAATATTTGAGAGCATGTCCAACTAAATTAAGATAAGGGACTTGAAGAACTGACCTTGAGAAGGGCTAAGAAACGATGGAGGGGGTTGGTAAAGTCTGGAGATCAAAGGTAGAGTCACGACGTAAGCATCTTTATTAAAAGTCGATTGATGGAGAGCTTTGGTTTTATCAGATTTGTGACTCTAATTTGGTCTTGTTTATATAAAGTAACGTAAGCAACGAATGTTAACCATTGAAGCTCTCCAAATGCTGCTTACGTCAACCGAAACCGCGTAATCCCATCCTTAACCAATAACAATGATCCAAATGATTAAATATCGCAAGGTGTATGAGATCAAGTGATCAACTATACATATATGTAGACTGCATCTTCATATATATATATATATATATATATATATATATATATATATATATATATATTTTAAAAATATTAGTTTGTAATATACATAAAAAGGTCAATGCTTTAACTTTAATCTAATTAATATAATAGATAAGTCACACAATCAATTCATTTTTAGTTTAGACATTAAATACATCTGACATGAGCATTAGATGGCAATTTTTGTTTGTTATTTTTGTAAATAAGTCACAAACAAATAAAAAAGAGTTAGCAAAAAAAGAAGAAGAACATCTATACACAAAGGGAATTAAAAAAAAAGAGTTGCAACCGTGATAGATAAGTGGTAAATAACATACCTTTTACCTTCACATGTGAGATTACAAACCGGCTAGAAGATGGATTGTTAGGGTTTAGGAAAACCAAATTGAAAAAGAGAAACCCTATTGATAAAAAATTAAAAAATTAGATTATTTTACTTAATCGTCCGAAAGATTCAAACTATCATTCCAATATCAAAACTATTGTCCCATCAACCATGCACCTCAAATACTATAGTACTTGGAAATTTTGAATTCAAATAAAATTCCAAAAAAGAAGAAAAAATACAAAAGGAACCAAAAATTAAATCTAATAATACCTTTTTAATATTATTTTTATCTCTTTGTATGTAGATATCTTCTTAAACACATCAAGAACCACGATGATTTGTAGTTCCAAAATCCCACGGTAAACCCTAAAACAAATTTTAAACAAAATCAAGTCAGTAAGATAATATTGATCTATAATCGAATCAAAGGTTTTTGAAAACTAAATCAGAAAATCATTAGCACCTTAATAGAAAGAAAAAACAACAATAATAATCCTGTGATATAAACAAACAACCACTACATAGAGAACTAAAAATTAAAATAAGATGCAATCAAATCAAGGACCAAAATTATAATACAAATATAAATATAAATTTGAGAACATGATAATAGATTAGGGTTTTTTCTTGTTTTGGAGTTATGGAGAATGATTAGAGAATCAAGTATTTATAATAGTAAACCGCTTATGATTTTAGGGTTTTGAGTAAGGAGGTGTATGTTACGGGTTTTATTTACAAAAGCCCATTTACATATATTCAGATTATATTTTCGATTATATTTAGAATCCAATGAAAATCGTCATAATTATCTTTACCTATTTTAACATTTAAAATAATAGAAATTTTCTTTAAACGGATATTCATAATATATTATAATATTTATCTTCTATTTTTTAAAAGAGAAATATTGCATATAAATATATAAGATTCCCGTTTTTATTTTTAATTTTCGTTTTTTTTTTTAATTTAAAAAAATTTAAAACTTAGAAAAGGGTAAAATCGTCCAGTTTTGAATCTCATTAATGGCAAATTAGTAATCTTAAGTCTGAGGATGAATGTGGTGCGTTTCAGCAACCTAAATAGAGAGAAAAAGCTTCTCCAAAATATATTTAGGGGTATTTTTCATTAAGGGCAAAGGAGGTCAAATTTTGTGAGATTGGCTGTGAGCCATCTCGACTTCTCCTTTAATATGTTAGATATATATATATATATATATATATTTTTTAAAAATATTAGTTTGTAATATACATTAAAAGGTCAATACTTTAACTTTAATTTAATTAATATAATAGATAAGTCACACAATCAATTTATTTTTAGTTTAGACATTAAATACATCTGACATGAGCATTAGATGGCAATTTTTGTTTGTTATTTTTGTAAATAAGTCACAAACAAATAAAAAAGAGTTAGCAAAAAAAGAAGAACAACATCTATACACAAAGAGAATTAAAAAAAAAGAGTTGCAACCGTGATAGATAAGTGGTAAATAACATACCTTTTACCTTCACATGTGAGATCACAAACCGGCTAGAAGATGGATTGTTAGGGTTTAAGAAAACCAAATTGAAAAAGAGAAACCCTATTGATAAAAAATTAAAAAATTAGATTATTTTACTTAATCGTCCGAAAGATTCAAACTATCATTCCAATATCAAAACTATTGTCCCATCAACCATGCACCTCAAATACTATAGTACTTGGAAATTTTGAATTCAAATAAAATTCCAAAAAAGAAGAAAAAATACAAAAGGAACCAAAAATTAAACCTAATAATACCTTTTTAATATTATTTTTATCTCTTTGTATGTAGATATCTTCTTAAACACATCTAGAACCACGATGATTTGTAGTTCCAAAATCCCACGGTGAACCCTAAAACAAATTTTAAACAAAATCAAGTCAGTAAGATAATATTGATCTATAATCGAATCAAAGGTTTTTGAAAACTAAATCAGAAAATCATTAGCACCTTAATAGAAAGAAAAAACAACAATAATAATCCTGTGATATAAACAAACAACCACTACATAGAGAACTAAAAATTAAAATAAGATGCAATCAAATCAAGGACCAAAATTATAATACAAATATAAATATAAATTTGAGAACATGATAATAGATTAGGGTTATTTCTTGTTTTGGAGTTATGGAGAATGATTAGAGAATCAAGTATTTATAATAGTAAACCGCTTATGATTTTAGGGTTTTGAGTAAGGAGGTGTATGTTACGGGTTTTATTTACAAAAGCCCATTTACATATATTCAGATTATATTTTCGATTATATTTAGAATCCAATGAAAATCGTCATAATTATCTTTACCTATTTTAACATTTAAAATAATAGAAAATTTTCTTTAAACGGATATTCATAATATATTCTAATATTTATCTTCTATTTTTTAAAAGATATTGCATATAAATATATTAGATTCCCGTTTTTATTTTTAATTTTCGTTTTTTTTTTTTTTTTTTTTTTTTTTTTTAATTTAAAAAAATTTAAAACTTTTGACAAAAAAAAAAAAAAAATTTAAAACTTAGAAAAGGGTAAAATCGTCCAGTTTTGAATCTCATTAATGGCAAATTAGTAATCTTAAGTCTGAGGATGAATGTGGTGCGTTTCAGCAACCTAAATAGAGAGAAAAAGCTTCTCCGAAATATTTTTAGGGGTACTTTTCATTAAGGGCAAAGGAGGTCAAATTTTGTGAGATTGGCTGTGAGCCATCTCGACTTCTCCTTTAATATATTAGATATGTTGTGTTTTTAAATTATCGTATTATTATGGCTCGTAACTATATATTAATGACGACATAAATTAATATTACTATAAATTAAAAAAAAATGTCATGGCCAGTTTCCAACATTATCAAATTATAGAACTTTTATTGTATTTTAGTAATTTTACATATTAAAATAGTTCTTAATAGAAGGATATATATATATATACTAGATAAGGCCTGCATTATTACGCGGGTAAAAATTAAAAAATTTATTGAGAATAGTTAAGTAGTAACATACATGTTTTTAGATTTTATCTTGTAATATTTTAATATTGAATATGAACCTATATATTTCATTTAATACTCTCTCAATTCCATTATATAAGATTTTTATAATATTTTCTCAAATTTATATTTTTATTAATATAACAATTTATAACTATTTGAATTATGCAGTATATTTCCTATTGGTAGAAATTTTATAAATGACATAATATTTTTTGTTTATTAATCTTTGTGCTTTTACCCAAAAACTCTTATAGGAAAGGAAGTATCATTTAAATATCTATACCATCATAATAGATAATATTTTAAGTTTAATTACACATTTCATCTTAATGCATATAAATAAATATTTTATATCAAACACAATTAATACATCATATCAAATCTATATCTTAGTAAGAACAGAAAATAAAAATAAAAATTAACAATATATAATTTGCAAAAAAAACTCAATCAACATTATTTAAGATATATTTGTTATGTCGTTACCTCATAAGTACTAATTTTACCTCATGTCATAATCAATTTTAATGAGTAAAATTTATATAAAAAAAACATATATAAAGATACAGAGAAATTCTCAATAACTGAAGATTTATAATTTATAAGTTTTTTTTCAAATTATCTTATGTTTTGACATATGCATTACAAAAATACATGTGTTAAAATTATAAAATTAAACATTAAAAATTACTAATATTCTTGAATTATTTTTTAACTGATACATATTAATATTTGAAAACTTTTTAATCTATTTAATCTAAAATAAATTTCATCGTTAGACATTCAGTTTAGTAATCACATTTAACTATATATTTCATCGTAAAACCATAATTCACTTCTTCATGGATTAGTTAAAACTTTTAATAACAAAAATAATATGAGCATATATGAGATAATATGTATTTTGGTAGTATTTTAAATTTAACAATAACAATAATCAGTTAAAAAATCAGTTAACATCTACAAAATTTTTGAAAATCCAAAAATATCCTAAATATTATTCTTCTATATGTCATAATTTCATAAGTAATAATTTTGTCAATTTTAATCAATTTAACCAAAAAATTCATTCTTACAAACGCATTTTTCTATTTTCTTTCAGGTTTCTCATATTACTATATGCATTAAAACTTTTAAATAAAACATGTAAAACTATACTTATACAAATCATGTATTGAATTAGTTTTTTAATTTATTTATTCTTTCAAGGTTTTGTGTACTTACTTACAATAAAAATTTATATTACAACGATAAATACAATTTATATTCGAATAAAATTATGTTAAATAACTTTGTTATTCATTATTTATTGATTAATATACATGCTTAATAAATTAAGTTTTTGCTTACAGTTGACATGTGTCAACATCTAATCAATATATTTGACACATGTCACAATCTTGACATCAAGGTTTAGATAATAAGTTTTGTTAGTTTTCCTTTTTGTTTTAGGGAAATAAATTTTTTAAAATATAAACATGTAAGATTCTGTAAATATAATTAGCTGTCTTAGTTTATAAAAAAAATTGACATGTGTCAAAATCTAATCAATATATTTGATACATCCAGCTTTATATGAGGTTCATCTGCAAGTATATTTTCCATCATAGCAATCTGATCATCACTCATGATACCCCGTTCTCTTTTGCTAGCATGGTTTTCCGATGTCTCATGGTTTGTAATTGTCTCTTTGGTGTTCATGATTTTCTATTGTACTAAAGGTTTTGATTTGATATGGGATACCACTTAATAGACATCTTTATATAATAAGACATATGCTCAATTTCCTTATAGTGATAGGCCAATATCACGTAGAATAATATTAGTCTAAATATTGCAACTGCAACAAATAGAAACGTGTCTAATTCACGTAGAATAGTAAAATAGTAAAAATTTAATAATTGACATATTAATTTTTAACACGTGTCAACATCTTATCAATATATTTGACATGTGTCACGATCTCGTTAATTAGTAATTTTGTCATTGAACTTTATATAATAAGATATATATTTAAACTGCATCTTATTATATAAACTTTGGTTCTCAAAGTTAGTAACTCACCAGATCGTGACACGTTTTAATTTTAACGATTATAGATCAAAGTTAAAAACTCACCAGATCGTGATACATGTCAATTTTAACGATCATATATCAAAGTTAGTAACTCATCAGATCGTGACACATGTCAATTTTAACGATCAAAAATCACAATTTCCAAGCTTGGTAAAACAAAGCATAATATAATTGTAATCTAAATTAAATAAGATAACCTAACACATTAAATTTTATGTCTTTATTTGCACAAAAAAAAAAATTTATGTCTCTATGGTAAGCCAATTTCGGATACTGAGTACTGCAACAAGATGTAACATGTCAATTTTAACGATCAAAAATCACAGTTTTCAAGCTTGGTAAAACAAAGCATAATATAATTGTAATCTAAATTAAATAAGATAACCTAACACATGTTGTAAAACACTTAGTGGACTCCATCGACCGGCCTCATTAACTCTATGTGTGATCCGCCTGTTCGCAGCCCAAAGGCCCATCGGCCTTTGGCCTTAGCTTATGTCGGTTTACTTATATGTTTCCTATTATGTATTGGACTTAGTCCTCCCTATAAATATGTAACCTCTATTCGATATCAATAATAAGAACAAGATATTTCTCCCTAAACTCTCTAGTTTTACAACACGTTATCAGCACGATAGCCTCTTACCCTAAAACCCTAAAGGCAGCCGCCGATTTTCTCTTCTTCCCTAAAACCCTAAACCGCCTTTGTTCTTCCTCCTTCTTCGAGACTTATCTCCTTTGTCTCGAAGCTCTCTTGCTGATTCACGAGCATCCTTAGCTTGTGATCGAGTTCTTCTCAAACTCTATCGAGGTTTGTTGGTTCTCGGTTTCGGGGGTGAGTTCGCGAGGAGCTGTTCGAGGGAAGCTGTTTGCGGAAAGCAGTTCGTGATCGAGAAAGAGAGGAATTACCGAGGTCTTTAGCTCCCGGTTCATATCCAGTCAGAATCCAAATCGGTGAAGGTAAACAAAGATCTAAACACCCTTAAAACCCTATGATCGAATTTGAACCTTAAAGCTATTGAACCTTAAAAACAAACAAGTAAAACAACCAACATAGTTTAAGATCTCTAAAACCTAAAACATAAAAATCGGATCATGTTTAGGTTGTTAGATTTCTTGAGAATTAAAACCAATTATATTACAAGATTAAAATTTGGTTGATTGTTGCTTGTTGTGATGCATAAGAACCTAGAACCGAAAATTGCTAGATTAATAAGATATTAAATCAAACTGTTCTAGGATATTAAAACTTGGTCATTCATGCATCATATAGAAATCCGGTCATGTAGAATCGATTAAGACTTGTAAAACTCGGCTGCATGAATTAATTCTTAGGATTCCTTAGACAATAAACTCGAGCATTTTCTTGTTCTAGGATCATTAGGATAACTTCCATAAAACTTTAATCATTATCCTAAAATTTATGTAAAATTAACATTATAGTTTAAGAGTATATCCGATTAAATTAAAACTTTTGTTAAAATTCTATAAATTAAAACATAAAATCTCGGATCAAATAACTAATTAGGATAAGTTCCTAAAACTCTCAAAACAAAACATAAATCCTAGACTAAATAGGAAATTATAAGAAAAGGAAATCCTATCTAGAAATAAGGAAAACATTGCATGCATATCTATTTGATTTTGTTGTCTTGCATGCATGAATTTAAACCATAAAACTATAAGAGGCAAGGCATGGTTTGGTCTCAAATACCGCATGACCTAAGGCATGGTTCGGTCTCAAATACCGCATGACCTTAATTAAATGTTGCATGGTTCGATCTCAAATATAGCATGCTGACTATCGGTTGTCTACTTTATGCAGATGGAAAATCTCAAGAGCCTAGACTACCCTATCCTGCAAGCTTCTGGAAAGAATTACTTGCAATGGGCAAATGACACCGAGATCTATCTGTCATCAAACGGCTTGCACGAATGCATCGATGAGGAATTTGAGTGCACTGACAAGCAAAAGAATAAGTGCCTCCAGCATATACATCATCACATTGCTGAGAGTATCAAAAGCCAGTACCTCTTTATAAGAGATCCTCTCGCCCTTTGGACACAGCTTAAACGCCGTTACGGGCACCAAAAGACGGTGCTCCTTCCAAAGGCCGAGTTCGATTGGAAAAGCCTAAGGATCCAGATTACAAATCCATGGAGGAGTATAACTCTGAGCTCTTTAGGATTGTCTCACTCCTTAGGCTGTGTGGAAGAGAGGTAACAGAGCAGGAGCTGATAGAAAAGACTTTGTCTACTTTCAGCCCCAATAACAGAGTTCTTCAACAACAATATCGACATCAAAAGCTCGCTGACTATGGGGAACTCATTGAGTGTTTACTGTTAGCTGAGCAGAACGATGAGTTGTTGATGATGAACAGTGCTATGAGACCTCCTGGTACAGCCCCATTACCAGAAGCAAATAAAGTTGATTTGGGAAAGAAAGCTGCAGTAGAGTCTAAAGAGCCTAAAGAGCCTAATGAGACCAACTACGTCCACAGAGAAAGACACTACGGCCATGGCCGTGGTGGTCGAGGAGGCCAGGCTGGTCGAGGAGGCCGCAGACGTGGTGGTAGGGGCCGTGGGTCCTTTAAACCACACACCAAGGCCAAATCGACTTGCCACCGATGTGGTATGTCAAACCACTGGGCCAAGAACTGCAGAACTCCCAAACACCTCATTGATGCATATCAAGAAGTTCTTAATAAGAATCCAGAGGCCAATCTCGCATACCTCGATGATGAAGGAGACTTCGATCATGAGAAGGATGACTTGCTAGACTATGAGACTTCCGATTGCCTCAACAATGAAGATTGAATTTCAATTCTTATTTTGGTTTAATTTCTATGCTTTTATGATTTAATTTCCTTGTAATGACTTTGATTTAAATTCAATAGATTTTATTTTATAAAATTGTCTTGTTAAAACACAAACTTATTGTCCGCTTTATAGAAATGGCCGAGGACATGAGTGAACTAGTAGTGGACAGTGGCTCCAGCCACACCATACTAAAAGACAAAAGATATTTCATAAATCTTATTATGAAAAATGCTAATGTTAGTACAATTGCGGGTATAGCAAATTTAATAGAAGGCTACGGCTAGGCTCACATATTGTTGCCTCACGGCACACACATTGAGCTATGTGATGCCTTATACTCACCCAGCTCTAAGAGAAACTTATTGAGCTTTAAAGATATAAGACTAAATGGTTATCATATTGAAACCAAGGGTGAAGGAGCTAAAGAGTTCCTCTACATTACAGAAAATGTGAAAGGACAAAAGAAGATCCTAGAGACTATACCTGCACTAGCCTCTGGTCTATACCATGCTAGAATCAACATGATAGAAGCTAACTTAGCAAAGCACAGAATGATTAACCAACAATTCACTCTATGGCATGACCGGCTTGGCCATCCGGGCTCAAACATGATGCGTAAACTAATTAAGAGTTCAAAAGGGCACAACCTCAAAGAAAGAAAAGTTTTCCCTAAAAATCTCACTTGTGTAGCATGTGCACAAGGGAAACTTATCATAAGACCCTCACCAGTAAAAGTCACAAAAGAGACTTTACACTTTCTGGAAAGGATACAAGGTGACATATGTGGACCTATACACCCACCAAGTGGGACATTCAGATATTTCATGGTGATGATAGATGCATCAACCAGATGGTCTCACGTAGGGATGTCAAACGGGCATGCCCGTGCCCAAATGGACTGACCATCACGGTCCCGTCTTTTCAGTGATCCGCCGCAGACAGGTCCGCCACGGGCGGCGGGTGACGTATCAATGCCCATGCCCGCTCCGCTTAGCTTTGCGGACTAAGGGGCATGCCCGCGGGCATGTTCTTCTTCTCTTCCACCAAGCTCCGTACAACCGTACCTATGCCGTGAACAACAAATATGCAACTATGTAACAACTATGCATTTGAATAATGTGATGTCCAGAACATTGAGACTCCTTCTGCGGATTAACATCAATATAGCAAAACAAGTAGAACCATAAACAACAAATAAAGATCATTGTAATGAAGATCATAAACAACAACAAGTAGAACCATTGTAATGGGATCTGTTAGAAGATCAGGAACTATATCACCTATGAGATGGAAGTGTTAAGCATAAAGCAGAATTTTAAGGACGGGTTCCCTTCATGATTTCCACCAATCACAAACTGCAAAAGATAAAAACCTTGAGATCAAATCAAAGTACTGAGAATTAACAACAGTTTCACATTCTAAAACATCAAGATTGAGAGAGCTTACGGATCGATCCCCAATTTGCAGGTTCAGATTTGACACCAAAGCCATTGGTGTAACCATTCTCCAGATGATTCACAAAAAGCTTTACTTCTCCCTATTAACAACCAATCAAAAAGAAAAAAAACAAATGTCAGAAATCTATGAAACAAAGAAGAGCAACGAAGTCAATCGCGCCAAAAAAAAAAGGCTCACCATAGAGATTTTTCTATACCTCCAATAAGACACAATACAGCCTGAGCAAAATGGCACATAAGCACATATATAAGAGATCAAAACAAAACAATAAATCTCAAATTCTTTAAAAAAAGTTAAGACATTTTCTATGTTGTCTGCAGAACGGAAGAAGAAAACGAACAGACTGTGGGAGACGAAGATCAAACGGGTCTGTGGAAGATGAAGAACGGAAGAACAATAGACTATGGGAGATAGAGATGTCAAACGAAAACGAAGAACGGAAGAAGAAGATGAAGAATGTTCCATCGGGTAATTTCTCAAACCCGCAATCCGCGACGGGCATGCCCGCTTGAATCCGCCGACCAAACGGGTCTGGTCTGCTATGCCCGCGAAAATTTGGGCTTCAATAACTAGGCCCATGCCCGCTCCGCTTGGCTTCTCAATGGGCTATGCCCGCGGGCATCTGGCCCGTTTGACATCCCTAGTCTCACGTATGCTTGTTATCCACAAGAAACTTAGCTTTTGCTAAGATGTTAGCTCAAATCATAAGATTAAGAGCACATTTTCCAGACTTTCCACTTAAGACTATACATCTAGACAATTCTGGTGAATTTACATCCCAAGCATTTAATGAGTACTGTATGTCCATGGGGATGAGTGTGGAACATCCCGTGGCACATGTCCATACACAAAACAGATTAGCTGAATCCTTCATTAAACGAATACAATTGATAGCTCGACCATTGCTAATGCGATCGAAGCTTCCTGTGTCGGCTTGGGGACACGCGGTCTTACATGCAGCAGAACTCATACGCATCATGCCATCTAGTGAACACAAATATTCACCATCCCAACTATTATCGGGTCAAGAGCCAGACTTATCCCATCTCAAAACATTTGGTTGTGCCGTTTATACACCAATTGCTCCACCACAGAGAACTAAGATGGGACCTCAAAGGAGGATGGGAATATATGTTGGTTATGAGTCTCCCACCATTATAAAGTATCTCGAGCCACTCACAGGAGATTTATTTAAGGCCAGATACGCGGACTGTCAATTCGTTGAGTCCGAATTCCCTACATTAGGTGGAGAGACCAACAAGCTGGGCAAAGAATTAACATGGAATCAAACATCCTTAAATTGGCAAGATCCTCGAACTCTAGCATGTGATGCAGAGGTTCAAAAGATTATACATCTACAACAGCTACCTAATCAATTGCCAGATTCCTTTGCTGACCCGAAAAGAGTAACAAAATCGTACATACCAGCTTGCAATGCACCAGTACGTATTGATGTTCACAAGGAACACAATAATCAAGTTGCTACAGAGTCTAGACCATGTTTGAAACGAGGTAGACCATTAGGTTCCAAAGGTAAAAATCCTCGGAAAACTAAAGGTGCAAAACAGACCGAGGCACAGGGAATTATATTAAAGCCAGACGCTGTCACAGAAACTCCTAACGTACCAATTGAGGATCAGGACGCTGAACCTCAAGAACCTGAAGGAATTGACAACAATGAGATCTCAATAAACTATATTATGTCTGGAATTCAATGGAACCGAAAATATGTCGACATCGATGATATATTTGCATACAAGGTAGCACTTGAAATAAACGAGGATCATGAACCCACATCTATACTAGAGTGCACTCAAAACAAAGATTGGCCTAAATGGCAAGAAGCTATTGATGTGGAGTTAAACTCATTAAAGAAGAGAAGTATGTTTGGTCCGACCTTAAGGATAACACCTGAAATTAAACCAGTTGGACACAAATGGGTCTTTGTAAGAAAGAGAAATGAAAACAATGAAATTGTGAGATACAAAGCACGGCTTGTAGTACAAGGATTCTTTCAAAGACCCGGCATAGATTATGAGGAGACATACTCCCCTGTGATGGATGCAACGACTTTTAGATATCTAATAAGTCTGGCTATAAAAAAAAATTTAGATTTGCGGTTAATGGATATTGTAACTGCATATCTATATGGTCCACTGGATAACAAAATTTATATGAGATTACCAGAGGGTATAGAACTCAAAGATAAGAGTGGTTCTAGAGACCAATACTGCATAAGGCTAGACAAATCGCTTTATGGACTGAAACGGAGTGGTCGAATGTGGTATAACCGATTAAGCGACTATTTGGCAAAGAAAGGCTATCAGAACGACCCAATCAGTCCATGTATATTCATAAACAATTTTGCAAACAAAGGATTTGTGATAATAGCAGTATATGTGGATGATTTAAACATCCTTGGAACCTCTGGGGAAATCGCCCAAACAGTAGAATATCTCCAGAAAGAATTTGAGATGAAAGACCTAGGCAAGACAAAATTCTGTTTGGGATTGCAGCTTGAGTACAGAAACAATGGAATCCTTGTGCATCAAAAGGCATATACAGAAAAGGTACTCAAGAGATTTAATATGGAGCAAGCTCACTCATTGACTAGCCCAATGGTTGTGAGAAGTATAGAAGTGGATAAAGATCCATTTGCTCCTAAGAAGGACAATGAAGAAGTTCTTGGTCCTGAAATGCCTTACCTCAGTGCTATAGGAGCGCTAATGTTCTTGGCTAGCCACACTAGACCAGACATATGCTTTGCCGTGAACCTCCTAGCAAGATATAGTTCTTGTCCGACCAAAAGGCACTGGAATGGTATTAAACATGTTAGGCGTTACCTTCAGGGAACGACAGACTTTGGTCTATATTTTACTAACTATAACAAAGAAGGTTTAGTTGGTTTTGCTGATGCAGGTTATCTATCCGATCCACACAATGGTAAGTCACAAACAGGTTATGTGTTTACGCACGGTGGTACTGCGATCTCTTGGCGTTCTATGAAGCAGACTCTAGTGGCCACATCCTCAAATCACGCGGAGATCCTAGCCATACATGAAGCCAGCCGTGAGTGTGTTTGGTTGCGGTCAATGACTCAGCATATTCGGACATATAGCGGCTTAGAAGATAACAAGGAAGCAACTATACTCTATGAAGACAATACAGCCTGCATCGCACAGCTCAAAGAAGGTTACATCAAGGGAGATCGGACGAAGCACATACTGCCAAAGTTCTTCTACACACATGAACTACAAAAGGCCGGAGAAGTTCAAGTGGTGCAAGTTCAGTCATGCAACAACTCAGCCGACAACAACATTCAGGAATTGGGGGAGCAATGTGTGATGTACTCTTTTTCCTTCACCAAGGTTTTGTCCCAATGGGTTTTCCTGGTAAGATTTTAATGAGGCAGCATCCCCTAAGCACATTGCAGCGATCCCGTCCAAGCATAGGCACGGTCATATCGTCCAATGGGGAGTGTTGTAAAACAGTTAGTGGACTCCATCGACCGGCCTCATTAACTATATGTGTGATCCGCCTGTTCACAGCCCAAAGGCCCTTCGGCCTTTGGCCTTAGCTTATGTCGGTTTACTTATATGTTTCCTATTATGTATTGTACTTAGTCCTCCCTATAAATATGTAACCTCTATTCGATATCAATAATAAGAACAAGAGATTTCTCCCTAAACTCTCTAGTTTCACAACAACACATTAAATTTTATGTCTTTGTTTGCACAAAAAAAAAAAAATTATGTCTCTATGGTAAGCCAATTTCGGATACTGAGTACTGCAACAAAATTTGTGAAGGCACATGCAAAGAAAACGAAGATCATGAAAAACCAATTGGCAGTCTTAGGAAAAAAGCTTGAACTGAAGTCTGAATTAATCTTTTTATTATATTAAAAATTTTATTATATAAAGTTGGGTTTTCAAATTAGCCACATGTCAAGTATACTGATGAGATGTTGACACGTGTCAAAAATAATTATTTTTCAAAACAGCTAATTAAGAAAATAACATTAAATCTAAATAAAATTTACATGTTTATATCTAAAAAAGTTTCAAAATCAAAAAGGAAAATTAACAAAACTAATATATTTTTCATTGTACGCTAATTATATTATATGTGTTTTCTCAATAAGATTTTGACATGTATAAACAAAAAAGTAATTCACTAAGCATGTATATTATTACTAATAAATAAATAGTGAATAACAATTTTTTTTAAAAAAAAACATAAGTTATGTCAAAAGAATTATTGTTTTTTAAACATAACATGACAGCTAATTAAGAAAATAACATTATATCTACATAACATTACATGTTTATATTGAAAAATTTGATCCTTGATTTTTTTTTTCTGATATAATTTTGCCAATCTATTGCGTGGGTCTTTGATTCGTGCCGGTTTTTTCAATGGAAGCTATCAGATGCAATGAAATGAAAGCGAAGTATATAAGGCCCGCCAATTTAATCGAGGATGGAGACAATGATGGAGGTTCCAAAAGTTATTCTACAGTTAGTAGCATTATAAGTTTGGAAGATAAGTCGGTGGTTGATGTTTCTGGTCAAAATTTAGAGTTTTCTTTTCTCAATAATGTTGATGATTCCAGTACTGAAACAAGAGCTGTTTGAAACAACCCGACCCGTTTTTTTTTTTATAATGATAATAAATACAATATATAATAAAGCAGCCCATACTACTTAACTAGACCATCCCAAATCACAACTCCTCTTTAAACCAATAACAACGAATACACACAGCGGAAACATACCAACCATACAGAACCATTACAACATCAATGCAATAACAATCCTAAGCATACTAACCATCAACCTAGCATATTTCTAACCAAGGTTCCATCATAAACAATATAGCAAAGACCAACAACACACAAACGAGACCCTAGATCATCCTCCTCCTCATCGCCATGATTCCACGTCACATACCTGCACACCACAAACAACAATTGAGATGCGTAAGTATTATCATAAATACTTAGTGAGGCCGTCCTCCCATCTACTAGGTTATACACACAAGCATTTGAGAACCCTCAAGTCTAAGCAATCAAACAAACACAAGCAATACATCAAACCAGGAAAACAAGTCTCGGTTGAGACTGGTATCGACCGATGCTACAAGAGAGTGTCGACCGATGCTCCACAAACAGTGTCGACCGATGCTCCACAAACAGTGTCGATCGATGCCTCTTCTGCAGACACGATCTGCGCGAATCCGAACGATGAACTTCCGATTCAATCCACCTCGAAACCGTCTCAAACTCAACCAAATACCTCAGAGATCACTGGGAATCACAAAAGCAATGAACCCAAGCAACAAAACAACACAAACAGCAAAGAAAACACCCAAACAAGAGAGATCTCATGCTTAGATCAACCATGGTCAAGCACTCACCACTTTCCAGGAAGATTCTGAGCAGTAGGAACGAAATCCTCACTCCTAGCAAGCTTCTAACTCTTTCCCAGCTCCAAAACTCTCAAGAACAGCAAGGAATCTCCCAATCCTTTCCCAAAAGCTTAAGAACACTCTCTTCTCTCTTCTTTCTCACAAACGGCGATAAAAGACTTTTCTGAAATCCCTAATTCGTCTCAGACACTTAACAACACGATTAGGGTTTTAATTGAACCAAACCGAACCAATCGGCAATTAAATCAAACCCGACCAAACCGGAAAAAACGTGGTGTCGATCGATGCCACCAAGGGTGTCGATCGACACCCACACCAAAAATACACAAATTGGTTCGCGGGCGTTACAATTCTCCCCCACCAATATGGATTCGTCCCCGAATCCCGCAATACCGTCCATCCTCCAAGGACCTCCGTGCCACCGTCAACACGGCCCGCACGTCCCCAGACCGGACTAAACACCATCAGCCAAGGTTTCCCGTGCCACTGTCGCAACAGCCCGCACACCTCTGACTGACCCTCGAGGTCTCCCTCTAGCCAATATACTCACATCAAAGATACTATTTGCTCACAACTCAGTGCTTCCCCCGTCCGTGGTCGCAACCAACGAATCATGCCGGCTCGCTATCAGGCCAACCGCCTTAAGCTACGGCATCCAGGAAGTCACTCACACACACACTCCCCCCGCTCTCAGGTCGCAACCTTCGAGTCATACCGGCTCACTGCCAGGCCACAGCCCACAGCTACGGTATCCAGGGAGTCTCACACGCCCACTCCCCCCGCTCTCGGGTCGCAACCCTCGAGACATACCGGCTCACTGCCGAGCCACGGCTCACAGCTACGGTATCCAGGGAGTCTCAAATATCCCGCTCTTGGGTCGTCACCCTAAAGCGTGCTCTCGGATCGTCATCCGAAGCAAACATACCACTCCCACTCTCTGGCCACAAAGTCCATCGAGCTATCGGTATCACATGAGTTAGGCCCACACAATCTTGAGCAAACAAGTCTGATGTCAACGAGTATCTCCCGACTAGATCTACCTCAACGCTTTCCATTTCTGGAAACTTCTATTTTTAGAAACTTTCCTCTTTTAGCATTGCGCCTTCACGAAAACCCATCACCCGAACACCACCATGACCACCACCCGGTCACCCTGGAACACCCTACTCTCAAGGTATTTCCATACACTTTTCAAAAAAAAATAGAAAAGCTCTAACTCCTATAAAACTTTCCATTTATAGCAACTTTCTATTTATGGAAACTTTCCATTTATAGCACCCTTCTATTTATGGAAATCTTCCATTTATAGAATTTCCGTGCTAATCCTTTCCAGTGGTTTTTCCACAATTCTCAAATCCAAAATAACTCCAACTTTTATTAAAACCTCAATGCAATAATCGTTTACAAATCCAAACGAAAATACAAAATGAAAGAATGAAAAACAAAAGCTAAAACTAAACGCCGGAATGGGCACCCGGTCCTCCCTTCGGCTGTGCCACAACCTCCATCATCTGCCTCCTCTTAGGGCAGAAAGGCCTGATATGCCCCTCCTCCCCACAATGATAACACAAACGATGGTACTCCAGCAAGTCACCTTTCTTGGGACAGTTTGCCAACGTGTGATCCGTGCTCCCGCACCCATAGCATCTCTGGCTACCCTGGTCTGCCATTGTCGTCTCTTCCCGCCTCCTCTTACGCCTTTGCTCCGACTGCCTATCCTTGCTTGAAATGCCCTGCTCCACTGTCTTCTCTGTCTGAGCCGCTGGACTGACCACCACCAACTGTGTCCTCAAGTCATCCTCTATCCCAGCTGCAACCTCAACCAGCTCCGCTCTCGTAGCATAGCTCCTCACTCTGCACCGAGTCCTCAGATCATCTCGCAAAGCCAGCAAGAACCTCCGCACCTGAGCCGACTCTGGCTCCCAAGCCCGGCCTGCATACCCCACAAGCCGACTGAACTCTGCATCCAGCTCCCGCACTGTACGGTCCCCTTGAGTCAACCCCAAGAACCGTGCCTCCATACGATCAAGAGCCTCCTGAGGAAAATACTTGGAGTTAAACTCCCTCACAAAATCTCCCCAAGACATACCCCGCTGCACCCTCCGTGCCGTCACCGACCTCCACCACACACGAGCATCTCCTGACAAGTAAAACACTGCCAGATCCACCCTATACTGGTCGGGACACCTAAGCGAAAGGAAAATATCCTCCATCCGCTCTCTCCACTCATCCGCTACACTCGGATCGGTACGTCCTGAGAAATACCCTGCTCCCACATGCCGCAGCTGCTCCATCATCCGCACATACTGAGCATCCACTACCTCGGCCCCCGGCTGCACACCTGCCTGCAAACCCGCTTCAGGCTGCACCACTGGAACCTGTCCACCACCCACTGGCGGCACTACTGGATCCTGCCCACCAACCATTGGCGGCACTACTGGATCCTGCCCACCAACCACTGGCGGCACAACTGCTGGAAGTCGCTGCAAAGCCTGAGCTACCTGAGCTAGCAAGTCCATCAAGACATCCTCCCTGCTCGGAGCACCCGCAGCTGCAACCCTCACACCCGGGGCAACACCGTGACCGACACCAGGCCCATCCGCCCTGCCGTCACCCAAACCAGCCTGGTCTCCAGACACACTAGGATGAACCTGTGACTCCGCCACCTCCTCACTGGCCATGCTCTGGGTCACACTCACACTGGCCTCAGGAACCTGACCTCGTCCCCGACCACGACCACGACCACGCCCACGACCACGACCACGACCGCGACCAACAGCATCCTCTCTAGCCGTCTGCACTACCCAGAACAGAAGGCTAAGCACACAATAATTCTAATACACAAAATACAACTTACCGTGGAATCTCATTGAAGGCTCGAAGAGGATGATACTAGGACTCCATACCGCAAACAAATTGACTAACTACTCATAATCAATTTCATCACACAACATCATGCATCAAGCAAAAGGAAAATAATTCACCCAATTAACTTCCTAACCGCTCTAACCATCCATTTAACCATCCTAGAACCGTAAAAGCTCTGATACCAAAATGAAACAACCCGACCCGTTTTTTTTTATAATGATAATAAATACAATATATAATAAAGCAGCCCATACTACTTAACTAGACCATCCCAAATCACAACTCCTCTTTAAACCAATAACAACGAATACACACAGCGGAAACATACCAACCATACAGAACCATTACAACATCAATGCAATAACAATCCTAAGCATACTAACCATCAACCTAGCATATTTCTAACCAAGGTTCCATCATAAACAATATAGCAAAGACCAACAACACACAAACGAGACCCTAGATCATCCTCCTCCTCATCGCCATGATTCCACGTCACATACCTGCACACCACAAACAACAATTGAGATGCGTAAGTATTATCATAAATACTTAGTGAGGCCGTCCTCCCATCTACTAGGTTATACACACAAGCATTTGAGAACCCTCAAGTCTAAGCAATCAAACAAACACAAGCAATACATCAAACCAGGAAAACAAGTCTCGGTTGGGACTGGTATCGACCGATGCTACAAGAGAGTGTCGACCGATGCTCCACAAACAGTGTCGACCGATGCTCCACAAACAGTGTCGATCGATGCCTCTTCTGCAGACACGATCTGCGCGAATCCAAACGATGAACTTCCGATTCAATCCACCTCGAAACCGTCTCAAACTCAACCAAATACCTCAGAGACCACTGGGAATCACAAAAGCAACGAACCCAAGCAACAAAACAACACAAACAGCAAAGAAAACACCCAAACAAGAGAGATCTCATGCTTAGATCAACCATGGTCAAGCACTCACCTCTTTCCAGGAAGATTCTGAGCAGTAGGAACAAAATCCTCACTCCTAGCAAGCTTCTAACTCTTTCTCAGCTCCAAAACTCTCAAGAACAGCAAGGAATCTCCCAATCCTTTCCCAAAAGCTTAAGAACACTCTCTTCTCTCTTCTTTCTCACAAACGGCGATAAAAGACTTTTCTGAAACCCCTAATTCGTCTCAGACACTTAACAACACGATTAGGGTTTTAATTGAACCAAACCGAACCAATCGGCAATTAAATCAAACCCGACCAAACCGGAAAAAATGTGGTGTCGATCGACACCCTTGGTGGCATACACAAATTGGTTCGCGGGCGTTACCAATTGGTGACAGCTTGTCCTGTGGGAAGGTTGTTAAAGGGTGGGGACCAGGGTTCGAGGAACGCCTGGCGCACCAATAACCTACTGTGGATTTGGATGAATATTTCCATTTGCCCAGTGAGGGGTTAGGATCGATGCCCTGCAGGGCCAGCTTGGGGTCCGTTTGGGCGGCTAGCAGTGAGGCTAGCGGGCTAGCAGTGAGGCTAGCGGGGTCCACGGGACGGGTTGTTACACTGTTTGATGGAGTTATTGAGAAGCGGTTTCAAATTTGGAAATTTGGAACGGTATACCATTTTAAAATTGGTTTCTAACCGGATTTATATGGTTTTCTATCGGATTAGGTTCGTAAACCGTTTAAACCAGGTATATGGAGAAATATATGAGAACTTTTGATTCAGGTAAAAATAAGTTGAGAATTTATGATTCGAGAATATTTGAGACGAGGTCATAACTTTAAGTTGTTTTGGTACAATTGGGTACTTCTGAAGAGTAAATAGGACGTTTATCCTTAACATGATTATGACATATGTCATGTTTTGGATTGTATATAAAGTTTCTATTTTGTATATCTGAATTATCTAAGACTTATATATACCATCATGATTATGATTTTCAAATTTTTATTTTTATTATATTATATTAAATTTCTTTCAATTTCTCAACTTTTATTGGGTTAGTCATAAAATCATTGTAATCGAGTAGATAGTTTTCACCAGTTGTTCATCCAATATATCTTTGGAGTAAAAAAAACTTCATGGTTAAAAAATTATGTCACAAAATAATTTTAGTAATTATAAGAACTATAATTATGCCAAAATGAGAGTAAAGCAGCATAAAAATTGTTTAATTTGTTTAGAAGACATTTTATAGGTGGTGATAAAGAGCATACTTTACAATAAAATATTTTTGGGTGTAAGAACATATTTTTAAATGGTAAAACATAGAGTAAAATTGTATGTGGTTACTTATTAGATGTTGCTTTGATGAATTTGATGCATGTAAAATATTTTGTGAATAAGTTGTGAAACGGTTTTGAAATTTGACAATAATAATATTTGTATTGATGAGTATTTGGCAAAAGTTTTAATGGGATATAAGTTAGCTTTAAATTATTATAATAATTGTTATCCCTTTTATAATAAAACGGAAGTACACAACATTGTTTTGTAGACTATATAATTTTAATAAGTTGGTTACAAATAGATTATATATTAATTGATAGATTAATTGGTTACTAGTTAAATAGTGGGTGCAACCTTAATTTATTTTTGGAAGATTTTATAACTAGAGCACGTTGTTTCCAAAAATCTTAAAGAAAATATTCTAAAAAATCATTTGATAGGGATATCATCTAACTTACCATATTAATTTCCTTTATTAAATTATTCATCAAATAAAATATTTTGATATCTAATTTAACATATTAATTTGTTAATTATCATTATACTTCACTTCTCATTTTTATATATGAGTCTATTTTGTGAAACAAATAAATTATCATATTATTTATTATAATTAAAAAAATAGTTTTCTTTCCGGATATACCATAAGTTGAATTTTTAAAAACAAATATAAATTGTTCAATCTATAAAATAATCAAGCTTTAGTAATATTATTCTTTAAAAACAATATCTATTGAATTAAAAATTTTACTGAGTAACGGGTCAAAATTTGAATATTTAAATTCAATTTCATATTTTTTTTGTTGAATTTTATAATTTTATATAATATAAGAAACTTTAAATAATTTATTTTGAAATATTTTTAAAATATTGAAACTTGATATAAAAGTTAAAAACTATAAACACTCTAAATTGATTTGTTATAGCAATGTAAATAATATGTCACTATAATATGAAAGAATTTCAATAAACCAAGTATATTAAAACAAAAGGTATAAAAATATATTAAATTACTCATAATATAATAACTTGCTTTTTAAAAAGCAAATTTACAAAATTATGTCTTATAATGACATTCAAGTCATGATATAGAATATACATTGTTGAAATAACTTCACATACATAAACTAATACAACATATTAAAATTTTATTTTAAAATATAAAATATACAAAATGTAACATCCGTGAACCAAAATCCTGGTTTGGGAGTTGCATCGGTCGATGCAGATGATGCATCGGTCGATGCAAGGTCGAGTTCCTGCGTTTTGACTTAAGTCAAACGCTGCGTTTTGGGTAAAGGAAAACCCTTAAGCTCATGTTTTGTCTCATTAGGCATGTTTAGCCGCTTTTGAGAGAAACGAAAGAGAAAGAGAAGTGTTCTTGGTGATTCCTGGAGATTTGAGGCTGTTCATGTAGAGATTTGTAGCTGGGATTGTTGTAGGAGCTTCCTAGAAGCGTTTTCTTCTTGTGTTTAGGTTCAGATTCGTCTTGGCAAAGGTAAGTGCAGGACCATGGCTTATCTAAGCTAGAGAACTCTTTAATCTGCTTGTTGTGTGATGTTAGACTTGTTAGATTGTTGCCATGGACGTTAGGAAGCTTTCTTGTGGCTTGGGATCGAGTTTTGTGGTTGTAGGAACGAAGATCCGGCGATAAGCTTCGGGGAAAACACGATGCTCAGCATTGCGTCGGTCGATGCATATCTTGCGTCGGTCGATGCAAGTGCGAGGACGGCGCGCAAAACTCTAGGGTTTTTGTGTTATATCGAGCATGCGTCGGTCGATGTAGACTGGGTGTCGGTCGATACAAGTGTAACTTGCATCGGTCGATGCAGTTTCTGTGTCGGTCGATGCTTCCCCATGTGGTGTCGGTCGATGCATGTTGGTGTCGGTCGATGCAGAGTCCTGGTTTGTTATTTGTTGTTTGTTGATTGTTGTATGATGGTTAGAGATACTCTATTGCTTGTGTGTATAGCCCAGTAGATGGGAGGATTGCCTTACTGAATGTTTATAAAATACTCATGCATTGCAACATGTGTTTGTGGTGCAGATAAAGGCAAAGTGTGATCGTGGAATCAAGGCTATAAAGAGGAGGATGTTCTAGGGACTCGGTTTGATGTTGTCTGGCATTGCTAGGTTGCTAGAGTTTGGTCATTAGAAACATTGCTAGGTTGCTGGTTTCATGTTTCCTGATTATTGGTTATTATTGGATATGGTTTATGTTATGATATTGGTTATTATTGTATATTTATTGATATTGTTATTCCTCTGTTAGTTGTGATTGTGGTTAGGTAGCTAGTGGGTATGAGACCACTAGTTGTAGTTTATTTATATATTTACTATTCATGATTTATTAAAAAAAAAAAGAAGGTCGGTCCTTTCACAAAATTTTGTATAAAATAAAATTTACAAAATTTTGTATAAAATAAAAACATTAGAATCATTAACAATATAAAACTTACAAAATATGTGTTTTTTTCAAGCCACCATATTTAGCATATGATTTTATTGCATAATGTTTTTTATCCAAAATTTTTTTAAAAAACAATCACATAAAATTTTTTTTTATATAAAAATTACAATATAAATAAAATAAATTTTAATTCGTGCTCTAGCACGAGTGTTAATCTAGTAATATATTAAAAATATAGAAATATAAATAAATGTATGAAGGTAAATACAAATATTCTCTAACTTAAATTATTTATATATTTACTTTAGGAAATAAAATTTCTTTATATATTTTTAAAAAGTTGTTTAAGGTTTAGGATTTATTTTTTTTCAACAATTTTTAAACCCGCATATTGTGCGGGCCCTTATCTAGTATAATATAAACATGAAAAGATAAATAGGATGTTCCTCTATTTTTCATGGTAATTCTGAAGTATATGATATTTTTACTTCAGGACAAGCTTTAATTTGGATACATTTTGCCTATGTACAAAGGTGATCGTCAACTGCTAATGTCTCGGTCTTGAGTTACCACTACTTTTCTTCATTTTGGTGAAAGATATGAAGAAAGACTGAATCAAGTTGAGACTAAATATGAGAAATGTATATTTGTGTCCCTCGGAAGATTATGCGTGGCTTAATCAGCCAAACCAGTTCAAATCATAAACGGCTCGTACTTAGGTAAATAAAGAAGGCATGATAAATAGTTAATTCCAGTTACCAAACTATTCAAAATTAAGCATAGTTTAACGTACGGTTAGACAAACCGAAGTAAGATAAACAAGTTACAATGTATCGAAAGTTAAAAACACCAAAGAGCTTCTTCATCTTCTTCTATCAGTTGTCGTCGTCAGAGAAGGTAGTCTTCTTACCACAGAATCTGATCACGTCGGATTTTTCCTCCTGTTGCTTCAGATTAGGATCTCGTAGAAGGTTGTCTTCATACCTAGAATATATATAAAAAAACCCTTGTGATCTCCCCATGTATACGAAAAACTTCAACCAATGTTCTCTTGATAAAAAAACTCAAAAAAGACAAATAGTAGTTAAAAAGTCCCTTACCAAAGCTTCTCTACAGGGTTGTACCTAATTAACAAAAAATAACAACGTTAATCTTCTGTTGTGACATCAGAACTACAGAAACAAATCTCCATATGGAAAATAAATATTACTTTGGAAGAGGGTATATCTTAGCGACATGAAGAGTTATCTTGCGATTGAACAAAAGTTCACCGTTCTTCTTTTCCAGCGCCTACAGTATAAAAGGTTTAATATTATACAATCGTACTTTTAAAGAGCCACTTGTATATATTTTTCATCCTAACTATACACTAGTACTTTTCAAATGACTTTTTCATCCTTACTAAAAATAACTAGTCTCACCTTTTTTGTTTCATTATCAGAAGCAAACTCAAGAAAGCCATAGCCAGCATGCCGACCATCTTCTTTCATAGCAAGTTGAACATGAACGACTTGTCCAACATCTTTGAAGAAATCGATGCTGTAAAAGTGGAGGGTTAAAATATCAGTCAATGAAATTAATAAAACTTGCTCAGAGAAGGAAAGTGGAAATAGAAGGTGCTACTTACATATCTTGTATATTAGCTCGGAAAGGGAGACGAGCAATAAAGAGCGTGTTTTTCATTACGGCAGGTTCCTGAATTTAACAGCCAAGTGTGTTAGCACGACTCTTAATTAAGGAGAGAAAAGGGATTAAATTGCATTAACAACAAAACGTAGATTCATCTCGTGTTATATATATGGCAACAGTTGTGTTTTTGTTCTGAGCCTGACAAGTATTTTGAAGATAATAAGAAGAGGTACCTCAACAAAATCGAGAGTTTCATCAAGTCCTTCCACTGTCTCCTGTTAAGTGAGTAGCCATTGGAACACATTTTGGAGATAATAATAAGAACACGATGCTTAACTGAACGCCATACATAAACTTGTACATTATTTTAAAAACTAAAACTATACCTTCAGTGAGATTAAATTAGCCTCCTGATCATCAAACTTGTGCGGGAGACTAGGATCAGCAAGTCCTTCCGTTAATGTCTCCTCCTGTTACATACATGAGTAGTAGCCATATTAGAAGACAGCGTAAAGAAGATTGTTCTCAAAAGAACCAGAGGACCATCTAATTAGGTTACCTTCTCGTCGGAATTTTCCTTTTGTTTCTTGAGAACCGGTTTGGTCTCCAAATCATCATCATCTGGCTTTCGCTTACCGGATGATGATGATTTGCTAGCACGGGCGCCCATGGAGAAGATGAAAACAGCGACGGCTTATTTTCTGGTAAGAGTTGAGAGCAGCAAGCAATATTAAAAGATGTCCTTAGGTAAAAGTTATTGAAAACGTAAGAGCTATTGGTACAGAAACTAAATCAACAAGTAATTCAGTCTTTCTTTTGAAACTATTTTCTATCACAAACCTGATCTAGAACCTCTTCAAAACCCTTTAGCCCTCTTTGAATCTATTTCTAAGCTACTCTTCTCAAACTATGAATCTCTGCCTCTCCATAAGGCCAAGCATCTATCTATAAATAGGACGAGCCATACAACAGGCTTTTTTCCTGTTCTAAAACTAATAGGAATTGACAATTTCCTTTTCTTAAAAGAAATAGGAAATTATCTTATCTTCTCTAATTTTTCGTTTTCCCTTGTAATCCTAGAACCTCTTCAAGCTTCTTTTGATTCGAATATAAATCGCCATGACTTAATTCCATATTTTGGCTTCTTACCGTTTGCTCGAATTACTTCTTGTCCTACTTGTAACTAACCGTGTCATATAGTTAATATCTAAAAATAAAAGTCCTGATGATGCACGCACGTGTTTCTTATTTGGGCTTAGAGAAACCCAAATGGTTTACCGTGTAGCCCAAGTTTATCCTAAACACACAATAATCGAGGCAACCAATCCGTCTCAGTTTTCCGACGCCGGCGTCGGACCCTTCCCTCTTTTCTTTTGAGCTCTCGTCTTTGCTACTCCTCCGGCTTTGTTGAACCACTCTTAGCCGTGCTTTCCCTTTCCGACCACTATAGCTTCAGCGTAAGCTCAGATATAAAATTGGTAAGAACACATAAGGGGTTCTTACCAATTTTTTTCTATTTAAATTTTGGATTTGTCAATCTATGAAGGTTCTTAAGAATTTTTTTTTTGAAAACAATTGATGTAATTGGTGTTTGAAGAGTTGATAATCACATCAAAAACAATAACTTGTCAAATGAAAAACAGAGTTTCATGATCTTACACATATTTTGATTCGAGTGACTATAAAACAGAGTTTCAAGACAGATTTGGTGTTTTGAGTGTTGACAAACACATTGAAGACAGAGATTTGGTGTCTTGTCTTCTACTTAGTCTATACAAGTGTTTAGGTGAGTATACAAGTTTTTCATACGAAGCTACTATAAGTGAAAAACCTCACAAGTATCACGGAAAAAAGGATACCTTGAATACCTGGAAGAGAGGAACACCTGTTCTTTGACTCTAAAGTATGTCCATCGTCTATGTGACAGCACAAGCCAATAGATATCATATGACTCTGCAAGCAAACTCCTCTTGCAAGTCACTGTCTCCATCTATTTCTTGATATAAGTTCTCATCTCACAGCCATTAAAAATCAGAACTTTAATTCTCGACTTAGAAAGGGTAGAAAAGAAAATACAAACTAAACAAATACCCAAATTCCTAAACAGAAACTAAGCAAACCCCTTTGTAACTCAAAAGGGAGCAGAAACTAATATATATGACGAATCTCCTCACTCTTATCTCATTGACAAAACTAACAAAACTGTCAAAACATCTAAGAATAATCATTCTCATAACTAAACAAAAATAACAAGTTAAGGTAAGTATAGCTCTAAGTAATTACAAGCTCAAAATAAACTGATTCAGCTACTTAATAGCTACTCTGTCGCTACACTGACTTCAACTTGGACCAATTTTAAAAGTAAAACAAAGCAAAACCCAAAGAGCAAAAAAATACTGAAGGTAAGCTCACCAGATCGGGATATAAACTGATAAGAACCGAGTACGCAAACTCTTATTTCTTATTGTCGATCAAGGTACAAACCCAAGGAGATGGCTAACACATCATCTTTGTTAGCTCACCATCCACCATTCTCACGCAGGAGAAGCTTCTACATCAATCAACATAGAGATCCCTTTATGTAGATTTTGATATCAAACCCACTTGTTTTCTTAACATTCACGACTTGGGTATTTATACACGAGCCTCCTTGAATAGGATAAGCTCCAAGATACTAAACTATCAGACTACATGTCCTTATCAAAATACAAAGATAAGTTATGAACATTATACGATCTTATCCGCAATACTCCCCCTCACGTTGGAGTGTGAAGATCCTGAACGCCCAACTTGGACATAAGGTAATGAAACTGATCGCGACAAAGAGCCTTCGTAAAGATGTCCGCTAGCTGTTCAGTGGTACGAACATGTTGAGTAGTAATAATGCCATCACGAACTGCATCACGAACAGCATGACAATCATTCTCGATATGCTTAGCAAGCTCACGGAAGAATGGATTAGAGGCGGTATGAATGGCTGCCTTGCTGTCACAGAACAAACGTGTAGGCGCAGCGCGGTTGATACCAAAACCCTTGAGTAACTTATGCAGTCATTTAATCTCCTTAAGTGCAAATGACATAGCCCGATATTCGGCCTCGGCAGAAGAGTGTGAAACCTTATCCTGCTTCTTTGCCTTCCAAGAAATGGGCGAACCACCAAGTAACACAACGTAAGCACTTAAAGAACGTCGAGTGTTCGGGCAGGAACTCCGATCCAAATAGCAATAAACATCGAGGGACAGATCCGTGTCCGCCTTAAGAATAA
This sequence comes from Camelina sativa, assembly GCF_030686135.1. Classification (NCBI taxonomy): domain Eukaryota; kingdom Viridiplantae; phylum Streptophyta; class Magnoliopsida; order Brassicales; family Brassicaceae; genus Camelina; species Camelina sativa. The sequence goes on from NC_141891.1 coordinate 38,802,535, forward strand.
TATCCTGACCAGGGGAGCCCTTAAGAAACCGAACAACCCACAATGCAGCCTCTAAATGACCCTCCCGTGGAGTCTTCATGAACTGGGACAAAACGTGTACGGAAAAACACAGCTCTGGCCGAGTGTGAAGGAGATACAACAAACGACCCACCAGACGACGATAAAGCTTAGGATCCAAAGGCAAAGGACCATCATCAGAAGCGAGATGATGATTTTGTTCAAGTGGAGTGTAAGCCGGACGAGAACCGAGATTACCAGTGTCAGCAACGATGTCGAGGGCATATTTGCGTTGTGTCAAGAAGATGCCGTCAGGTCCACGACTTACTTTGATACCAAGAAAATATTTTAGCTTACCCAAGTCCTTCATAGCAAAACAACGACCAATATACTCTTTGAACTTTGCAAGCATATAACCATCATTGCCACAAATGATAAGGTCATCAACATAGATCAACACTCTCAATTCAATATTCTTGTTGGAATAAGAAAAGAAAGAGTAATCATCATAGGACTGAACGAAACCAAACTTGAGGAGAGAATCAGACAACTTTTTAAACCAGCAACGTGGTGACTGTTTTAAACCATAAATAGACTTACGAAGGCGACAAACTTTGCCAGGATTAGAGTGCCGAAAGCCAGGAGGAAGCTGCATATAGACCTCCTCTTCAAGATCACCATGAAGAAAAGCGTTATGAACATCCATCTGATAAACCTCCCATTGATTAGCAGCCACAAGGCGAAGGAGGGTACGAATTGTCGTCATACGAACAACAGGTGCAAAATTTTCCCTGTAATCCTCCCCCTCAACCTTATTATTGCCAAGAGCAACAAGGCGAGCCTTGTGACGTTCCAACGTACCATCGGCATTATACTTTGTTTTGAAGACCCATTGACAGCCAATCGCAACTTTGTTGGGAGGCAAGTCACACACATCCCAAGTGCGAAGGAGTTCCAAAGCATCGACCTCCTTAAACATGGCATTGTTCCAAACCTTAATTCTAACAGCCTCCTTAAAACTTTTAGGCTCTGTATTAGCGGTGATAACTGCCAAGTAAGCACGATGGCTTGGAGAAAAATTTGCATCAGAGACAAAAGCTGTGAGGGGATATGGTGACGTACCTTGGACCGATGTCGAAGACTATGTTGGTGATCGGGACGAACGTGATTTGTCGATGGTGTGTATTCAGCATTGTAGAGTACATAATCTTGTAACCTCACAGAGGGCTGAGTAGTACGAGTACTCTTACGTTGTTTTGGTGGAGAAACAGGAACCAACTGGTCAACAGGAACAATCGCCGAAACAGAGTTAGGAGCAGAAACAGAGTCAGAACTCGAACTCGTAGGAGAAACAGATACTGCAGGAGACAGAACTGCATTCAGAGAAGAATTTTTAGTACCCAAAGAATCATGGACAGGTTCTGATGGAACAGAGGAAACACCAACTGTATTATCAATAGGAGGAACCGATGGTGCCGCAGAATCTAAACCATCAGCAGGTAACACTTCTCCTTGTTCGTTATCTGGATTAGCAGAAAGATTATCAATGGAACTCCCCCTGACTAACGAAGTCGGAAACAACCAATGATCATCACTAAAGATATCAGGAGACACAGACACCGGAGAAGAGACATGTGATGTTGCAAAAGGAAACACGTTCTCTTGAAAAACAACATCTCATGACACCAAAAAATCATTCCGCTCAATATCAAAGACTCTCCAACCCTTTTTACCAAAAGGATAACCAACAAAAACGCACAACCTACTACGCTGTCCAAACTTGTCCTTATCACGTGTTATACGATGAACATAGCAAGCTGAACCAAATACACGAAGTTGATCATAGTCCGGCTTACTGTTATGGAGGACCTCGTATGGAGAACGACTAGAATGAATAGAAGACGGAGTGCGATTTATCAAATACGCAGCCGTTAAAACTGCTTCACCCCAAAGTTTAATCGGTAGACTTGCTTGAAATAACAGAGCCCGAGCAACATTAAGGATATGGCGATGCTTGCGTTCGACACGACCGTTCTGCTGAGGTGTCCCCACACAAGATGTTTGGTGAATGATACCATTTTCACAGAAATAGTAAGCAAGACACATAAACTCTGTGCCATTGTCGGTACGGACTGTCTTAACAGTTTTACCAAACTGTCGTTCAGTGTACTTCAAGAAGTTAGTGAGAACACCACGAACCTCTGATTTTTCGAGCAAGAGATAAGTCCACACTGCTCTCGAAAAATCATCAACAATTGTTAAAAAGTACACAACACCACAAGAGGATGGAACACGGTATGGTCCCCAAACATCACAATGAATCATTGAAAAACAATCTTGAGTTTTATTAAAACTATTGGGAAACACTTCTCTTGTCTGTTTAGCTCAAAAACACACGTCACAAGACGTAGAACTAACAGTAGAGGAAACACGGTTGAATTGAGGTAAAGCTGAAAGAACAGAAAAACTCGGATGACCTAAATGCCTATGCCACAAAGCTTGATCAGGGACCCCTTTAGCCATGTGAATCTTTGCAGTAGCGACATCCATCAAGTAATACACACCATCATGCTCTTCACCGCTTCCAATCAAAGTCTTCGAGAAACGGTCATGTAGAAAACAAATTGTGTCAGTAACCGTAGCAAGACACTTTGTTTGTTTCAGAATTTTAGAAACAGAGATCAAGGTGCAGTTTAACGACGGCACAAAGAGAACATTAGTCAACTTGACATTGTTTGAAAGTGGGAAAACGCCCACACTAACAGCAAAGGCTTGACTGCCATCAGGAAATCCCACCGGACTATGTTGGATAGGTACTACATCGGTTAAAAAGGATAGCGTCCCAGTTATATGATGAGACGCCCCTGTATCCAAGATGACATCGCCAAGGTTAAGCTTACCATACAATTTATCGGAAACCGCAGGACTTGAATGGCCATTGATGGACTTGTCTTGGAGAAGCTGAGTCAAGGCGCGCAAGTGATCTTGAGTGAATTCTGGGAAAACAAGGAGTTGGAGCTTGTTGCGTGAGCAGCAACAACCTGACCACGTCCACGACCACCACTTGCAGGACCATAACCACGACCACGTCTTCCTCGACCACCTGAACCACGACCACTGTTACTCTTCTCGTTCCGTTCTGTCCACCAGCCCGGAAAACCAACAAGTTGCCAACATTCGCGCTTCTCATGACCGGTATGCCCACAATGAGAACATGACAAACGACCCTTGCTTAAGAGAGAGTCTGGTCTGTTTCCACCAGAAACATCGGTACGGGCAAGAAAACCCACTGCCTCGTCCTTTTGTTCAAGAACACGAACAGAAGACAACCTATGTTCTTCACGTATCACTCTGCTATAAATTTCACCAAGGGAAGGGAGAGGATCCATAGCGACAAGGGTAGTACAAAGACCACCATATCTGGATTCATCAAGGCCTAACACAAAATGATGAATCTTTTCTTCTTCCCTTTCTTTCGTAGGTGCAGAGATTGCTCCATAGGTGCACAAGCCACAAGATCACACTGTGATCGGCTTGTAAAGTTGAAATTCCTCCCACAGCGAACACAATCTGCCATAATAATCTATGACAGACTGTCCTTCTTGACGACACGAGGTGAGTTGGGCTCTAAGCTGATGAACACGCACCTTGTTTTCCACTGAGAAATGTTGCTTCAAGTCGGTCCACAGCTGATGAGAATTAGCGATGAAAGTGACAGTAGATCTCACCTTTGGCTCAATAGAGGTTCGTATCCACCCAACAATCATCGAGTTTACCGTCAACCAATTCTCAAAGTTGGGATCATCACGAGCTGGTTGCAGAATTGCTCCATTGATGAAACCAGTTTTCCGTTTGGCTTGGAGAGCATTAAGCATCTTTGTTGCCCACTCATTGTAGTTACAGCCGGTTAACAGAACAGACGAGATCATAGCCCTTGGGTTGTCGGAACTAGACAAAGTATACGGGGACACCACCGGTGTTTTTGATTGCTGTACCACAGTTCCAGATTTGGGTGCGGAAGCACTGCTTTCTTCTTCGTTGACCATTGTAACTTTTCACGCAAGATACTGTTAAGCAAGAACAAGAGAAAGAACGAAAAAGAAAAGAAATTAAGTGTTGTTTTAAACAGATCTTAGCTCTGATACCATGTAGATTTTGATATCAAACCAACTTGTTTTATTAACATTCACGACTTGGGTATTTATACACGAGCCTCCTTGAATAGGATAAGCTCCAAGATACTAAACTATCGGACTACATGTCCTTATCAAAATACAAAGATAGAATCTACTTATACGATTATACGATCTTATACGCAATACTTTACAATGATAGAATCTATTTATACTAAGAAAGAGTTTGTTGCAGATATTTTGATAACTCAAAATATCTTCTTCTTCTTCAAGTAAGCTCCTCACATGCTCCTCACATGTTCTCTTTAGTCTCATATAGACTATGAGCTTATCATAAACGTAGACATAAATATATCTCTTGCAAACGAAGGTCGAATTTGCAAACGATCACACCGATCTGGAAAGGTTACAACTCTGCCCACTGATATGCTCAAATTTAACCCTGAGCTACTCTCTCAAATTAAGAGATCACTGTAATACTTAGGGGTCGAATTCCACAAGGACTCATGACTACACAATAAATTATAGAGTTTTTCAATTATGCTAAACAGATTAAATTGAATTAAAATAAACAATACAAAATATTAAATAAAAGCTGTGAAAATTCAGAAGATCAAAAAGCTAGGCCTAGGGAATTTCTCAGGAAATTATGAAATATTAAATCAGGAAATAAATAGGATTCAAGCAATTAAGAACAGATCTAGAACTCTAAACACTTTTGTAAATTAAATCAGTTCTCACTGCAAATAATATCTAAATTTAAAACCAGAAAATCCAAATCTCTTTGCAAAATTCTAGGTTAAAAATCAGCTTTAAAAACAAGTTTAGTTTGTTCACAAAATTATTAAATCAAATCTCTTTGCAAGAAATAATTTTGCTCATCAAAAGGTTTTATCAGGAAAATCAATTATATTCTCATATCAATTTATTTTCCTAAAGTATTAATTCTAGGTGATCAATCAAGAATTAATATAAAGAACAACCTAAGATAAAGATCTAGATAGATAAAGAATCCTAAATAAACAGATCTAATAATTCATAAAATCCCTGTGAAAAACCCTGAACCTAACAAGCAAACTACTCAGACATAATCAATGAAGAACAATACATGATTCTGAATAATAAGCAATAGATATTAAAAGAGTAAGAAGGAGTTCAAGAAATTCTTCTCTACAAAGCAGATCTCTCTCTCTCCAAAGCTCTCAAAATCTCACGGGGTTGCAGAAAAATAAAATTTGCTAGAATACAACTTAATGGTTTGGAAAACCTAAAAATACTATTTATATGTCCTAAAACACGTCAGGGACTTGTGTTGCAAATATGGAAAACTTTGGGGCAGATTAGTAAAACTTCCAAATTTGTGATTCTTCATCGCCTAAAGAGGGTGTCGATCGATGCTAAGGCAGTGTCGATCGACACTCCCTCTCTGTTCTGACTCCAAATTCTTTTCCTCCGAATTATTGCTCCAAACTGATCCTAATTGCTCCACTTTGCACCATTCATGCTAAAATTCTAGAAAACCTGCAAAGACTCCAAAACATCCTAGAAACACATCAAAAGACACTAAAAGACTCCTTATATCATGGCTAAAAACCACAAAAACCATGATATATCACCCACTGTTCCTGCAAGTAAATATTTATCGCTGGTCAAGAAAGAAATATACTTTTTGCACACTCTGTGCCTAGTTAGGAGTCTTAAGACAAACATGTAACCACTACAAAGGAAACATTGGTGAACATAACCTTTATCGGGAAAATGCAAAGAAAAAGAATGAGGGGAAGAGTGAATGCAGAAAAACAAAACAATTTTCACAGATGAACACAGAAATCATAACCGCAACTTTAGATTGTGAAAACTCTGGTAGTAGTTGTTGACACAAAAATTATCACCGCAACAACTCCGAAAGTGTTTTCTTCATCATAAAAATCAAATTAGTGACTCTCTTTCTCTTCAGCTCAAATTAGAAACATTAAACTCAAAATACTCCAAACATAAACATGCAAAGATTCAGTTTTTCATTTGGGGAAACACTAAGCCCAGTCCCCAAATCGATTCATAATCAAAATCAAGACATGCAAATTCAAAATCCAAAATTAAAAAAAATGGTAAGAAGTCAAATACCCAGTACTGGAGAACTCAAAGAGCTTGCCAGACATGGAGAAGACAATAACAACAATCTCCCGAGAAGAAAATGATCCTATTTGACCGCTGTACATTGCTAACATCAGGAAATGAAATAATCGGGAATCCCGAGTAACTGGAAAAGCCGCTAAAGTGGCTAAAGTAGTAATAAATCCCGTCAGTAAAATCGTTCCTATAGAAAGTCCATCTATTCCCATTCTCCAGTAAAAATCAAAAAAATTGATCCATTTATAATCTTCAAAAATTTATTTTAGTTTGGGGTGCCCCCTTTTTAAGTGTGAAAAGAAATGACAAAAAGATATTGGTCACATTTTATTCATGAAATGGGTTGGATTGGTATTAGTCTGGATACAGCAAAATAATTCTTAGGTTTTTTCATGTTGTCAAAGAGTTGAACAATGGTTTTTTCGTGTTGTCAAAGAGTTGAACTATGAAAATAGATGGCGAGTGCCTGATCGAATACCCAGTACTGGAGAACTCAAAGAGCTTGCCAGACTTGGAGAAGACAATAACAACAATCTCACTCTCACCGGCGTTTTCATCCGCCAAAGAGACGAAGAAGACGAAAGACACCGAAGAAGATCGACCAAAATTTTTTTCCTTTTTTTTTGTCTAATTTTTTTAACCAACCAGAAACGGACACGTAAGCGTCTCTAGAATTATTTTTAATATTTTTTTAGTCTTTTTTTTGTAAGAACACCTCTTTAAAAGCCAGCTTTGGCGCCAACCTTCGAACAACATGTCAACATGTAATGGCTTTTACAAAGGCTAAGAGTGATAATCACCGGAAAATCAACAAAAATTCCAAGAACCGCAGCAATCACAGCGCAAGAGTTGCGCTAGAAGCAGGCAGAAAATGATACCTAAACAAAGAAAGATGAATTAAGTAGAAAAAACATTTTATTCCCACGAAATTAGTAAACATTAAAACTAGTAAAAGAACCAAAAAAAAGTCATGGATTTGGTGGTGTTTCCTTCAATTAAAAAAAGGGCAGTTTATGATGGTATTGAAGAATCCTAATTAGACGTCGTTCATTCACCAGATGAAAGTGAAAATGCTAATTACATACATCATTCACTAACTTGGGAAGTACTTATGAATTACGAAACAATCAATTACTCGTAGATAAATCCTAAGCCACTGAACTAGGAGTAATATTTGTAAAACAGAACAAAATTCACGGATTAATTAGGGGTTTCCTTCAATTAAAGAAGAGCACTTTATGGTATTGAAGAAACCTAGCTAAAAACTAAACAAGACTCAACTGGATAACCAAATTGGCAGATTCGAAGGCCGACTAGTTTACTGGCTACTGGCAAATTTTGTTAGAAACATTACCATGTATGAATGAATGAACTGTAGCGAGAAAAGAGCAAGATCACATGAGCAAATTTGTTGGGAATTGATCTGAGAATCAACCTTGTGTTCAAAACCATATTTAATCTAATCAGTTCTAAGTTAACTGTGCAATATGAAAATAGCTTTTGTTACGCTGCTTACTCTTTATATATTTCATATACACTGTTAATCAATCAACTTTAATTGTTTTTGTGTGTCAAGTGATTGACATCGTCAGACGTTAGTGTTCTCTATGTTTCACGTTTGGAATTATTTTCGAGTATTGTCAAAAAAATTTAAATATCAAACTCTAATATCCCAAGATCTAATACAAAACATCGTATAATTTACACATCGCTCAAAAGGTGTGTATCAACCTTTCCAATCGAAATTGATCTTTCATGTTGACAACTAAACACAGAACTTACTAACTACTTGATGATGATTACAGTTAAATTACACAAGACTAAACCATGCTACATAAGCTCGACTAGTTAAACAACTAAACAAGCTAAGTAGTACCAAATAATCCTCTTTTATAAACATGATTTTATTTTTACATACAACAATTAGAGTAGTGCATAACGTGCTTGCATTAATATCACTCGTGTACTCTCTGCTTTAGATTTGTAAAATAACATTTTGTGTTACCTGTCGTATGATTCGTATCTAATTTGAGTCCTTTTCTGGAGTACAAAAAAAAAACTTTTATTTAAAGAAAATAAAAGTACTCTTTGAAACCTTTGGAATACGTATGTTAGTGAACCAAAAATAAAAGAAGAATAAGTATGTTTTTTTCCCCGTCATATGTTTTAGATTTTACGGTATGTTTAATTAACAAGTAATAGTTGAATTTTCTTGGTAATCGTATCAAATATATTGACATGCGTAGTGTATCTCTCGTCATATATGTCGGTTGACCAGCTAGAAGACTTTTAGATTTGAAAAAAAAAAAAAAAGAAAGAAGACTTTTAGATTTTTTATTCTTTTTATTTCTTTCGTGAGACTCAATTTCAAGTCCACAATTAGTTATGTTTACGCTCCATCATATAATTCTAAGTTATATAATGGGTTTGGTAACGTAGCCAAAGCTGTACAAAAAAGCTGTAAGCTGAAGCTGTAAGTTTTTACGGAATAGTGCAAAGCTGTAAGAAAGAGCTGTACATGAAAGCGGTACAAAAAAGCTGAGAGTAAAATTTTTAATAAAGTTTTTGGTAAAGTTTGTGTGATTGGTAAAATTCAAAGCTGTACAAATTTGTAATACTTTGTGTGTGTTCACCAATCAATACCAATATTGAACTGGTCTCTTGAGAACATCGCATGATATATGTGTATATAATTTCTACTACTATAGGGTATAAATTTTTTGGACATGGAGTTCATTAATATTAATTTTTATCAAAATTGTTTGGGAAAAAGGAGTATGGGGCATATACCCACCCTTTTCTTGTCTTAGATCATCCTCTGACTGCAAAGAAAACATTATTAAAAAATAAAAATAATGGTTGTAATATCACTTATATGATTGGTAATTATTAAAGTGGTATACTCCATACTACAACATTACAAAGTTACCAATCAAAGTCATAAGCAAACTATAAATGTAAGTTAGAAAAGAAAGAAAAAAAACATGATATAGTAACTTAAAGAATGCCATAGACCTAGAGGTTCCATGTTTTGGTTAGTTATGTTATTACACTGTGCCATAATTCTATAAATTATTTTTCCAAAAATCGTGGAACCGAATTGATTACTAATAAGAGATACTCGAGTTTATATTATGATTATAGTATGTACAATTAACATGACATGTCGTATAATTCAAATAGATTTTCCTTACACTTATATATAGAGACTTCAAATCGTTGTTGCGTGATTTGAAGGATATAGTTTTGTACATTGCAATGATTTAAGCAAAAGAAAATTATATCGTTGTTGTTTGAAATTTATGGAGACTTCAAATCAGTATATAACCAAAAACAAAAAAGTGATATCTATATGCCTTTTTCGACCCACGTGGGTTGATACCCTAAAGGATAACCAAACCGGCCTTCTCTATGCATAAAGTATGCCTCAAGGGACATCTTTAGAGGCAATATAAAAGATTTTATTCACCTAACTATAACCATATCTTATATAACTAACACAAAAATCCACACGCTTTGCGATGACATGACACAAATTAATGAATTATATAGGTTTAGAAAGTGTATGCAAAGTTGTGAAAATTAAGTTTTTCCCTTTGACAACGAATTTTTAGAAGAATACTCACAACCATTATAAAAAAGTATTTAAGCACATTTAAGTATGTGTTATGACTTATGAGATCTGATTTTTGTTTATTTTTGATTCAGATATTTCATTTGTAAAATATAAAGATGGAATAGCAATAGATTTGTAATAACAAACAAGTGTCACTTATAAGTTATGTATCATGAATATATCGAAACTTATGGAAATCCCCTATGTTTAGAAAAATAACTATTCAAATAAGTAATGAGATAATGAAAAATTGTACAGATCACCACAGACAAAGAGACAGTTTGGTAGTCATCATTATATTTAGACAGTTTGATTCTATTGTGGACATTAGACTAAAAAACAATCATTAAGATATTTGACTCCTAAATTTAAACAAAACCATGTTAAAAATGGACAAGGATAGGAAGTTCTATAATGGTTATCAAATTCCGAGAAAGAAACTTCTTAAATACTAAATTAAACTTCATAACCACTTGCTAGACTTTTGTTAAAAATTAGTTGACATTTTCTAATATTTATTCTTTTATTTACGAGAAATTGCACGACATATATCTATATATATAAAATTAACTTTTCTTTTTTTCTTTCATCCACACATACATCTAAGCAATGCTATATATTTATTTTTGCATTAGAAATATTTTTTAAATATTCATTTATTGTATATTTATTACTTATAATTATTAATAGTAAAAAATAAATAAAAAATAAATTAAGTAATATTAATTAAATTTTAAAATAGTAAAAACAGTTTAGTAAATAATAATAAAAAATAACTCTATAAAAATGAAGTAACATAAATGAAAATTTTAAAATAGTAAAATAATACTATGAATTTGTTTTAATAATAATGTTATTATACACATTTTAACTAAACAATGATCATATTCAAAAATTTAGAATGGGTTATTGAGGTTTAAAATGAAAGTAAGATTATAATGCATAGTGAAGTAAAAAATAATTTATGTAATTATATTTATAAAATTCTAAACACAAAAATAAAATTGAAGTGAAATATTAGTTTCTAAGTAACATATAATACAAAGATCTATTATGAAATTTCACTTAAAAAAATAAAAAATTAATTACGCAACTCAACTTAAAAGTTTTGATCTAAAATGTACATTTTTTTGGGAAAACTATGAAAAGAATCTTGAAAAAACAATCCATCTGGCCTATGGAGTCTCTGATGGCGGCTGGCGTTGATTGTTCCCTTTTCGAGACTGACTGTGCAGAGCTAGTGGCGATGGTGCAATCTCCGGATGAATGACCCACATTCTCCAACCTGCTGGATGACTTCAGTTTACTTAGATCTTTCATCCCCGGCTTCACCCTAAGCAGGATCCCGCGTTCAGCAAATGTGAGGTCAGATTGTCTTGCCCGTTCTTCGTGTTCTTTAGTCTCTGAAACTACATTTGTAAACTCTGTTCCTCCGGTTTGGGCAACCAACATTGGAGTTCTTTTCTAATTTAATGTTTGGTTGACAAAAAATAACAATCTATTTAAAAATATAAAATCAATGATCATAGAGTATAAAAAAAAATGATATGCAAGCCGTTACAAAAAATGACATGTGATGTAGCATATCTCATAAGATATATTATCAACTAGAGCTACAATTCTATAAAATGATATATATATATATATATATATATATATATATATTACAAGCTTAAGATTTCATCAATTTTATCAAAAGTTTTTAACCCAAAATATTGGCAGAAACAACATATTTAAAGTACGATATGTTTTTTTAAGAAGACGAAACTGGGATTGCATCACAAAATTGATATCTTAAAATAACATATGAATGTAACTTGAATTACTGAATGGATATTTATTGTCGGGTTTAACCGTTTTACCATTTACACATTCTTAACTTGGTCAAAAAAAATTTATGGCATATGATGCACTTGAATAACCCCGTTGTAACGACGCAGTACTAAAAATGTTCATAAAACTTTGTAGGGGTAAAGTTCAATTTCCATTACAAAAATATCGAATCATTTTACCACTAATCTACCACACTCTCGGCAAATTAGCAGAACATTTGTATTTAATTTTATCTATTTCTTTATTAACATAGAACTGTGCTTTTCAATATTAAAGAATTCTATTAATTTAATAGTAGAAAGTCCAGTAAGAAATTAGAGCTATTTCTTTTTTAACTTATAAACAAATTCTTTCTTTTTTATAGTAAATTAATAAAGAACTAAAATGATTATACACCCTAATTCCCTTTACTTGTTTACCTTTATTGTATACGATAATTTTGTTTAATAATAATTTATCATTATGTGTACCAAACCTCATTTTCTATAAATATAAGCCAGCACATTTCTCTTCTTCTTACAAGCAAAAAAAGAAAAAGAGAGAGAGAATGGGGAAGTTAATGGCAAAGAGTTTTTGCATTGGATTTGGATGTGGAAGAATTGGGACTACGGGTAGCAACAAAAGATCATCATCATCATCATCATCCTCATCATCATCTTCATCATTATCATCATCATCTTCATCATCGTCATGTAACAACAACAACATAAAATGGGAGATGAGGCCTGGAGGGATGCTGGTTCAGAAGAGATCAGAAGACTCCAACACTGAAGATTTAATCAGCCTTAGAGTCTCCACTGTTTCTCAACTTTCATATGAAATCTCCATAGATGCCAACTCTACTTTCGGTAATTACATAGCTTTTTTTCTCTTTTCTTTCTGATTGAATTCATAGCTTTTTCATATCTATAACTCCTCTGATTTTGATGAAGCACATATATAAATATTTACATTAGTATAGTTCATAAATTAGTATATATAGTAGGTGTATATGAATATAATTATGAAGAATGTTTTTTTTGTTATCATTGTTGAAACCAGCTTACAAAAACTAAGTACTCACTCATTTTACCATGGTAAATCTGGTTCTAGAAATTGATATATGTAAAAATTCATCCGTAATATATAATGTTATCACCGGTCAAAAAGTGCCAATATATAAAATTACTTCATCAAGATTTATGCATGCAACTATAAAGGATGGTTTGTGTATACTGTGTATATTTAATATAACGCGTTTGATATATTTATTCTAGTTTGGTTGGTTAATTACAGGACAACTAACTATATTAACATTTAAATATATATGGTTGGAACTTGGAACATCTTTTGATACAAAACGGTCACTAATATATAATTTCTCATTTGATGTATATTTTTTTCAGGTGAATTGAAGATGATGATAGCAATAGTGAGTGGAATTGAGGCAAAAGAGCAAAGACTCGTGTTCAGAGGAAAGGAAAGAGAAGACAGAGAATACTTACACATGATTGGTGTTGGAGATGGAGATAAGGTCTTTTTATTACAAGATCCTGCTTTTAAGGAGATGAAACCTACTCATCTCCCAATTACTGTCTAATTTTAATTCCTTACTTTATTAATTTGATTAAATCAACCGATTAGTTAGCTCTAATCCACCCTTAAAACACTTTCTAATCGAAGTGCTATAAGTTCTTGATTTTTTGCAAGAGTATTTTGGTTGCTATTGTATTGGCTGACATTTAGTTTGAGCCTGAGTAATTATGGTTATATATATTTTGCTAGTCATTTGATGGATGATTGAAGTTGGAATATTATGTCGATTATATTTCTGAGTGTAAAATTGTCTGCTATCCGGATACTATTTTTGAATTTCAGTTTTTAAATAATGTGATTTCGGGTCTGATTGGTAACGTAGCCAAAGCTGTACAGAAAAGCTGTAAGCTTAAGCTGTAAGCTTTTAATGAATAGTGCAAAGCTGTAAGAAAAAACTTTAAGTGAAAGCTGTACAAAAAAGCTGAGAGTAAAGCTTTTAATAAAGTTTTTGGTAAAGTTTTTGTGATTGGTAAACTTTAAAACTGTATGTTTGTACAGCTTTGTACCGCTTTGTAAAGTGGTTACCAATCAATACCTTCATTTAAGTGTCAAACTGTCAATGGAGTGTGTGTGGTGTAAACAATTATCCTATGTGAGTGTTCAAATATTGCTATAAAAAAAAAGTGGTTCGGGTTTAAGAAAGTAGCTGCAAAATAACGGATGGTTAGCTTAGAAAAATTAACTTCGAAGGTTACATCCTAAATTGCTACTAGTAACAGCCGTTTGCATGATTTGTAAAATGTTTAAAAGCGATGTTTTAGTTTTAGGCTTTTTTTTTTTTTTTTTGTTAGAGTGAAAACTGAAAACAAGCCATGTTTACATGTAGGTATAACAGTTGTAGCCTTGTAGGGTTAATTAGCTTTTACAACTAATTAATTAACTTTGTATGTGTTACAAACTTACAACTTATAATCATTTGCCTACTTTTTCATTATAATATAGGGATAATGACAAGTTATTAAAACGGTAATATCACTATATCGCACGCGTGCAAGCCGACAACACAAAAGCAAGTGGTGTTTAAAAGTGGTTGTTGAAGTACAAAAAGACAATTATAAATATTAATTAAAAAGTTATATACTCTTTATTTTAAGAAAAATAAGAAAAAGTGCACGACAAAAAGAAAAAGAAAAAAAAAAGAGAAACAAGAAAAAGTTATTGATGAAAGGTTTTTAGAAGGGTTTTGTGAAAAAAACCCTCCAATTAGTTTTTTTTTGCAAGATAACCTTCCATATCAAGGTATTGCAAGTAAATCCTACAAACTCGAAAGTCACTCGCAATACAACCCTCCCCGTGTTGATGACGTGGCATCCGTCTATACCGTTTAAAAACGTAACAGAAGTCAAAACGACACTGTTTTGTTACTCTTGAAAAATGACATAGACTTAAAAAATCATGTTGTTTTACACTCAAAAAAATGACACAAACTCAATCTTCTTCAACAAAAACCCGATAATCGATCTTTTCTTTTGTAAATCAAAATTAGGGTTCATAAAAAAGATTTGGGACAAACAGAGAGAGATGCTGCGAGATGTTAGAGTGTTCATCATTTTGATATAGATTTGTTGTAGTTTTCGGTTAGTTTTAGGGTTCATCATTCAATTTCGGAAATTAGGGTTCGTAATTGTTCGATTTGGGGAAATAGAGATTCATGAATTAGGAACCTTCAAACATATTCGGGATTCGGGAATTGGGGAATTCGTGAGAAATGTGAGACTTCATCGTTTTATAAGAGAGCATCGGGTTATTGTAAGAGGGCTAAAGATTCGTAATTGTGTTGGGTTCTATTCAATTGGAAGGGAAACGTGTTGAGGAGGAGGATTTGACTGTTGGAGAAGCATAAGAGGTCAACAATGAGGTAATAATCGAAGCTTCTATTACTTTGATTACCAAAAATCGAAGCTTCTATTACTTTGGTTATATTCAAAATTTGGAAAACTTAGGTTGTTTTTATTTTGTGTCCAGCTTCGATTTGTTTATACGTGCTGGAGGATATTGGTCTACTGATGACCAATATCTTGGAAGAGAGCCACATACAGTGGGTTTGGTATCAGCTGAATCATTCAAACTAAGTACGGTTTTAGTTCTCCTTGACCAATACCTCGGGTATGAAGAAAACATGAAGAAAGTGTCTTGGTTTCCATCGGAAACTTCTGAGAAGAAAGAAGATGTTGATAACGATGACGTCTTACAAAAGGTGATTCATTACGCAATTGGATCTGGGGCATTAACTTTGTTTGTTGTTAGGGAAGATGATCCTTACATAGATAGGCATATTGATTATCATGCAATGAGATACTTGTCAGAAGATGAGACTGAGGAAGTATTGGCAGCTGCTGAAGATGATGGTCGTAGTGGCTCTGAGTCAGATGATGATGGTGATGAGAATCAGTTGGAAGATGATGACTCAGATGATGGTGATGATTATGATGACAGTCGACATGTTGAGGTGGATGAGGGTAAGTACAAGAAGTTTTGTATAGGTGATCAATACAATACAATTGATTCACTTAAAAGAGCTATTAATAAGTATGCTGTGAAGAAGAGGAAGGACATCAAGTATGAGAAATCTGATGCGAAACGTGTAGTTGCTATATGTTCTGAGAAGAAATGCCCATGGAGGATTTCGGCATCCATCAACAACACCTGTAACCGAGTAGTCATCAGAAACTTAAATGATGAGCATAATTGCACTTGGCAAGGAAAAGTGTCATTGCTTACTAATGCTCGGATTGCTGATATCTACATAGAAGAATTCAGACTGAATCCAAATCTCTCAGCAAATCAGTTCCAACAGAGGCTTCTTAGACGCAACATCAATGTTCCATGGACAATTTGTGAGAGGACACGACTAAGATGTCTAAAGACATTTGATGAACAGCAAGAGGAGTCTTTTGCAAGGCTATTTGATTATGTCGCTGAGTTGAAGAGAAGTAACATAGGATTCACAGTTGAATGCGAGGTGAGGGAAGCCAGATTTCATAGATTTTATGTGTGCTTTGCTGCATTAAAAAATGGGTGGAAACGAGCATGTAGGAAGATTCTTCATCTAGATGGAACATTTCTCAAGTGGAGAATGACAGGTATTTTCTTAGTAGCATGTGGAACAGATCCGAATGATCAAATGTTTCCTGTTGCTTGGGCCATTGTAGATTGTGAGAATACTCCGAATTGGTTGTGGTTCCTCGAACACTTGGTGGATGACTTGGGGTTAGAGAGCGGCAATGGATTAACTCTAGGTAGTGATCAGCAGAAAGGATTGATTGCAGCAGTGAAGGTAGTGTTGCCTTTTGCTGAACATAGGATGTGTGCAAGGCATGTTTATGCAAGCTGGAAAAAGAAGTATGCTTCTGCAGAATATGAGGACATGTTCTGGGCTGCTGCAGATTCTTACTACCCACAACAATTCGATAGGCATATGCAAGTCCTAAAAGAGTACAATGAAAATGCTTTTAATGACCTGAAGATATCTATTTCTTGTCCATGGTCAAGGTATGTCTTCTTCCTTGTTTTGTATTTTAT
Source organism: Camelina sativa (assembly GCF_030686135.1). Taxonomy (NCBI): domain Eukaryota; kingdom Viridiplantae; phylum Streptophyta; class Magnoliopsida; order Brassicales; family Brassicaceae; genus Camelina; species Camelina sativa. The sequence continues at coordinate 38,819,341 of NC_141891.1, forward strand.
ACTTGAAAAGTATACTTTTTTAGTTTTTTTTCTTTCTAATGTGGTGTATCTATTGCAGGGCTTATTTTACAGATTGGTCTAAGTGTGCTGCTGTAGAAAACAAACTTGGAGAGTCATTTAACGCAGAAATCCGGATTGCAAGAACCAAACCAGTTGTTGAGATGCTTGAAGAGATAAGGAAACGGGTTATGGTGAGCAATGACAAGAAAAGGGCTGAAGCTGAGAAAACAAAGGGAGAGTATACTCCAAAATCAGTAGCTTTGCTAGAGCAGCAAATTGATTTAGCAAAGAATTGCAGACCTTTAAGCTGTGGATTAGGAAATTATAAGGTTGGCTACTTTAACTACAAGACTAATACGACTGTTGAAGGATTTGTGGTGCAGATGCGAGGTGAGATCAAATGCAGTTGTAGGATGTATTTGATCAGTGGGATTCCATGTTGTCACATTGTCTCTTGTCTTAGACATGAAAAGAATACTGACCAAGACCCAAAGAAAATGATATCTCCATGGTTCAAGACTGAGAAGTTGAAGTTGAATTATGCTGATGGACTTTGTGGTGTGAATGGAATGAATTTGTGGGAGGTCACTACAAATGTTCGAGTCTTGCCGCCTCCTTACAAGAGACCCGGTGGAAGACCACCAGGAAAGAAGCGAAAGAGGGAGAAGGGTGAACCAAGAGAAGCGACCAAAGCTACCAAACTATCTAAAAGGGGAACCAAAATTGTAAGAACGCAGCAATCTCTCTCTGTTTTTTTTGTGTCTGTAGTTTCTCTGCATTTTTAATTTTTTGACTTTGTTGTCCCCATTTTATTAACAGCATTATAGCCTATGTGGACAAGAAGGCCATAACAAGCTGAAATGCAAGAATGGACCAATGCCTAAGCCGCCAAAGAAACCACCAGGTAGACCAAGAAAGAGAGCTGCTGCAAAAACACCATTTGCATCAGCCTCTACTTCTGAACTTCCCAGCCTTTCATCTGTTGTTTCAACACGTCCTGGTAGACCTCAGAAAACTCAGCCTTATGGTGCATCATCATCCCAACCACTTGCAAATACAGCTGAAGAAGATCTTCCAACCCTTTCATCTGCACTTCCAAAAAGACGTCCTGGAAGACCTCGTAAAAGTCAGCAAGATGATGCATCATCTTCTCAACCAACTCCTAAGAGACTGCCTTTGTATGACACAGGGCCCATTTATCTACCAAGAGTGAGATTTTCCAACTTTTTGTTTGTTGATTCTTAGTACTGGACTGTTTTGTTTGGCCAAAAAACGAAAAAAATTGATGTTGTCTTGTGATTGTTGCAGGAAGGTTATGGTGTATTCACCAGCCCTGTAACTGGTGACGACTACATTCAGGTAGGTGTTGTACCCACGATTCGCCATCTCGGATAAACAGGTAAAAGGCCTGGGCCGGGCACATTACACGGGCTAAGGATGCAGCTCGGGACGGCCCATCAGGCCCGTAGAAAAGAAGAGAGCGGAGATGTGACATATCAGTTAGCTCGCAGCTCGAGCTCGGTCAAAGATTCCCGCATTCAAGTGTATTAATTAGGACGTAAAAATCATGTAAAATTAATTACCCAATTAATGCGTAATTAATTTGTCTGTATAAATATGTAAGGGGGGAGTCATTTGGAAGGATCGAACAATTTTTTCTTGAAGCAATACAATACAAATTCTAGTACTCAAACACTCTCAATTCAGTTTGAAACTTTAAACGGTGTCAAGCTCCTCCACACTTGAATCACTTTGGAAAGAGAGAATTTATTTCAGTTCTCACATTTGGCGCTAGAAGGAGGGGGAGTTGTTCCCTAACTCTTGCTAGTTCCGACTTCGCAACCGAACCCATTTCATCCAACCACCGCTATGGCTACCGATTCTTCCAATCAGGTAACTCTAGAGGCTATCCAGAAACTGTTGCAGAACTTGTCTGAGAAGTCTGATCGCCAGCAAGCAGCCTCGGCCGCTCTTACCGAGCGTTTTGATAGCTTGGAGGGTCAGGTCTCCACCCGTCTGGAGGCAATCACTGCGTCGGTAACCGACCTCTCAGCCTCTCACCGTGCATATGCCGATCGGGTCGATCTCCTATCTTCCGATCAAAACCCTCGCCGACGCGCTCTGGACTTTACCGGCGTCATTCCGCCTCTCACCACGCAGCCTGCAGCAGCAAACTCCACTCCGGGGAATACCTTCCCACCCCAGCTGAGTGCTCAAGCAGCACCTCCGCCGGTCGGCGATAGTCATACTCCGGGGCAGCTCGACGTGGCCGGATCCTCTGATGCCCAAGTTTGTTTTCCTCCCCCCGTGGGCGGAAACACTTTGACTCCTGGTTACGTCACCAATCCCGAGATCTTCCGCATGCAGAGCGAAATCTGGGACATGCGGTCCGTGATGCATAGTGCAACCACCTCGGCTCCGGATATTTTCCGTGTGATCGAGGAGTCTAAGCAAACTCCTTTCTCCGACCAAGTAGCCCGAGTTTGCATCAAAGATACTGGCAAAGTTAAGTTCTCGAGCTACGAGAGAAAGGGAGACCCGACCAATCATCTCAAGACCTTCTTGTTAACAGCTAGCCGCGTGGACCTCGAGCCTCATGAAGCAGACGCAGGGTACTGCAAGTTGTTCGCATAAACATTTTGCGGACCGGTCCTACTTTGGTTCGCATCTTTAGCAGCCGGATCCATAAACAACTTCACCGAGCTGTCGACCTCATTCGTTAAGTAGTATTCTAGCTTAATCGAAACCGCAATGAGAGATGCTCAGCTTTGGAACTTGAGCCAGAATGCCGGGGAATCTCTCCGGTCTTATATAAAGAAGTTTAAGGAAATCCAGGTTCAGATTCCAGGACTCTCGGACTCAACTGCTCTGGCTACGCCAAAAAATGGCCTTTGGCATGAGTCTCGCTTCCGTGAAGAATTATCCGTAAATTGGTTCCCAACCATTCAGGACGCCTTACACCGGGCTTCGAACTGGATAATCGCTGAGGAAGATAAGGCTCCAGCCGCACTGAAGCATAAAGTTCCATCTGCGGGCAAACCCCGGTTCAAAGCACCCGCTAAAAAGACTCCGCCTGCGACTCCGAAGTCCGGACCTGGCACATTCGCAGTCAATCAATCTCCCAAGAAGAATTCTCTAAAGAGTTCGCCATCGAAACCGCCATTTTCACCACGTTCCAAGAGTGGAGTACTCCCAAGTAACAAATGGGTCCGAGATGAGGACACGTACTGCGAGCTCCACAAAACCAATAGCCACTCCACTCGTGACTGCAAGAAGCTGATGCACCTTCTCGCAGAAAAGTACATGGCCGGAGAGATGCCAAACGTAACAATCGAGGAGTTGGAGCAGAAAACAACCCACGAGGTGGACGAAGACGCTCCACCTTCGAAAAAACCGAAACAAACTGAAGGGAGCGAAGCCCCCAAGAAAAGAATAGACGTCATAATGGGGGGATCGCGCCTCTTTCGAAACTCCATCACTGCGATCAAAGACCATCAGCGGAAGCTCGCGAGCCCTCAGCCGAAGCGAGCTAAGGTCACAGTAAGCGATCTACCTGAAGTTACTTTCTCCGAAAAGGAAACTGAGGAGCTGGACACTCCGCACGACGACGCCCTCGTCATATCACTTGACGTGGCGAACCACGAAGTGTGCCGGATCTTAATCGAGACTGGGAGTTTGGTGGATTTGATTTTCCTCGAGACGCTTGCTCGGATGGGTATCGGGAGAGAGCACATCGTAGGACCACCCTCACCTTTGGTCTCGTTCACCAGCGAGACATCGATGTCGTTAGGCACAATCACACTACCGGTGTCCACTCAAAGAGTGGTAAAAATGGTGGAGTTCACGGTCTTCGACCGACCTGCGGCCTATAACGTAATTCTGGGAACCCTTGGCTTTACCAGATGAAGGCAGTGGCCTCCATTCACCATCAGTGCGTCAAATTTCCGACCCCACAAGGAGTTCGAGAGATTCTAGGAAGCCAAAGGACGGCGAGGAGCTGCTATCTCGCGAGTCACAAGCTCCTGGTTCAATAGCAACCACAGCTCGAGGTCCCGAAGAATCCGGTTCGTAAGCAATTAAAAGGCGACCTCACTGAGTCCATTTTTATCAATGATAAGTTTCCGGATCAGGAAATCAAGATCGGAATGGGTTTGGATAGCGAGCTCCGCGCCAGTCTGATAACCTTTCTGAAGGAAAATATGACCACCTTTGCGTGGTCCGTGGACGAAATGCCCGGTATCAGTCCGGAGGTAATCTCCCACGAGCTGAATGTGGACCCAATATTCAGACCAATAAAGCAGAAGCGAAGGAAGCTGGGTCCTGAGCGAGCTGAAATAGTTAACAAAGAAGTGGAACGTTTGCTAAAGGTAGGGCAGATACGCGAAGTGAAGTACCCTGAATGGCTCGCAAACACAGTGGTAGTCAAGAAGAAGAATGGAAAATCACGAGTTTGCGTCGATTTTACCGACCTGAATAAGGCGTGCCCCAAGGACAGTTTTCCACTTCCGCATATCGACAGGCTAGTTGAGTCCATGATAAGCTCAAATTAATCCGTAGAGCTACTCTCTCAAACAAGAGATCACTGCAGTACTTAGGGGTCGAATCCACAGAGACTCAAGTTCAAACACAATAGATTGTAAAGTTTTGTAAATTACGCTAAACAAGTTAAATTGAATTAAAATAAAGCAATGCAAATATTTAAATAAAAGTGTTGTGAATTCAGAAAATCAAAAGAGCTAAGCCTAGGGAATTTCTCAGGAAATTATGAAATATTAAATCAGATAAATTAATTAAGGTTCAAGCAATAAAGATCAGATCTAGAACTCTAAACTTTTGGGTAAATTAAATCAGTTATCACTGCAAATAATATCTAAATTTAAAACTAGAAAATCCAAATCTCTTTGTAAAATTCTAAGTAATAAATCAGCTTTAAAAACAGGTTTAGATAAGTTCACAGAATTATTAATTCAAATCTCTTTGGAATAAACAATTCTGCTCATTAATGGTTTAATCAGGAAAACAATTATATTCTCATATCAATTTATTTCCCTAAGATAACAATTCTAGGTGATCAATCAAGAATTATTGTGAAGAACAACCAAGGATGAAGATCATAAAAGATTAAGAACCCTAAAAATCTCAGATCTAATAAATCATAAAAACCCTATGAAAAACCCTAAACCTAACAAGCAAATTACTCAGACATGTTTAATGAAGAACAAATCATAATTCTGAATAACATGCAATAGATATTAAAAGTAAAAGAGGGAGTTCAAGAAATCTTCTCTCTACAAAGAACTCAGATCTATCTCTCCCAAAAGCTTTCAATATCCTTCTCTCAAAAACTGCTAGAAAATAACTTAAGGGTTTCTAAAACCCAAAAACAATATATATACATCCTAAAATACGTCCAGGGGCTTATGTTGCAAATATAGAAGACTTTGGGCAAATTTGTAGAACTTCCAAATTTGTTGTTCTCTCGTCGGGTAAACACTAGTGTCGATCGATTCCCTTTAAGTGGTGTCGATCGATGCTCGGTCTCTGATCCGACTCCAAATTGATTTCCTTCGGTAAAATGCTCCAAAATGATCCAAATTGTTCCATATTACTCCATCCGTGCCAAATTCCTAGATAACCTGTAAAGACTCAAAAATAACCTAGAAACAAATCAAAAGACTCAAAAAGCACACTTATATCATGGTTAAAAACCGTAAAAACCATGATATATCAAGTCCCCCAGACTTAGCTTTTGCTTGCCCTCAAGCAAAACAGAAACTTAAACCTGTGAAAGAGGTTTGAAAACATAGAATTCACTCAACTGCTGGTAACTGATCTTCGCACTCTTTATCGCCTTGACTCTCAAGAACTTACTTCATATACTTTGTCAATTGAAAAGCAATAACATTCCTTACTCAAATCCCACAATCCTCTGGAATCTCTAGTCTCACCATTACCATCTCATTACATAAATTAAAGCAAGTACAGGTGAGTTCTTACCTTGGTGTATTCAAACAGTGGCATATGGACTCTCTTCAGGCCAAGACATTCTTCTTACATCTCCTTTCCTCTCCCTTTTCTCACTTCCTTTTTTTTTTTTTTTTTTCTTTTCTTATTCTTTTTTTTTTTTTAAGCAAAGGTGTAAGCGAATACCGGGGTCATCGGTAATTTACCTACCCCTCGCTTCCAAGTTTTGTGTGATCATTTGACTCAAGAGTAGAATAATGAGGTCACTGGTAATTTACCTACCTCTCTAAACTGATCAAAATCATCTCATCTTTTATTTCTCTCTTTTTTCTGATTTTTCTTATCTTTTTTTCTTAAACGCTGAAGGGAAGAGAGAGGGGAGACATACTTTGAAAAATTGCACTGTCTTGTATGGCCTGAAGAAGAAGTCTAGTCCACTGATTTCCAACCCCAAAGTAAGAGATTAAGTCCGGTTAAAATCCTGATAAAAGTTGAGACAGCATTAGTTGAACTAGATATCCTTTGAATAAGGGCTTTCAGGATTGTTGATACAGCTCATAGTCTTTCCACACTTCAGTTCTGAGGTCAAGCTTAGTCAAGAATCATTAGAGTGTTAGCCAAAAAACAAGAACCATCAATTAGAGATCATAATTCAACAGAAATTTTTGAAAAATTTGACTCAATAAAAACAAAAATACAGTTTTGACACAAGACACAAAAACCAAGTAAGTAGTTAGTACTAACCTCCCCCAGACTTAAACAACACTGTCCCCAGTGTTATCAAAGAAGGGAAAGTCAAGAAACAAAAATGTGTTGAAAAATTGAATGAAAAATTTGAACAGATTCTCGGGTTACCCATTGGTGTCGATCGATACCATCAAGGCAGCATCGATCGACACCTTCGGCGAATGGTGAATTGTGGCCGAATCTCCTTGTTTGTTGCAGTTAGTTGTGTTTTGTTGGATCAATCTTTTGATGTTAATTCTGTTAAGAAGCACTCAAACACAAACACAGGTTAAAAGCAACATGATAGATAGATAGTTCATAAATCCAAGCAACTTTCAAACACAAACTGACTCAAAGCAAGAAGGAAAATGACTCAATCCTAAAAAGGGAAAAAGATAAAGAGAAACCATGATCAGAAGCTAAAATGTAACAGAAACATCATCAGGACCATCATCACCATCAGTATCCTCAGCATCCTCAGCATCCTCAGCAGCCTCAGCATCCTCAGCAGGTGGTGAAGATGGCGAAGGGGACATGCGCCTAGTACGCCTGGTAGGACGAATGCAGCCACACTGTGAGAGTCGAGCCATGCCATTCCAGATGGCACGCAAAGCAGAAACCACATAAGTCTGATGAGCTCCCTGGTCCATAGTAGCAGGATCCTTTGATGGCTCTGGAAACTCAAATGCCGCAGTCCCAGAGGAAGAACCAATCTCAAAACCCCCAGCAGGATTAGTAGCAGCTGCAGCATCAGAAATAGTCCGCGAAGTGCGATGGCGACGGGAAGGAGCATAAACAACATAGTCATCTGGTGAAGGACGAAAACGCAACTGCTCAGGATCATCACTGCGGAGTGCGATGGTGGTAAGATCAGGTCGTGGAAGGCGGACAAAGTGCTCTCCTGTCTCATCAACAAACCTCCACAACAAACCCGGTTTCAGCCAATGTGCACTCCTCAAATATGGCTCATCCATAAGCTGTCTCCTAGTGATAACACTATAACCAGTAATAGGAATCTTCTTGAACTGAAGGATAGCAGTAATAAGGCTCCCCACAGCCTCTCTCTTAGCTCCAGTACCCGAAAATGGTTTGGTCTGCAGCTCAACCAAGTGATGTGCGAAAATAGCTCCAAAGTTAAGGAGCTGAGGGTCGCGAGGCTCAGCAGAAGCCAAAGAAGGGATCATGGAACGCAAAGCAATGTTCAGAAAATAAAGCTCTGCTGCTCGCATCTTATTAGGCTCCATCTTACACTGAAAAGTGGTAGCAACAGCTCTAAGAACATACCGAAGTATAGGATGGCGGACCTCTGATTGAAGCATCCTCTTGGAATTATACGGACCAAGTCCTATGTAGGACCACAAAGGAGAGAGATCCTCATAATGCTTGGGCAAAGCAACGTTCTGAACAAAACGGACCCAACGAAATACATCACAAATGTGAACAAAAGTGATACTGTAAGGCATTCCGTTAATGAAGAAATGTAGCAGACCGTCTCTGGCCATTGGTGCCTGCTCATTCTCATAAGTGACCCTAACAGATGCCATGAACTGCCGCACTAAATCCGGGTACAAATCATACTGCCTAGTACAAACTGTTCCTAAATCCATCCTATGAATCAAATTCAAAACCTCATCATGAATTCCCAACCTACGAAGAATGATAGGATCAACAAACCTTGTAGGCTCAATCTCAACTCCCAACCATGCATTGTAAAGCATTGTTTCATACTCTCCCCAAACTCCCACTGATCTATTGATGAATTCAGGCTTGTTAAACTTAGGAAGCTTGTGTTCAGACCATTCTCTCTCTGTTGGAATTGGTACACCTTCTTCTTTTGGCCATGGGAACCTTGATGGAATGGGAGATGGAAGAGAGAGGTCTGGTAAAGTGGTGGGAGCCGTCGTCGACCGTCGTGGAGGCTGGGGAACACTCGCCGGAGCTGATGGTGGTGGACGGCGGCCGGATTGGCGAGGTGGGCGAGCTGAAGAAGAAGCTTCGCTGTCGTTCGTTCGAGTCCTCTTGTTGGCTGTCATCACTCCAAAACACAAAATTGACACTAGATCCAGGTAGAGGAGAGAAAATCGAGTGGATTAGAGCTTGGAATCACTCAAAACGGAGCTGTATTGAGAGAGTTATGAGCAATTTAGGGTTTAGTCGATTTGGGGGTGAAATGAGGAAGAAGACGAAGTCTCGCGATTTTAGCTTCCTCTCTCGGGTTTAAGTGGTATCGATCGATGCTCATATAAGGTAGCATCGATCGATGCTTCCTCTATCGGACCCGGCCCATTTTCGATCTCAAGCCCACTCAATTGAAACCCAGCAAAATTTAAACCCGATGGCCCGTTGTCTCGTTTCTGTCCATAAGAGCGTCGACCGATGCCCATTCTAGGCAGCATCGATCGATGCTCGCTCTGATCAATGGTATCCGAAAATTTTCCTGAAACAATGCAAACTCAAAA